>NC_089782.1:6717079-6992079 GCF_040412425.1 Macrobrachium rosenbergii
GTTCCATGAGATTTTTGTGCTATTGCATGTAAGCTGCATGTTTTAAGAATAGGAAGCTAGGGAGCAACGCAACTCACTCAAAGAGTTAATAAAAGGAATAAAGCCCCTATTCCTTCGTCCACAAAATAAGGACAATTTGAGAGCAACCACCAAGGCTTCGACTCCAGCTATTTCGCATCGCTGGATTTATCTCTCTCTCTCTCTCTCTCTCTCTCTCTCTCTCTCTCTCTCTCTCTCTCTCTCTCTCTCTCTCTCTCTCCATCGCTTGATCGATATGAAAAGCTAGGAAGTATTTAGAAATCTAAATTTCTACTCTCAAGATGAGAGAATAGTAATTCCGACATGGAATCTTCAATCCCAGGCCATGTGAGCTCATTCCTAACCTTCTGCCATCTTTCATTTGTGAATCCCTTTAGAAATTCCATTGTTATAAAAAAAAAAAACCATATGCACAGCGCTCATATATCCATTTTTTCGCTCGCTAATTTTCATCCATACGTCGGTGTACCTCGCCACATTTTTGAAGGCAATAAACTTTTAATTCTTTAACTGAGTAGGATATTACTTGGCAAGCCCGTAGTATTCCTGTGAATTTATTTATGGGCGAATATATCTGCAGAAATTTCCTCTTTCATTCATCAATGTGGTAGCCTCTGAGCGGGGACAAAAGGGTAGGCAGGTAGACAGCCAGACACGCAATCAAGAGACTGCCCCCTACCACACGCCTGACTCGCCCATTGACGGTAGATGCCACGAGACCAGAAGTAAACATTGGAGTACTATAAGACACATGTGAGCTAAGGTTTGTTTTGATAATGGAGAATAACAATTTCTTTCCTTTCCCACGCATAACCTCGGCAGTTCTGAAGTGCCTCCGTGCATGTTATAAGATTAAGCATTTTTTTTCTTACCCTCGTGCGTTGGAGATTTTAATATTTGATAGGATCGATGTACTGTTTTCATTACGCCACATTTAAAATTGGTTGACAAAGAAAGGAAAATTTCCGGTACACACCATAAGTGTATATCCCGTAAGCCTTTTTTTTTTTATTAGTTCTGCAGCATCTCTCCGCAAAATAAAATATACATAAAGGCTTACGTTAGCTTGGGCTAAATTTTTGTACATTAAGAACCACTAAGTCTATTCAGACATATTAACAGTCACCCTGAAGTTTGTCTTCCTCAGACATATTTGTCTTATTCAGACATGCTAATTTTTAATTAGGCCTTTTCAGACAATTGAGTCTTCTCAGACACCTGAGTCTTTTCAGAGAACTTGAGTCTCTTCAGACACCTGAAATTTAAGTCTTTTCAGACAGCTCAGTCTTTTCAGACAACTGAGCCTTTTCAGACAACTGAGCCTTTTCAGACAACTTGAGCCTGTTCATTTCTAACAATATTGAGTCTCGTCAGATATACTGAACCTGTTCCTCGAACAGCCCTGAGTGTTTTCAGACATATTTGATTTTCTAATGGGTTAAGCCCATATAAGCTTTATTTCAAGATGTCTATGACATCCAGAGCCCAGCAAAATGAGGACTTCAAATTCTACATGTCCGCTGGAAAGGACATGGGACTATCAGGACAAGACCTTAGGGAATGGATCCAAGAGAGGGTAGACAGTGCCAAGGCAGAAAGAGAGGCAGAAAGGCAGGAGGAGGAGAAAGAAAGAATAGCCCAGGAGAAACGAGAAGAGGCAGAAAGACAGGAGAAGGAGAAAAAAAGAATAGCCCAGGGGAAACGAGAAGAGGCAGAAAGAAGGGCCCAGGAGAAACGAGAAGAGGCAGAAAGACAGGAGAAGGAGAAAGAAAGAATAGCCCAGGAGAAACGAGAAGAGGCAGAAAGACAGGAGGAGAAAAAAAGAATAGCCCAGGAGAAATGAGAAGAGGCAGAAAGAAGGACCCAGGAGAAACGAGAAGAGGCAGAAAGGCAGGAGAAGGAGAAAGAAGGACAGGAGAGGGAGAATGAAAGAGCTCATCAGCTTGCAGTGGCAGCTCACAACAGGCGCAACACATCAAAACCCTCTCCTCACTCAACCCTCAGCAGTGAAGGCACCCCCATAAGAAAATGGGACAAAACCGAGCCTGAAGTCAGACTCGACCATATTGAAAAGGTCCTGATGACCTATCATCCCTCTACTGAAGAAATTTCTCTGATCCTGGGACGGCACCTTGAAGGAAAGGGTGCCATTACATTCAATGCTCTCCCCCCTGCAGATCAAGGAAATCTTGACCTTGTCCGCCAAGCCATTATAAAAGCTTTAGATATAACTCCCGACCGTTGGAGGAAAAGATGGAGAAATATGCCCAAGGAATCAGGACAAACCTGGTGTGAGTGGATCTTCAAGAAGACCCAGGCCCTAAAACGATGGCTAGGATCTCTGAAAGCCACTAGTGTGGAGGAAGTCCTCGAACTTTTCCAGCTCAAGGACTTCTTATTTTATGCCTCGCCAGCTCTCGCCACTCATTTGTGCAATAAGGCACCTAAGACAGTGGTCGAGTGCTGCCGTTGGGCCGACATATGGGATAGGCATCATCCCCATCTTAGTTCCCATGGACGGAAATTATATCCCTCCTCACCTGCCTCAACCAACTCCCAGCAGCCTCACAAGAATCGGCACCCCATAAGAAACCCGTGTGTCGGTATTGTAAGAGAACAGGGCACCTCAGTGAACAGTGCCACTTGAAGGCTGAGAATCAGCCAGAAAACCCCTCTACGTCCTCAAATGGGACAACACCCCAGCCACACCTGGGTCGTGGACGAAGGGTAAGGGGCCTGATCCCTCCTATGGGACAGGTCCAGGTAAAGATTATAGTCGGGCTTATTGTCCCACTTGCAAAGTTTATGCCCCCTCGATTTAGGACCACCTTGACGTGGTGAGGGGGCTCTTCAACCCCAGGAATCTGTCCCCGGTTTTGAGTCCAAGAGTCCCATATACCATTCTGTATTTCTTTGAATAAATTTTTGCGGAATTTTCCGCTTTTACTAAAATTTATTGGACCTGATAAATAGGAAAAGATATCATAACTGGGATTGGGTTCATATCTGAAGCTAAATAGTGGGAACTGTGATAGGACCATCAACTGCCTGATAATGTTCAGACCTGAGAGATATCAGGCGGAACTATTCTTTAGGGCTGGACCACCGATTCCAGGGGGGCTGGTTCTGGAGATAGGACTCTCTGCATTCTATCCGGTTTGCCCATAACATGATTAGGGTGGGGATGACTGTATTCCAGTAATATTGTCAGTCCTAGCAAGCGGGTTTGGCTTACACTTCGGCCACTCTAATCACGTTGTGCCATCCCCTGTGGGGGCCTGCTAGGAAATGAATGTTTTCTACTGTAACGAGATCAAACAAAGAAACAAAAATGGAAATAGATAAGAGTAACAAAACCCTGATAGATCAGTCTCAAAGAAAAATAACCACTTTGCAAGAAGAAACTAATATAGCAAAGAACCAAGAAAAGTATACAAACATTTGTTCAAATTCACTTGAGATATTACGAGAAATGGAAACGCTACAAGATAATATAAGTACCACAGAAATATTAGAAGATAGCTATGATGAATTAGAAACTAAAGAAAAGAAGAGGCCTTTAGAGAATACTCCACCCAAGACCAACAAAAAACCAACTATTATTAGAGATACATCCTTTAAAATAAAGGCAGGAGGCCAGAAGAAAGAACATAAACCAAAAAATTATAAGAATATACCGTTGTCTCCTAAAGTAATAATAAAACTAATGGAAACAGATACCCAGAACATCAAAGAAATAGTAGAGGAACAAACCATTGACAAGAATGATTATGTGATGGGAGAAGAGATTACTCCATCACCAATGATAGGTGCAGCAAGAGTAAACGAAGAAACGACACCTGAAAACACATGTGGATGTAATGTATTTTTCATTGAACTGTGCAACAAAAACAAAAGCATAACAAGGGACAGTTTATCAAACACTATACGATATTTTATATGATACAGAAATAAAGAAACTACTAGTTTAGACACTCACGAAAAGGGCTGTATGTGCATTGGACACCTAATGTATTATAAAAAAAAATAAATATTGTAAATAGGATTTTACAAAAAATGCAAATTGATGATCCACAAAAAGAAAATAACACTTGAACACACTAACGTTATACTATCAACAATGGGTAAATATATACCTTGTTATCTACATCTAGAGAAGAAGGAAATTCAGGTACTATTATATATGTACATAACAAAGTATGTTATGACAGAGTACCTGTAAACTTTACTGACTTGCAAATTTCAAGTATCAAAATACGAATAAAAAACGATAATTACATAATTTATAATTTATACAACCAACTTAATAAAAATTACGACATTTATAAACTTAAAGATTTACTTAACAAAACCAAGGAACCTACATTAATAGTAGGTGATTTAAATGCTCAAAACCCAATGTGGTACTGTAATTGTACAAACTCAAATAGAACAGGGAGTGAAATAGAAGAGTTCATGGATTCAAACGACATGTGTTGTATAAATGATGACAAAATTAGCACATGTTTTTCAAAAGCACATGGAACATTTTCCTCAGTAGACTTAACTTTATGTACAGCAAGTATAGCTGACAGATTAGATTGGAATACAGTTGATGACTTGCACACCAGTGATCATTTCCCAAAATTAATTTGCATATTACAAAATAATCATGCAAAACATGTCCCTCACTATAACATTTATAAAGCAGATTGGGAGCAATATGAAATGAATACTAGAAATATCCCACCATTTGAATATTTAAAAGACCATAATGAAACTAATAAATTTCTTGTTGACTTCATTAAAAATGCTGCTGATAAAGCAATACCAAAGTCAAAACCCCATCCAACAAAACATAAAGTTCCATGGTGGTCCGATAAGTTAACAGAATTAATAAATATAAAACACTCAATAGGGAGACGATTAGATAATTTGAATAGAAAGTTCAATAAAATAAATAAAACATTACCGATATTAGATGGAACTTTACAAAAAATGGCTATATTTTTGCTAGAAATTGATACATTAAAACCTCTACACAACAAAATATCTGCAAAATTTGAAAAAAGACACAATTCAAGGAAGAATCATTCCATGGAGGAAATACGTATCAGACTTCTATAATAATACTCCCATAGAAAAATATGGGAAAAATTCAGGGAAATAAATGGTACCCATGTTAAACCACCTAGACATGCCATATTAAAAGATGGGAAAAGAACACTTGATTCAAAAGAAATATAAGTAATATAATAGGAGAAAATTTAGCAAATTTAAGTAATGTTAGAAATTTAGATGAACACTTCTGCACAAAGGAAAATGAAATAGAATTAATAGCAATAAATTCTGAAACAGTAGAAGATATATATTATATTAGAAAATTTAATATGTCAGAGTTGGAATATGCTCTCTCGAACAGCAATAAATCTGCTCCTGGAGGTGACAATATTTGTTTTGAGATGATCTGCCACTTCGCACCTTTGGCAAAGTCATACATATGAGTTTTATAATCATTTATGGCTTCAAAATTTATTTCCAGATGAATGGCGTAAAGCTATAATAATTCCTGTCCCCAAACCTGGAAAGGATCCCAGTAATGTAAATAATTACAGACCAATTTCTTTAACAAGCTGCTTATGCTAATTGTTTGAGAAAGTGGTAAAAGCTGTACTAACATGGCACATTCGAGAAAATAAAATTTTGACTCCCGCTCAGTTTGAGTCACAGTGTAACAGATCTACACTAGATTCCTTCTGTAACTCAGAAGACCGTATACATTGAGGTTTTGAAAGAAAACAAAATACTGTAGCTGTCTTTTTTGACATTGAAACAGCATACGATACTACATGGAGGTATGCTTTATTAAAAACTTTACAAAACAACAACATCCGTGGACATGTACCTAGGTTTATACAATACTTTTTTGACAAATCGCAGTTTTCAGGTGAGGAGATGTTTTGTCTAGAACATTTCCTCTTGAAAATGGTGTTCCACAAGGAAGCGTCCTTAGTGGCACACTTTTTACTTTAGCAATTAATGATATCAGTAATAATCTACCTATTGGTATTAAAACTAACCTGTATATGGATAATTTTGCCATATGTTATTCAGCATCTCGAATAAAACATGCAGAACGAATCATTAATAAAAGCATAGTAAAAATAGATGAATGGGCCTCAGCTGTAGGCTTTAAATTTTCCATATATAAAACTTAAGCAATCATGTTTTATAGAAATAAAAAGTGGAAAAAAGGTGAAGAAATAGACTAAAAAATCAGAAACCATAGTATATGAATTGGCCAAACAGGAAAATTTTTGGATTAGTATTCGATACTCACTTGAACTGGAAAGCCCACATAACACATAAAATCTAAATGTAAAAAGCATTAAATCTAATTAGAAAACTATCGAACACTACTTGGGGAGCCAATAGACATACCCTTACTGTACTGTTCTGCCCATCATTGATTATGGAACCGAAGTATATGGCTCAGCATTTGATGCAGCACTGAAAATGTTAGACCCTGTTCACAATGAAGGCCTTAAGATATGCTCAAGAGCCTTTAGATCATCACCAAAATCATCTTTACAAGTTGAATATGAAAACTGCCTCTGCCTCTCCATAGAGAGCTAGTAACAATGAAAAGTGCTCTAAGAATTCAGACAAGTGATTCTCCAACAAAATAATTATTTGAATTAAGAGATTGTATTTATAAATAACCATCCACCACCTTTCCCAAGTAGAGCTAGAAGATTGTTTGAGTACCTGATTACAAATATACAAGTGCCTTTAATAGTAAAATCACCTCCTCCCTGGACAATGAATAAAATGAGAATTTGCACACACCTCAAGTATTTATGAAAAAGTAATTCATATACACCAGAACACCATAGACAACATACAATAGAGCATATAAGCCGAAAAGGTCCACATTACGCAATATATACAGATGGATCTAAATGAGAACAGAGTGGCATATGCTGCAGTGTCCCAAGACAAAACTTATCAGTTCTCTCTTCCTAATAATGCTTCGGTATTTACAGCAGAATTGTATGGAATTGCATCAGCCAAGAAAATAATTAATGGAACATCATTCAATAATTTTGTGATTTTTAGTGACTCGAGAAGCACTATAGAAGCTATTCAGATTTACAAATGAAAAAATAACATAGTACAACAAATTAAATTATATCTCCATAACTTGTATAATAATGAAAAAAAATGCAGAAATATGTTGGATCCCTGCCCATGTAGGGATCAAAGGAAATGAAGATGCAGACAAAGCAGCCAAAGAAGCAACCCACATAACAAGATCAAATGTGAGTATCCCTGTTACTGATTATGTAACACATAAAAATCGGTATAATAAATAGGTGGCAATGTATATGGGATGAAGAACCTGAAAGTAATAAACTGAAACAAATAAAACCTAATGTTAAAAAATGGAGTTCATCATATTAGAGAGAGAGACATGCACAAGTAGTTCTAACACGTCTCAGAATAGGCCATACTTGTGTGACACATGGGCACTTAATGAGCAGCCCACGTGGCCCGGCTCCTGAGTGCTCAGAGTGCAGGGTGATAATAACGGTCAGACATGTGTTATGAGAGTGTCCATAGTATGACCAACAATGACTGTCAACTTTTGGGAATAAATCAATATGTGAAATTTTGCCAGAATCTTTTAAATTTTCAGTCGTTTCGATTTTGTTGTTCATGAGGAACGGTGGTTTGATAGATAAAATATAAAAATGAATAAATAATAAAAGCATGAAAACATAGCATTTGTCGAATTTAAATTTAAATTTTTTAAAAATATTTCTTAACTTATGAATTTTAATATACCTTTTTAGTGTGGAAGCATGAGTAAATGTATTTATTGTGTGTATGTGTTGCAGTATGAGAACGTGAGCCTATGTGATATTTTATCCTAATTCTTCGGGTCAGCCCTATAAGAGCTGAATGTCAGTTCAGTGGTCTGGTTAAACTACTTTAATACTACCAGTGCTGCAAAGTCTATGGGCACTCTGCCCAATTGGCAAAGTGCCCTAATAATAATAAATCGAGTACACCTGCCCTTTCCCTGGCAGTCACCGACCCAACATCTTTAGGTCCTCCAGCCCAGGGTCCCATTTATGCGGCACTTCCCCGAGGTAGGTGCCCCGCCAGCCAGGTCAAGGCATTTGATGATTCTGGTGCACAAATGTCCCTCATAAGGGAAGACAAAGTTCCCCGAGGAGCTACCATTAACAGATGTAAACTCATCATGATTGAGTGTATCAATCACTTTAAGATGATACTTCCTACTGTCAAGCTGAGGATCATGAGACCTCATAGGTCCTAAATTTGCGACCTCGCAGTCACCAGATATATTCCTTGAGGTTATGACCTCCTCCTGGGACAGGACTTCCCATCCCCATCTAAGTTACAGCAATCCAGGGGTCCAAATCCGCCAAATCATTCATTAGGCACGAGTAAGACTCAAATGTCTGCATTCATTCCACTGCCAGTGCCACCTGAGTGCAATGTGCAGTGGCCCCCTCCACCAAGATCGATTCCTGATCCCATTCCGGTGCCCGGCCCTGCCCCAGTGCCAGTGCCAGGGCCCCCAATAGATCCCCATCCAGGAGATCCCACACCTGATTCACAGTCTCTGCCAGTGTCACTTTGGTGCACTGAGCAGTACCAAGCTCCGTCCGTTCCTGCCTTAGTGCCAGTGCCAGAGCATGCTCCTGACCTCCATTCCAGAGATCCCAGTCCAGTCCCCTCTCTTCTCCTGGTTTGGCTCTGCTACCAACAGATCCTCCTGACCACAGCGGAAGCTCACCCGAAGATGTGGCCTCGCAACCCGTGTCTGAGCTGTTCATTCTTACCCGCGAGCCTCTCACGCCCCCAATACTGCCTTCTCTTTGTCTCAGTCCACCGCAGACACAACAGTGAGTAAGGATTCTGCCACGTCTGAATTGGCCAGTGAACTCAAGGAACTGTGACGGATCGTGGTAGAGCTTGCAAAGTGGGCCCCTGTATCAGCCATCAAAGAAGCCGACATAGGTGCCAATTACCCTCCCTGGGCTCGGTTCCACCAATTCCCCGACCAAGACAAGCCATCAAGGTAAGAGAGGTCTGTGGAGGAAATACCACGGGCATGGATAATTCCAGGTAACTCAAAGAGAGCCCCCAAGCTCTCCTGGCACCTGTGTCAAAATGGCACAGTGCCATCCCATTTTCCTATGATGACTTTGGCACTTCTATCCAGAAGAGGATTTCAGGGTCCTTCATCTGTTTATTTCCTTTATAACTCTATCCTTTATTCTTTTCCTTCAACACTTCTCTTCCTTACATTCGATTATTACTCACATCTATTTTGTGCCTTACCAAGTACCCCCCCATTTTACTTTAACCCCCCTCTGTCCATACAGAGTGCCATTGACAGATATGCCAACTGTATAAGTCCTGAGACTTCCCTTTCATGCCTACCGTAGCCTGATGCATTTAAAATACAATATGCCATCGCCATTAGTTGTTATTATATGAGTGCCAACTTGGCACAGTGCCATTACTGTAGATGCTGGCAAATTGATCCTGCCAGAGGGGTCGCGCTCTCTGGCTACCTTTGCGGCCTTCTTGGGCTAAGAAATGATCCTGGCTGTTTTTCCATTAGCTAAGGAATGTAATTTCTACATTTAATCATCATCTTTTATTAGCAACCATTGACTACTCTGAATCTGTCACCTATTCTCTTTGTGAATCACTGTAATAAAGCTCGAGTCTCAGAATCGTGACCTTGTGTTTATAGTGCCCAAATAGCACGGAGCTGTTGCTCAAGTATCGTGGAAACACCTAACTAAGCCCATGTTTACCTTAGTGTAATGCCTCTTCAAGGCAGACTAACTGTATGTGTGCAAAATTCGTAACTAATTATTATTAAGAGTGAATGAAGTGTCTCTAGAATTAATGTAGTATTAATTCATTGTTTTAACTATACCATTACATTGTGAAAAACATTCTGAGTAACGTTGCCTTAACGTAATAGGAATTTAATGATAAAAATATGTCATTTCTAGCAGAAATATTTATTGTGCGTTAATGTAAATGTCACAGTGTTGTTTGCCTCTTGAAATTAATTGCTACACAGAAGATTCAGTTAAATTATAAGGCACCAAAGGGAAATGAGAGAAAAGTAAAGTATTTAAGTGAGTTTGCTTGCTGGTAATCATTCTCACCCAATCTAGGGTGTGATTGCTAACTTGGTTCGGGAGGTGCAGCAGATGGGACCTCTTTTAATTACAACCTCACCCGTTTTTACATTCGCAACGTAATTGAGAAAGAAATGAAAATTTTTTCATTCATTAATTACTAGAACTGTGGGTTTCCAATCACCCCTTCACAAACTCTCTCCTTCATTCCCCAAAATGGTTAAGCCTAACCCCTCTCTCTGTTCAAAGTGATTACCTTTAGGCCTAATTCCAGATACCTTCCTGGCATCAAGCAATGCAAGGGAGGAGCCAAAAAGAGAAAGTTGGCCACCCGCCCCCCCCCCCCCACCTGCATTCTGAACCTTCCACGAGGGTTAACTGATGCCATGCGGTCGTCATTATAGAAAATGTGACGAAGATTGACCTTTACGCCACCTTGTTGGACACCACGGTGAAATCCCTGAAGGTTACTTATAGACGATGCAACAGAAATCGAGAGGGAGAGCACGCTGAACACCACCCGAGGACAGATGTCCTTACCTCGCCTGTTCTTTTGAATCCTCCATGTGTTCAACCCGGGGCTCGAGCCAGTATACTTTTGTAGTGGCATTATAATTCCCTCCTCCATTGCCAGCGCCCTATGGAATGAGGGCACCGTCATCTTGATGAAGGTAATGACCAGAGTAAGGTTTCTTAGTCAGTCACGATTCCTATTATTTCTCTGCTTGATTTTTCATTTATTTTTCCATTGTACGATCACCTTCAGGAAATTTTGTTGGAGCATTCAGTGTTAATATAATAATGCATTAGTGTTGAACTGAGTTATTTGGCACCATCTTTGCATTCCTCAGTTTCCCTTTGAGCATATTATTATTGCAAGTAACCGTCTTGCATATATTTGCAGATAGGCCTTGACAGTGGAACCTCTCCCCCCTCAATATGAGACCACCATGACGTGGTGAGGGGGCTCTTGAACCCCAGGAATTTGTTTCTGGGTTCGAGTCAAAGAGTCTCATAACCATCATATATTATTTTGGATTAAGTTTGTGGAATTTTCCACTTTTAATAAAATTTACTGGACCTGATAAACAGGGTATCAATCGCTTTAAGATGATACTTCCTACTGTCAAGTTGAGGATCACGAGACCTCATAGATATGAAATCTGCGACCTTGCAGTCATCAGATACATTCCTGGAGGTTATGACCTCCTCCTGGGACAGGACTTCCCATCCCCATCTAAGTTACAGCAATCCAGGGGTCCAAATCCCCCAAATCATTCATTAGGCAAGAGTAAGCCTCAAATGCCTGCACTCATTCCACTGCCAGTGCCACCTGAGTGCAATGTGCAATGGTCCCCCCTCCACCAAGATCGATTCCCAATCCAATTCCGGTGTCCGGCCCTGCCTCAGTGCCAGTGCCAGGGCCCCCAATAGGTCCCCCTCCAGGAGATTCCACTCTTGATTCACAATCTCTGCCAGTGTCACTTTGGTACAGTGAGCAGTGCCAAGCTCCGACCGTCTCGAACGAAGAGCAAATTCCAAATCAATTATTAATGCCTGGTCCTTCCTTAGTGCCAGTGCCAGAGCACGTAGCCGATCTCCATCCCAGTCTGGGTCCCCTCTCTTCTCCCTGTGATCCTCTCACGGCACCCCTCGACCTTTTCCGCTCTGTCTCAGTCCACCGCAGACACAGCAGTGACTAAGGATTCTGCCATGTCTCAAATGGCCGATGAACTCAAAGAACTGTGACGGATCATGGCAGAGCACGTAAAAAGGTCCCCTGCATCAGCCGTCAAAGAAGCCGGCACAGATGGCACTCAAATACCCTCACCTGGCTCAGTTCCACCAATTCCCTGAGCAAGACAAACCATCAAGGTAAGAGAGATCCGTGGAGGAAATATCATGGGCGTGGTAATTCCAGGTAGCTTAAAGAGAGCCCTCGAGCTCTCCTGGCACCCGTGCCAAAATGGCACAGTGCCATCACTTTTCCCTACGAAGACTTTGGCACTTCTATCCAGAAGAGGATGTCAGGGTCCTTCACTATTCTATTTTTCTTACAACTCTATCCTTTATTCTTTTCCTTCAACATTTCTCTTACTTACTTTTGATTATTACTCATTTATTTTGTGCCTTACCAAGGGCCCCACCCCCATTTTACTTTAACCCCCTCTGCCCATGCAGAGTGCCATTGAATGATATGCCAACTGTATAAGTCCTATGACTTCCCTTTCATGCCTACCGCAGCCTGATGCATTTAAAATACAATATGCCATCGCCATTAGTTGTTATTATATGAGTGCCAACTTGGCACAATGCCATTATCGCAGATGCTGGCAAATGATCATGCTGGAGGAGTCATGCCCTCTAGCTACCTTTGTGGCCTTCTTTGGCTAAAGAATGAACCTAGCCATTCTCCATAGGCTACGGAAAGTAATTTCGGCATATTTAATCATCATCATTTATTAACAATCATTGATTACTCTGAATCTGTCACCTACTCTCTTTGTGAATCTCTGTAATAAAATTCGAGTCTCAGACTCGCGACCTTGTGTTTATAGTGCCCGAATGGCACTGAGCCATTGCTCAAGTATTGTGGAAACACCTAACCAAGCCCACGTTTACCTTACTGTAATGCCTCTTCAAGGCAGACTAACTGCATGTGTGCAAAATTAGTAATTGATTAATATTAAGAGTGCATGAAGTATCTCGAGAATTAACCTAGTATTGATTCACTGTTTTAACTATACCAGTACGTTGTGAAAAATATTCTGATTAATGCTGCTGTAATGTAATAGGAATTTAATGATAAGAATATGTCATTTCTAGCAGCAAATATTTATTCTGCAGTAACGTAAATGTCACAATGCTGTTTTGCTTCTTGAAATTAATTGCTACACAGAAGTTTAATTTAAATTATAAGGCAACGAAGGGAAGTGAGAGAGAAGTAAAGTAAAGTATTTAAGTGAGTTTGCTTGCTGGTAATCATTCTCACCCAATCTAGGGTGTGATTGCTAACTTGGTTGTGGAGGTGTGGCAGATGGAACCTCTTTCAAGCCACATCACCCGTTTTTACATCTGTGAGAGGAATTCAAGCTCCTGCTAAGAAACTTACATATGCCTCGATAACTAGAACTAATAATGAAACAAAAATACATACAGATTGAACTAATAAAACGCAAGAAAATCAGTCTCAAGAAGACAATAATGCTTTACAGAAAAAAAACTAAGATGGCAAAGAATCAAGAAACAGCACAAAGGATATGAGTAACATTATATCCAACTCCTTTGAAATGTTAATGCAGACAGCACAAGATGGTGATACTACTACAGAAGAAGCAGAGGAAAGTCGTGATGGAGTGGAAATTAAAGATTAAAAAAAGGCCTTTGAAGAGAACACCACCCAAAACGAAAAAACCAACTATAATCAGAGCAACATTGGTTAAACCAAAGACAAAGGATATGAAGAAAGAACAAAAACAAACTAAGAATATACCTTTATCTCCTAAAACAATAGTAAAACCTATGGATACAGATATCCAAAACACTGAAGTTGAAGATCACAATGATTATGTCAAGGGAGAAGAGATTACTCCATCACCAATAATTGGTGCAAGAGCAAATGAAACAAGGAAACTACAAGAAAACACATGTGGATTTAATGATTGTTTTGTAGAATTGTGCAATAATAACAAAAACATAAAAGATGGTTTAACAAACATTATAAAGAATTTTATGAAATATAGAAAAAAATAAACCACAGATTTGAATACCCATGAAAAAGGTTGCATGTGGATTGAGCACTTAATATATTATATATAAAAAAAAAAATGAATGTCGTGAGTAAATTATTAGAAAAAATCCAAGTTGATAATACAAAAAAAGAAACCAAAACTCGGCCGCTATAATAAAATATTTTCAGTAGCTATATTATACAGTGGAACGTAAAATGGTCTGCAGACCAGATTACACCTAGGAGAAATACAACGATTACTAAAAGAATATGAACCAATGATATGCTTACAACATGTCAACAAAATAGTGCCAGCAATAGGTAAATATACCAAACTGTGATTATGCAATTTATAATTTACATAACCAACCTAATAAAAATTACGACATTGACAAGCTTAAAAAATTGCTTAATAATGCCAAGGAACCTACATTAATAGTAGGTGATTTTAATGCTCACAACCCCCTCAAATTGGGACCACCTTGACGTGGTGAGGGGGCTCTCAAACCTAGGGATCTCTTTTTTCCTAAGTTTGATACCAAGTGTCCCACATATATATAAATACGCTTTAGGAATAATTTCGTGGATTTTTCCACTTTTTTCAAAATTACCAAAATTAATAAATAGGAAAACATATCATGGCATGGAGTGAAGTTGAATCTGAAGCTAAATAGTGGGAACTGTGGTAGAACCATCATCTACCTGATAATGTTCGGACCTGTTTTTCAGGCGGAACTATTCTGTGGAGCTGGACCACGGATTCAGGGGGCCTGGTTCTAGGAATAGGACTCTCGGCTTTCTGTCCGGTTAGCCCATATTGTGATTAGGATGGGGATGACTGTATTATTACAATACACTCAATCCTAGCAAGCGGGTTTTGCTTACACTTGGGCCATACTAATCATGATGTGCCATCCCCCTTTTGGGGTAGGGTAGGGACGGACATTTGGGAGTCAGTTCCCACTTGTGCCATTAGTGGAACATCCAACTTCATAAAAAGCCAATGATATCTTTTCAAGATTTATTATTTTTTTTTTTTTATATATATATTTATCTTTTATGCAAAGTAGTCTTGAAGATATTAGTACCCCTGGACCCCATGATGGTAAAATTCTGGCACAGTCGATGACTAATGGAACGTCACTCCCGAATCTCCTTAACATAGATATAAATGCTACAACGGAACATCCTGTTCCAAGTAAAATATCAATCACTAAAGACTCGAAGAGTCTAGAAAGTCAAAAAGAAAACAAACAAAAACAAATTGGTAAACTCCAGTATTGTAACACTGGAACCATACATAAAGGACAATAACTCTAAAATAGAAACAAGTAATCCCCTAAAACCCCATCAACACAAGACAGCTCATCACCGATGAATGTAAAAAAAATTAAAAGAAATAACTATCGACTAAATCCAACACTAGTTCATTTTGAATATATTTTTGGACCAGACAATTGGTCCAGATTTTTAATATTAAAAGCAGAAAAACAGATCTCACCAGCCATTTTAGAGAACAAATTATTAAATATACACCCCACACAAGACATGGAATGTAGACATATCAAAAACAATGAATGGCTAATACAAACAACAACCAAAGCCCAATCAACAACCTTTCTACAAATAACCAACATAAATGAAATAAAAGTAACAGTAACCAGCCATGAAACACTAAACTATACACAAGGAACAGTAATGCTCCCAGACAATGATGAAAAAGAGCTACCATCAAAACAAATCTTAATTGACTCCCTTAAATTAAGATACAATAACATACATGACTTGGAATTATATGCTGTCCCAAGTAGAAAGGATGCAAATAAACATATTAAAATAGTCAAAATAAAATTTACAAACTGGGAACTACCACGAAAAATAAAAATTCTGGGACTGAATAGAGAAGTTCGCCCCTTTGGCCCTAAACCTCTCCAATGTTCTAACTGTCTAAAATACGGCCATTCAACCAAAAGATGTAGAAATAACGCTATATGTGCTGTATGTTCTGAAGACCACACAACAAATTGGAAATGCAAAACCTTCAAATGTGTAAATTGCAAATTAAATCATCATGCTAAATCTAAAGACTGTATATTTTATCAATATTATACAGAATTACAAATGTTAATGGACAGAACTGGTATGCCCGTTAACGAAGCCAAACTCGAACTGAAGGTGAGAGGAATCAATGACCCAGCAAAACTGCCATTCATATTCAAATGTTGTAACAACTCATAATAAACATAAAGAATCTCAACACAGAATAGATGTGACACACCTCTCCCCCTCCTCTACTATTCATAAAAGCCCAAGAGTACAGTTGCAACAGGCCTCCCCAGTAACAAGCGAAGTTAATCGTTCAGAAACGAATTCCAATGATATGGAAAAATCAACAGAGGTTAATAATCCAGATCTGGAAACTCATAATGCATTAACATCATCCACAGAAAACTTAATTGACAAAAATAACCATAATAAAAAAAGGAAAGTAATTGATAGAACTCCCCTAAGGGAAAAAACCTAACATTCCATTCATAGATCGATCTAGCAAAATCCCAGTCTCACCCATTAATCAGAAACAGATTACATTAACTGCATCACAAGTGGAAATCCATAGTGTTCCACAATCCAAGACAAATATAAATAACGATTCCCCAATGTCACGTTAAATGATGGTTTGGGAACTGCTGGTTCCCTCTCGTTCCCTTTTGTGGATTGCTGCCTCCTTACCTTCAAGTTTTTTTGTTTTGATGTTCTCGTGAGCTGCCGTTTTCTCTCGTCAGTCGGGTCTAGTTGGGCAGCGAAGGTAGTGGCTGTGGCAGCAGCAAGTTTTGGAGTCGACGTTGGTCAGTGCGACCATGAAGTCATGACCACGAGCTGCTCATCTTTGATGAAGGCTGTCCTGACGTCTCCATCGGGGTTTTCTGGTTGGTGGGTTTTGTCCCTGTTGCACAGCTGATCGATGGAGCACGTATGTTTGGTATTTTATTTTCTGCCTAAAATACTTTTGTTTATTTAACTTGCTTTTGTTTAGTGCTGCCTTTTGGCTTATTTTTTGTATTTATGGTTTATCTTTTTACCAATGACTCACTTGTAAATATTGTAAATAAATTAATTTTAAGCTCATTTTATTGTTTTGTTGTTTTCCCTCCTTTGTTTGTTGCATCTGCCGTCAGTCATGACAGCCCCGTCCTGAGTATATTAAAGAAAATAACCTCAATGGCGACCGTGACAGGGCGGCTCTGTTTTGGCTGGTGGGGTTGTTACGGCATTGGAGGAGCTTGAGTGTAAAAAAACAAATAATCATTTTTTTTCTTTTAGGTGGGAGTGTCACGTTAAATGATGGTTTTGCGGGAACTGCTGGTTCCCCGCTCGTTCCCTTTGTGGATTGCTGCCTCCTTACCTTCAAAGTTTTTTTTTTTGTTTTGATGTTCTCGTTGGTGAGCTGCCGTTTTTCTCTCGTCAGTCGGGTCTGGTTGGGCAGCGAAGGTAGCGGCTGTGGCAGCAGCAGCAGGCAGTTTTTGAGTCGACGTTGGTCGAGTTTTTGAGCAGCAAAAACGCCTAAAACGACGTTTCAAGTGCGATCATGAGTAGTCGTGTGACCACGAGCTGCTCATCTTTGATGACAGCGTGAGCTGTCAAATCGGGGTTTTCTGGTTGGTGGGTTTTGTCCTGTTGCACAGCTGAGGGCTGTCTTGGCATGATGGAGCACGTATGTTTGGTATTTTATTTTCTGCCTGCTGTTGTTTATTTCAAATGGTACTTTTTGTTTATTTAAGACTTTTTGTTTAGTGCTGCCTTTTGGCTTATTTTTGTATTTATGGTTTATCTTTTTACAGACTTGACTCACTTGTAAATATTGTAAATTAATTTTAAGCTCATTAATTGTTTTGTTGTTTTCCCCTCCTTTGTTTGTTGCATCTGCCGTCAGTCATGACAGCCCCGTCCTGAGTATATTAAAGAACCTGCATAAAGGTCGTTACACCTAAATATGGATAAATCAACTAATCTTCTGCACTCTCATCACCGAAATCAATGCAGAAACTTTCAGTTAAACATCCCACTGAAGAACCAAAACCCATAAAATTAATCAAATTACAACCACATCAAATCAACCCTCAACAAGACCAAAGAATAGTAATAATAATAAACCTAAAAATTCAAATCAAAATTTTGTACCAGCACATCAGAATCCAGTATACCTATACCAGAAATTCCTAACAAAAATATTACAACATCCAGTAATGGAAGCATAGATGGGACCCAGAGATTAGAACCATTCCTTCAACACTCGGAACATGATTTATCTTGCGGATGTCAAGAGTGTTTTATCATTACGTACAATCGTTTACCTAACAAAAATGAAAATATAACCTGAAATTTCATAAATAACTTTACTAGGTTCCGAAAATGCCCTTTAACATTCCATCAAGATGGCGAACTATGCTCAGAATCCTTAAAACTAAAGAAAAACATGATCAAAACTCAAATAGATTTCTAATAAGGAAATATGAAGAAGAACCGATCAATGCATCAAATATTCAGCAATCAAACCTAGCTGCAAAGAAACCACAAAGCAACACAAACTCCCTTAAAATGTTACGGGATGTAGCTAAATCATCAATTAACTTACAAAATCTAACGCCAATCCCCCCAAACAATGACCAATAAAATAATTCAGTGGAACATGAATGGATTTTCTACTCGGCTTCGGCTAGGTGAAATCCAGAGAATACTAAAGGAACATAAACCTGTTTGCATATGTCTACAGCATATTGGTACAACTCCTAAGGACTTTAGAAACTATAAATTAGCTTGCCACTCACCAATAGTGGATGGCAAGCTAGGAACAGCTATATATGTTCATAACGATTCAACTTATGAACCCCTAAATATTACATCACTGTCATATCAAATAACTGCAATCAAATTGCATATGCCAGACAATCAAATTATCTCTATAATAAATCTATATAATCAGCCAAATTTTAACTCAAACTTTAGTGATTTAGCACAAATAGTAAATAATGTAAATGGCCCCTACTAATAGTAGGCGACTTTAATGCCCATAACCCATTGTGGGACAGCGCACATGCTAGTAACTTGGCCGGCTCAAACATTGAGAATTGCATAAATGTTCAGAATTTACATTGCCTGAATGAAAGTGATTCACCAACGTACTTCTCAAAAACTCATTTAACCTTCTCCTCAATAGATATTTCATTATGCTCACTGGAATTAGTTGAGAAACTGGAATGGAATGTCCTAGACGACTCATATACTAGTGATCACTTTCCAATTGTTTTGAATTATTTGAACAACCAAAAACAATCATTTCCCATAAAATATAATTTACTGAAAGCTGACTGGGATAAATACAATTTACAAACTAGAAATATCCCTCCCTTCCCATTAAATCAAAACAATAATGTCACAAATGATTTCTTTTCCAGTTTTGTAATCAGTGCTGCAGATAAATGCATCCCCAAAACTTCTTCAACCCCTAATATATCCCCCGTTCCATGGTGGTCTAATAATTTATCTCTCTTAAATCGAACCAAACACACACTGGCACGTAATTTGAGTAGACTAAAGTCCAGATTAAACACCCTTAATAAAGGTCCTTGTAATATAAACAAACTAAACAAGATAATAGTTATAAGTATAACTATTGATCACATTAAACCACTTTTCAATAAATATAATGCAAAATTTCGAAAAACAATAATATTCGAAAAAGCTCAGTCGTGGAAAAATTATATATCGGAATTGTCACCAAATACTTCAATTAAGGAAATATGGCACAAAATCCGTAAAATCAATGGTAAACATGTAAGACCACCTAGAAGCCCAATACTATATAATGGCAAACTAAATCATAGCCTACAAGATATTTCAAATATATTAGCCAAACATATAGAAGATATTAGTGCTTATTGTAATTTAGATGAACACTTCAAAAGAATTAGAACACAAAAAATAAATCATACACTTAATTTTGAAACTGATGAGGACCTTGATTATAACCAAGAATTCAATATGAACGAACTTAATTTTGCCCTAAAATCATGTCGATCATCAGCTCCTGGGCATGATATGATTTCTTTTTAAATGTTCCAGAATTTAGCTACACTAGCTAAAGAATTCTTATTAAAATTATATAATAACTTATGGCTAACGCATGTCTTCCCAACTAAATGGAGACATGCAATAATCATTCCCATCAGTAAACCAGGAAAAGACCCTAGCAACCCCACTAATTATAGGCCAATATCTCAACAAGTTGCTTGTGCAAACTGGTGGAGAAAATGGTTAGTTTGAGATTGACAATTGTCATAACAAAACATTCAATTTTATCACCTACCCAATCGGGATCAATAGCTGGTAGATCTACACTAGACCCGTTAACTCAAATAGAAGATCATATTAAAAAGGATTTGAAAAGAAAAAGCTGACAGTGGCTATTTTCTTTGATATAGAAAAAGCATATGATACCACATGGAGATACAATATTATGCACAAACTCCACAGGTCCAATATTCGAGGTCACCTTCCAATATTTATCAATAATTTTCTAACAAATCGTACATTTCAAGTACGCATAGAAAATACATATTCAAATTGCTATGTACAAGAGGAGGGTATCCCCTAAGGCAGTGTTTTGAGCTGCATCTTATTTGCCCTGGCAATAGATGACATTACTATGAACTTGCCTGAGGGCGTACAAAATAGTTTGTATGTGGATGATTTTGTAATTTATTATTCAAGTTATTCTTTGAGACATGCTCAAAGAATACTTAATATAGCAACAAAAAATATAACCACTTGGACCAATTCCGTAGGCATCAAGTTGTCAGTAAATAAAACAAATGGCATTGTCTTCTACAAAGACAAAAGATGGTTGAAACAACAAACCATTAAGTTATATCTTTATAATGAAGAGATAAACATGTGCAATAGTGTTAAATATTTGGGTATAATTTTTGACCAACATTTAAATTGGAAAGATCATGTCAAATATATCAAAGCCAAAGGATCTAAAGCCCTTACTTTATTAAAGAAAATCTCACACACCAAATGGGGTGCAGGACGAGACACAATGTTAATGTTATACAATGCAACAGTACTATCAGTTATAAATTATAGCTGTCCAATTTATTCAACTGCCTCAGAAACAACTTTAAAATCTCTAGATGCTTTACATCACGAGGGAGTACGTATATGTACAGGAGCCTTCCGCTCATCTCCAACTGTCTCTATCCTAGCAGAGGCAGGCCAGCTGCCTCTAAAATATTACAGAGATCTAATTACTTTAAGAAGAGGTTTATCCCTTCAAGCAGGCACATCTCCTGCATCAAATAAATTTCTCAATCAAAATACAAATAATAACCCAAATCAAAACTCATTTACTAAAAAAAACTAATCATCTATTGAATTTACATAACATGATACCCAAATTTACCCAAGAAATAAATCCGGTCACACCATGGACACTAAAAAGGGCAAAACTATGCACATATTTATCATATCTTTCAAAGAAATATATGTCCAACACAGAAATGTACTATCAACATGCCATGGAACACATAAGACGGAAGGGTAATCCCTTCATAATCTACACAGATGGATCCAAAATGAAGCTGAGTGGGCTCATCAGCCTATTCAAGTGATAAAACTATCCAAATGGGCCTTCCTCTAATATCATCAGTATTTACAGCAGAATTAACAGCCATACAATTGGCTCTCAAGATTATAACAAAAAAAGGAATTCCTTCAGCACTCATATTGAGCGACTCGAGAAGTGCAATTGAAGCAATAGGATCATTTAAATCAAATAATCACCTTGTCCAAAATATACGACAGGAAATACATCAGTTAATTACAAACGGCCTTCAAATTCAAATTTGTTGGATCCCAGCCCATGTAGGCATTGAGGGTAATGAGAAAGCAGATAAAGCTGCAAAATTGGCTTGTACAATCCCCCCAACTACTATGAAAGCACCCATATCAGACTGGCTAGCATCAGTTAAACCCTTAATTTATAGGGATTGGCAAAATGATTGGACAAATATACCCCCACAAAACAAACTAAAACAAATTAAGAACGAAGTTAAAAATTGGCATTCTTCTACCCAAAAGCAAAGAATCAATGAGGTTATTTTAACAAGACTCAGAATAGGACACTCCAGACTCACACATGGTCATCTGATGTCAACTCACACACAAACCCAATAACTTGTGAAAGATGTAACATCCCAGTAACAATCAAACACATCTTGATTGACTGTCCCAGATGGCATCATGAAAGAAAGACTTATTTACAAAATAAATCAATAAAGGATATTCTAGCAGAAGGTAATAACTTTTCAATTAATAATATCATTCTCTTCCTAAACAAAATTAAATTGATAAGTAAAATATATAATCTCCCCCACCCCGCCCCATTTTTTTTTTTTTTCCTCGATTGTTTTTTCTAATTCTCCTCCCCCTTTTTTATTATTTATTTATTTAGTTAACTACTTAATTTTTTTATGTACTCTTTCCCCATTCTTTTCTCAGCCCGAGAAGAACCCTAAAAGAGTTCAGAGGTCTGGTTAAACAAATCATTTATAACTAACTAACTAATGCTCACAAACCAATGTGGGACTGTAATTGTACAGATTCAAATAGAGCAGGGAGTGAAATAGAAGAATTCATAGATTCATTATGACAGGTGCTATATAAATGATAATGAAACCAGCACTTATTTTTCTAAAACACTTGGAACATTTTACTTGATCGACTTAACTCTATGTATAACAAACATAGTAGACAGATTGAATTGGAAAACAATTGACGACTTGCATACAAGTGATCATTTCCCAATATTAATTTCATTATTGTAAAATAATCCCAGCAAGCATGTCCCTCAATATAACATTTATAAAGCAGATTGGGAGCAATATGAACTCCACACTATGAATATCTCACCGTTTGAATATTTAAAAGAACATAATGATGAAACTAATAAATTTCTTGTTGATTTCATTAAAAATGCTGCTGATACAGCAATACCAAAATCCAAATCTCATCCAACAAAACACAAAGCCCCATGGTGGTCTGAAAAACTAAGAGAATTAATAATAATAAACACCAAATTGGAAGACGATTAGATAATTTGAATGGAAAGTTCAGTAAAATAAATAAAACATTACCAATATTAGAAAAAAATTTCCAAAAACTGACTATATTATTATTAGAAATTGATACATTAAAACCTCTATATAACAAAATATCTGCAAAATTTAAAAGAGAAGTAATTCAAGGAAGAATAATTTCATGGAGGAAATGTATATCAGATCTTTCTAATAATACTCCCATACAAAAAATATGGGAAAAATTCAGGAAAATAAATGGCATCCATGTTAAACCACCTAGACATGCCATAATAAAAGATGGGAAAAGAATACTTCATCCAAAAGAAATATGTAATGTAATGGGAGAAAATTTAGCAAAAGTAAGTAGTGTCAAAAATTTAGATGAGAATTTCCGCACAAAGAAAAATAATATAGATTTAATAATAATAAATTTTGAAACAATAGAAGATATATATTTTGATAGAAAATTTAATATGGAAGAGTTGGATATTCCTCTGTTGAACAGCAATAAATCTGGCCCTGGAGGTGACAGTATTTGTTTTAAGATGATCTACCATTTAGCACCTTTGGCAAAGTCATACTTATTAGAGTTTTATAACCACTTATGGCTTCGAAAATTATTCCCTGATGAATGGCGTAAAACTATAATTATTACTATCCCAAAACCTGGAAAAGATTCCAGTAATGTAAACAATTACAGAACAATTTCTTTAACAAGTTGTTTATGCCAATTACTAGAGAAAAGGTAAATCCTCGGCTAACATGGCACATTCGAGAAAATAAAATTTTGACTCCCACTCAGTTTGGGTCACAGTGTAACAGATCTACATTGGATTCTGTGTCTAACTTGGAAGACCACATACGAAGAGAATTCAAACGAGAACAAATTGCTATAGCTATCTTTTTTGACATTGAAAGGGCATATGATACTACATGGAGATATGCAATACTAAAAACGTTACATAAAAACAGCATCTGTGGACATTTACCTAGGTTTACCCAAAACTTTCTGACAAATCGCACTTTTCAAGTGAGAATTGATGATGTATTGTCAAGTGCATTTCCACTTGAAAATGGTGTTCCACAAGGAAGTGTCCTCAGTGGCACACTGTTTACTTTAGCAATAAATGATATCAATAATAATCTACCTATCACAATTAAACATAACTTGTATATGGATGATTTTACCATATTTTATCCAGCATCTCGCATAAAATGATTCAGAGCTGATCATTAATACAACTGTAATAAAAATAGATGAATGGGCCCCGTGTGTAGGCTTAAAATTTTCTATACAAAAAACTCAAGCAGTAATGTTTTATAAAAATAAAAAAAAGTGGGAAAAAGGTGAGGAAATTTATTTAATAATCAGAAATCATTCCATAACAATTGGCCAAACAGCAAAATTTTTGAGATTAGTATTTGATACTCACTTGAACTGGAAAGCCCACATAACATACATGAAATCAATATGTAAAAGAGCATTAAACCTAATTAAAAAACTATCGAACACTACTTGGGGAGCCAATAGACATACCCTTACTGTACTCTATAAAGCAACAGTGTTATCTATTATTGATTATGGAAGCGAAATATATGGCTCGGCATCAGACGCAACGCTGAAAACGTTAGACTCAGTTCATAATGAAAGCCTTAGAATATGTTCAGGAGCTTTTTGATCATCAAAGTCCTCTTTATAGGTTGAATGTGGTGAACTACCTCTCTCTCTCTCTCTCTCTCTCTCTCTCTCTCTCTCTCTCTCTCTCTCTCTCTCTCTCTCTCTCTCTCTCTCTCTCCATAGAAAGCTAGTAACAATGAAGAGTGCTCTGAGAATTCAGACAAACGATTCTTCAACCAAAAAATTTTTTGGATTAAGAGATGTGTCTATAAACAGTCATCCACCTCTTTTCCCAATTAGAGCTAGAAGATTATTTGATTCGCTAAATATAAATATACAACTACCTTTAATAGTAAAATTACCTCCTCCTTGGACAGTGAATAAAATGAGAATTTGTACATATACTTAAAATATTTATCAAAAAGTTATTCGTATACCCCAGAACACCATAGACAACATACAGTAGAACATATAATCCGAAAAGGTCCACATTACGCGATATACACCGACGGATCTAAGTCACAATACAGAGTGGGATATGCTGCAGTGTTCCCAGACGAAACGCATTAGTTCTCTCCACCAGATAATGCCTCAGTATTTACAGCTGAGTTATGTGCATCAGCATCAGCCATAAAATAATTAAAGAATCCTCATTTATTAATTTTGTGTTATAGAAGCCATTCAGAACTATAATAAAAAAATAATACTGTACAAGAAATTAAGTTTTCACTCCATAAATTGTATAATAATGAAAAAAAAATATTGAAATATTTTGGATTCCTGCCCATTTAGGGATTAAAGGAAATGAAGAGGCTGATAAAGCAGGTAAAGCAGCAGTCCACATGACGAGAGCAAATGTAAACATCCCTATTAGTGAATGTATAAGATATATAAAAACAATTATTGTAAGTAAATGGCAAAATATGTAGAATGAAGAACCTGAAAATAATAAATTAAAACAGGTAAAATTTTTCCTAGGTGAATAAAATCAGATTTTTTTTTTTTGTAGGTGGATAAAACAGAAATATTTTTCCTAGGTGAAAAAAAAAAACAGAAATATTTTCCCTAGGTGAATAAAAAAATTCCTGGGTGAATAAAAACGAAATTTTCCTAGGTGGATAAAAGCAGATATATTTTTCGAAGGTGAACCAAAAATAATATTTTTCGTAGGTGAATAAAAACAGAAGTATTTTTCTTAGGTGAATAAAAACAGAAATATTTTTCTTAGGTGGATAAAACAGAAATATTTTTCCTAGGTGAATAAAAACAGAAATATTTTTCGTAGGTTGATAAAACAAATGTTTGTCCTAGGTGAATAAAAACAGAAATGTTTGTCCTAGGTAAATAAAAACAGAAATATTTTGCCTAGGTGAATAAAAGCAGAAATATTTTTCCTACGTGAATAAAAACAAATACTTTTCCTATGTGGATAAAACAGAAGTATTTTTCGTAGGCGAATAAAAACAAATATTTTTCCTAGACGAATAAAAACAAATATTTTTCCTAGGTGCATTAAACAGAAATATTTTTCTAAGGTGAATAAAAACAAATATTTTTCAGCTGTAAGTTTTTTTTTACTCTGATTAGAAGCAAACTCGAACAGCT
Organism: Macrobrachium rosenbergii; assembly: GCF_040412425.1. NCBI lineage: Eukaryota > Metazoa > Arthropoda > Malacostraca > Decapoda > Palaemonidae > Macrobrachium > Macrobrachium rosenbergii. Next base: position 6,743,387 of record NC_089782.1, read on the forward strand.
GGGTGTAATTTCGTGATGAATTGGCGATGGACAAAATATGGAAAGTAAACATCTTAAAATGTCAGCTTGTTGTAACATGCATATCGACCTTGTGAACATATTACTCAAGGGTTGAATTATACGAAGTGGCTATACGGATAGGCATTTTACGTTGCATTTTCTACTGACTCTCACACATTTGATAATCATTGGTTATTTAATCCATCAACAAAAACTACTTTAGGAAAAGTCAAATGGCACGATTATCACTCTCTGATAAATACTAATTTACAAGTAGAGTTTTCCCGCTTTCCTATGTCATTGTGAGCTTAGATCGACCTAGTTTGTTCAGGCTCATGGGCAATGATTTCTAGTTTTATATGAGTGATTTAAATTTGTTCCAGAGAATAGTAAATGACATGGAACGAACTTTTTTTATGGTGATGTTTCCGTTCTGAAAGGTAGTAAAATAGATGGAGGTGTTCGCGTTAGTTCATATTAATGGGACGCAATGTAGATGTAGGTTCTGTCGATTGCAGCTTATCTGAATAACACACTGTTTTGGCAAAGCAAAGACCGATTACCGAACCCCGCTGTCAAAACTGTGAAGAATCAGAAAATGACAAAGGAAACTGAGTTGAGCAAGTATTTGCCGTGGTTATTGATCGTCGAAAGGTAAACATTTTCAAAGTGGAATTATTTTCCATAAAATCACATGTTCTCTTTCACGATTACAAAGCAACGTTCGAATGTTTTAGTGGCTTGTATATACAGCGTATTATCTTGGTGCCGATGGCGCCGGGCTGATTCCTCCCTTACAAGGATGCGGAAGCACTTCAAGTTTGCATATGGTTTGCGTGATCTACAGTATATAAAAGGTTTTGCCTTGTTGCGCTTTCAGTCACAGCCGATTCTGTTTGGAATGCAAATCCTGAAGCTGGTGGTCAGTCTGCCTCACCTGAAGTAGCTCCTCAAGAATATCTTCAACACTGCGATTGTACGCTGTTTTAGGACCAAAGGTAAGCTTGTATGCAATATGTTCAAATTATTGTACTATAATATTTATTTTTCCTCTCCTTTGTAACATCTTTCATCCTTAGCCCGTTTCTTATTTTTATTAATGATTGGAATGTAAGCTCTGAATCGGAATGAGACAGAGAAGAAATCTTCACGCGGATATAACAGCAGCGTACGATCTCCGTTTATCCATGTCATTTACTGATTTGAAGTGATGGCGTTAAACGTTATACGTACCTTGTAAGGTTTTGTTGGTTTTGTATGATTTTCCCTGTGTTCTTTCTGTTAGCGTATTGCTATTCTATCCCAGAATTATGTGATTATAATAATTATTGATATTGTGTAATATCGTTGTTGTTTTTATGGAATGACCAAATTCTTAAAAAGTATAAATTTTCCATTCATTATCGTGGATGAAGTTCTTTTCCACATTTAATTCTACTTTAGTTCATTTTGATCATTGAGAAAATGCCAGAGAGATTTGGGGAGTGCAAGCTGGTCAGGCATCCTTGCTAGGATGAGAACAATTATTAGTAAATTTGAAGGAAGGCGCTGTTTGTATCAGTGTAAACTGGGATCCAGCATTATTCCTTTTTATTTATTCCTACAACTTGTTACTCTGGGGACTTGTCGTTATTGAAATGAAGAAAGACTTGTGAAATTCTTTAAGACATGAGATTCAAAGCAATATTCGGTCAGTCAGCGTCTTTCTAGTTTTAACATAAAGCATTTACATGCAAAAGAGAATAAAAATCTCATATTTTGTTGTAGACAACCGAAGGGTACTAAATATCATCGCCTTAGAAAAAGCATTACCGACTTCACTTCCGCAAGGCTTGATCGATTCCCCCAAACTGTTGCGATTTTATCTTTGATGGTGGAGGACACGGTATTTTGTGGTATAATTGACGGTGAAAAACTAGAAGAATTTGAAAGTTTTTTTGTGTGTTGATCTAAGCCAAGCGAATCGTGCTTTGCATAAACGTAAAAACTCGTTAGCTTTGGTAATTAAAGAAAAAGAGGGGAATGAAAGGATTTTAAAAAATTCATAAGTAAATCCTCCTTTAGATACTGAGTTAGGTCTTGGGTCAGTAAATAAAGAATGTAAGAGCAAATTTTATACAAAATATTCATAAAACACAAAAAGGGACTTAATGAAAGCTATAGAACAAAGCATCGTGGAGTCGTGTTGTTGCCTTGTCTGAAGGTGAAAGGTACCTTTTTTGTTGAACGTCTAAGGAGGAGACGATGTAACCTTTACTTCACCTCGTCTCAAACCTGTTTAAGGGTTCTTGACTCTTCCACCTTTCTTTCTATTTGATTTGGAAATTTTAATTTTTTCCTTGACACGTCTTCCGATTTATGCAGTTCTGTAAGCTAGTCATCAGTTTAAGTGATGCTTTGACCGTAGAAGTGTCAAAAAATGCGTTTTTGTTGCTATCTCGGTATTAATACGTTTATATAGAAAAAAGAATGGTTTTGTCCTAAGCATTTTTGTACTGTTTTCTTCTTTCTGATTTTTTCGTAAAAGAAGGTTCTAACAACGCTCCTCGTAACTTTTAAAGTCGTCTGCTGCAATCTTTTTTATTATTTTTTATTTTTTAACTATAGATTTAAAGACTTCATTGCGTAAGTGAACAGTAAATCACAGGCTGTGAGGCACTGTGACGGAAGAAAAGTGGTTTTGCTTGCTTTGTTTCAGGCACTCTCCAGTTGCTTGGTAAGGATCTCTCGGTTGGCACTCTCCAGGTTACTTGGAACTCGTCCAAGTTACCTGATAACGATCACTTGTCATTGGAATCTTTGAATTCCTTCCTTGAATCCTTTCATCCACAGCATTTGGACTATTAATTAGGAATGATGTTTATAAGTACAATAATGTTATGGTAGACTTTCAGTGATTAACATAAATTAGGCAAATGAAGTTACCAACTCTGCTGTGTTAGTGATCTAGAACAGATCTCCCGACAACGTCAACTCCAGCCAAAAGAAAGTGGATTATTTTGTTCTGTGTATAGAAAATGAACTAAAGATGATAATCAGTCCCAGTGATCGACCTCAGAATTTCAAGGCAGAACCTTTATAGGAATATGAGTCTTCCGTCAAGTTTGTTGCGTATAAAATTGCCATGAACCTTTGCTAGCTTGTTCCCCTCAAAGTCTTCAACTTGTGTAAGAAATGTAGTAAACTTACACCATTTTATTTGAAAATTTCATTAGTATAGTATGGTTATCAGATGTCAGCCTCTGAATAATGCACTTTCTTGAAATACTGTAAGAACGTTTCTTTCTATTCTGTTTACGTAAGACTAGGGCACTGAAATAAATTTAATTGGGTTCTGAGATGCTTATGAAAGACATTTGGTTTAACATTCTTCATTGTCTTCTCTTCAACAAAAGTATCCTTTCTTTATCATGGAATCATGCTCTTTAACTTTATTCACTTGTTTTAGAAAATTAATAGATTTTCTGATCCCTCGAAATATTCTTCTTGTTCCTTTTGTACTACCACTAACGTCTGAAACTTAACAAGTTGGCAGCGTATAAAACTCCTACAGTTAAATTGGTTAGCTTTATGGTCATGAATAGGCATGATTAGCGCCTACGGAGCTCAGGAGTAGGATTTGAATCTACGATTTTTCATTATTTGTTTTTCACAAAGTTTTGCCAAAAACTTTTTTTGGTTGTATTTATATTTATTTCGTATGTAATCTAAGGCATTTTTAAAATTACAGTTTCGCTTCCTCATCATCTAATTATCTCTTTGCTGTTTTGGCGTTAATGAAAATTACTTCTATTTTCTGTATCTATTATCTAACTTTGTGGATATCATGTCAGTTGTATTGGTAAAACCATACGAGTATGGCTGTTTCTGAATTCTTATCTAACTGGTTTTATTGCCATGTGGCTAAAAATGTTGCGTACGTAGTTTTCAATTGTTTAATGCTTTCATAACGCATTATTGCTTAATTTAACAGTATTCCAGGTTTGCAGATAAGTTTTCGCAGAATTTTATTTTTTCATCATGTCATTCTTCAGTTCATTGTTCTCTTGGTCAAGTTGGCTGTTACTCTTGTTTTAGATATAAACACATGTTGGCCTAAAAAGACAATAAAGTGTCGTTGAATGTTTTCAAATGTAAATTGATCTAGCACTACTTAAGATTTTCGTACCATGTTGGACGATATGATGAATTAATAACTACGTCTCTTGCATAACGGCATTTCTAGTACGGTTATTCCTTACAATCGTAAAAGAAATTTTCTTATAATCTCTTCAGTTCCTTCTTTCTTGTTGAAAGTTGTCACCTTCTCCACTTTTTATAACAGTAGTATTACTTCCATATATCTCATTAAACTATTAGTTAGAAGTCCTAGACTTTTTGCATACTTCAATTTTTACATTCATACTGACATCGAGGGGCTAATGGTGAAATGTGGTGTTAAAGTTTTTGCTATTTATATTCACCCATTTGTTTTGAAAACTTTCTTTTTGGGTTCTGATTCTGTTTCCTAGAGGGATGGTTATTACCAAGTAAGAGGATATCTTGTAAAATAATTCGTACATGTAAATTTCCTTTTGTACAGGTACTAGAACCAAATTTAAACTGTCTCTCTCTTTTTTTATATATTAATAAGAGAGGGAAGGGAGAATGTAGCTTATTGGTGTCTGAAATAATTTACAGAACATGACTGATGGTCTTCATTTTATTAAACTATGGATCTTTGATTTTATAAATTATGTATGCATCACCTCTGCTTATGATTTCAATAGCCATGTTATGATATTCCCATGGCGTTTAGTTTGGTCTTGATTATTATTTCAAACACAAGGTCAGATACCTGCACTTTAAGTTATAATTTTTAGTCGGTATACAATGTTAGAGGGCATCTAAATAATAATAATAATAATAATAATAATAATAATAATAATAATAATAATAATAATAATAATAATAATAATCATAATAATAATAATAATAATAATGGGGCTTTTATTTTGTGTTGGTAATTTTTCCACTTTTATATATTTTCAGATGTCTTGGTATGACCAACCAGATTATGCCATCTCTTCTACCAATCCTTATGGGAACCTCACAGCTGTTGATATGGCACCAAAGGAGATCCTCCACATGGTTGACCCTCACTGGTACCAGTTTCCTCCTCTGAATCCACTATGGTATGCTTTGGTTGGGCTTTGGATTGGTGTCACAGGATGCCTTTCCATTGCTGGTAACTTTGTTGTCATGTGGGTATTCATGGACACAAAGTCACTTCGCACTCCAGCTAACATGCTTATTATCAATTTAGCGATCTCAGATTTCCTGATGATGTTTACCATGTTCCCACCCATGATGATTACCTGCTACTGGCGTACATGGACTCTTGGTGCATTCTTCTGTGAAGTCTATGGATTCCTGGGCTCTCTGTTCGGTTGTGTCTCAATTTGGTCCATGGTTTGGATCACACTTGATCGATACAATGTCATTGTTAGGGGTGTTTCTGGAACCCCTCTCTCAACCAGTGGAGCCCTTTTGAGAATTGGTGGAACTTGGGTGGTTTCCATTGCCTGGTGTCTCCCCCCATTCTTTGGGTGGAACCGATATGTACCAGAGGGCAACCTGACTGCTTGTGGTACTGACTATCTTACTGATGATTTTTTTTCTCACTCTTATCTGTACATTTACTCTGTTTGGGTTTATCTGTTCCCTCTGTCTCTTAGTATCTATCTGTATGCCTTTATCATCAAGGCTGTTGCCAACCACGAGAAACAGATGCGAGAACAGGCCAAGAAGATGGGAGTTAAGTCTCTCAGGAGTGAAGAGAGCCAGAAGACCTCTGCTGAATGCCGTCTTGCCAAGGTCGCCCTCATGACCGTGTCCCTTTGGTTCATTGCTTGGACACCCTATCTCGTCATCAACTACTCTGGAATGCTCAAGAAAGAATTGGTCTCTCCTGTATACGCTATTTGGGGTTCCGTTTATGCTAAAGCCAACGCTGTTTACAATCCAATTGTATATGCCATCAGTCATCCCAAATACCGTGCAGCCTTGGAGAAGAAGCTGCCATGCCTTGCATGTAAAATGGAGAGTAAAGAAACTGCAAGTGAAACTACTTCCACAACTACTACACATGGAAAGGTAGAGAGTCCTTAAGCTGTTCATGAGTGATATACCTTGATGTTGAAACAGTCTTACTGTATTCTGTTCTGTATAAAGGAAGTATGATTTTAAGGTGCAAATCATTTTCATTTATTAAAAACAGTTAATCTATAACTCTTGCTACTGCCACTGAAAAGGCAAAGAGTTCTCAGGCTTAGCAAATGATTCTACGTTCAAAATGATTTAAATTTACTTGAGTTAGTAGTAAATATTTTCAGGCTAAGATACTTTTAAATAATTTTCTTTCACTGGTAACATAATGCCATGTTAGCTCTTTCATGAAAAGTTTATTTTTTAATTTTTAACAAAATCGGTCACCCATAAATACGACTACTTTATTACTGTAAAAAGAACAGATTTTCTTATTTTCCTGACTTGGACCATCATCATTTATTGGACCCCATAGAAGGGCGGTCTTATCAGTGCATCTCACGTGGTGCACTATACGTATAGGCATTACAAAATAAAGGGTGATTGCAGTGTCACTTTGGACCGACAGTTGCACCAACTTCGTAATCTTTTATTTTCCCTCCATTCCTGCTTCCTTTCTTTAATCTTGCTCTCCATCCTCTCTGATTATTTCTTCTTAGTAGTGAAACTAATGTTTTCTCCCAATTCCACCTTTAGATCCTTTTCCTTCATTTCCTTTATTTTCTAGGTCTCTTTATCTTGCTTTCAAACCACTCTAGCTCCCTCTTTTCATTGTCGTGAGCACTTAATGGCGGACAGTGCCCCAGTGCTTAGCTTGACAGCGTAAATTTCGTGAAATAAGATCATAAAATCTAATAATTTAATTGGTCAATCATTGGTCCAAAAGCGGGCTTCACCTGTAAAAAGGTCGTCAGTTTTATAGTATTCTTGGATAGGCAGGAAAAGATGCTAATGAACTTCCTCAAATATTCAATTTTAGTGGAGGAAGCCTTGGCGTACAGACACTATGAATGAATTATTTCCTTGTGTATATACCGCCGTAGTCGATAGTTTTGTGGCAGACTGTGTAGCACCCTGAAATTATGATATCCCGGTGGAGCTCCAACTGTTATATTTGATGTATGACAAAAGTAAGACTCATGTAATCAAAATTTAGTCTTGAACTTTCTATGTAAATAAAATACTGATGTCCTATTACGTCATTTTAGGTAGGCAATGTTTGTATAATATATGGTCATATCAGTGACTTGTTTGTTGTGATTTTCTTATGTATTTTTTGTGGTCCAACTTATGTTCATGTGGGGTTAATTTTTTGTTCAGTTTCCCTAATGGTTGCTAGTTTTAGGTTATCTTTAAACTGGCCCTACTGGAGACGTGCCATACTTAGGATTTTATTGCCCATGACTGATATTAAAATTCTTCATAGTGAAGTCATGCCATCAACCTTCAATTACAATTTTCAGGCCTCTCTGTAGTGAAATCCTTTATTATTATTATTATTATTATTATTATTATTATTATTATTATTATTATTATTATTATTATTATTATTATTATTAGGGATAAGTAAGATCCCTTTTTTTAGTTTCTGTAAAAGAAAACTATTGTGGCGGCTTTGTCTGTCCACACTTTTTCTGTCCCCCCCTCAGAGGTATGCTAATCATGCACCCTCCAATCATCAAACATACCAAACTGCAGCCCTCTAGCCTCAGTAGTTTTGATTTTATTTAAGGTTAAATTTAGCCATAATCGTGCTTCTGGCAACGATATAGGATACGTCACCTCCAAGCCGTAGTTAAAGTTTCATGGGCCGCGGCTCATACAGCATTATACCAAGACCACCGAAAGATAGATCTATTTGCGGTGGCTTTGATTATACGCTGTACAGAATACTCGATTGTGCCTAAGAAACTTCGGCGCATTTTTTAGTTTTTTTTTTATTCAACCTTGATAAGATGTTATTAGACAAATACTAAAACCTCATCAGCTCTAAGAGAAGTTTGTAGGGCCTCTGCTGTCCATCTGCTGTTAATCCTGTGTGTGTGTGTGTGTTACGGAAGTCAGACATTTGGTAATTCATCAGTCGAGGGAATAACAAATCTAAAGAATTTATTTTCTCTGAGGGTATGGTCGGCGTTAATCCTAAAACATTAAAGGATTTGTTATCAACTCCCGCTCATAGTGACACTTAATTGCTTCTGTATACCAACGTACCTGACTTGAAATTCATTCTGTGGTCGAACTTTCGCGACTATGTAGCTGTTTCATTGTAGGCCAGTAATCAGAACTCCCCGGAATGATGAAATGACAAATTGCTGACCTCCGTGGCCTATACTCTGGACTGACGCCACCTCTCTCCCCATCCCACACCACCACCATTACCACCCATTATAAACAGATGAGCAGCAGAACTACATCAGACCTGAAGAACAAGTAGTCAGTAGATCAAGCAGGAAAAAATTAACCAAGAGCCTAGGTTAAAGAATCCGGCTCTGTAAAATTCTAGTCTGATTTTATCCCGTCTGACGACGAGGACAGTAGTCCTAGTGAACTAGTCAAGATTTGACACACAAGAATAGGGTCTTATTTATCTTTACATTTAAAGATTGTGATTTATCTTCATGGCCTTTGTTATTATTAGTATTTTATGGTTACTCCCATGGCAGGTTTATCGCCTGGCTTTAACATTGGAGATCTTGGCAAAATTGGCACGGCCAAGGGTATTCTCCGATTCCGACAAAGCGATTACCAGAAATTAGATATTGTAAAATTCTGAAAGCAAGGGCACGGGAGATATAACATTAACTAATGTGAGCTCCATTTTTAGAGCATGCTACAATGTGCAAGGAGGCTCTTTCAATGTACACAGATGCCCCTAAATCTGCTGACGTTGGGTTCGGAGCTATTTTTCCAGATAATGAGCGTGGTGGCTCTTAGTGCAACGTGGCATCAATTTTTACTGCTGATTGAAATGCAACAAAAATAGTCTGGAAAAGAATCGTAACTCGTGGAAAGAGAAACTACGTAATTTTTAGCGACTCACATAGAATGGATAATTTTATTTAATCGTCTTGGCATAGACGTTAACTTCTGCTGGGTACCAGCCATCATAAGTATAACAGGCTTGGAAAGGGCAGGTAGGGGTTTGCAAAGAGTATTGCATCAAATGCTACAAAAAAATTCAGCACTGAAAGTATCAGATCCAATTTGCAGTGAAGGACTAAGAATATGCACAGGAGCATTTAGATCCTCACCAGTCTCTTCTGTACAAGTCGAATGTAGCGAACTGCCACTGTCCCTCCATAGAGAATTCATAACAATGAAAAATGCATTGAGAATCAAGAAAAGTGATTCACCAACAAAAAAACCTATTTGATCTAAGGGATATATATATAGACAATCATTCACTGCCTTTCCCATTTAGGGCTAATAGATTGTTCGAGTCACTGAATATAACTATACAAGTACCTTGAACAGTGAAGTTACCACCCCACTGGACTGTGAATAAAGTAAAGAATTACATACACTTAAAGTATTTATCAAAAATGTTTCTCACATACTCAGAGCACCATAGACAAAAAACCATAGATCATATAAGACGAAAAATTTCACATTAAGCAATATATACCGATGGGTCTAAATCACAACATGGAGTAAGAAATGCAGCTATATCCCAGAACAAGGCATATCAGTTATTCTCTTTGCCTAATAATGCCTCAGTCTTCACAGCAGAGTTGTGTGCAATCGCAGTAACCATCAAAATTATAAAGCAAATATCATTCAATAACTTTGTGATTTCCAGCGACTCAAGAAGCGCCAAAGAAGCCGTTCAAAGTTACTACCCAAAATTAATATTGTACAGCAGATTAAATTTGAAAAGCACAAATTGTATTATAATGGGAAAAATATTAAAATATGTTTGATCCCTACCCATGTAGGGATTAAAGGAAATGAAGAAGCTGATAAAGCAGATAAGAAGCAGTCCACATGACAAGACAAATGTAAAACTCCGTATTGGTAATTATATAAGAGATATAAAAACAATCATTGTAAACAAATGACAAAACATATGGAATGAGGAACCTATAAATAATAAATTGAAACATAAAATCCAGTGTTGGAAAATGGGGTTCATCATATCAGAGAGAGTCACACAAGTAATTCTGACGCGTCTTCGAACAGGCCATACTCGATTGACACATGGACACTTAATGAACAGTCCACATGGCCCTCCTCCCAAATGCTCAGAATGCAAAATGTTGATAACAGTCAAACATGTGTTGGGTGACTGTCCAAAATATAACTAACAGCGATTATCAACCTTTGGAAATAAACTGACGAGGGAAATTTTGTCAGAACCTTCTACATTTTCAATCATTCCAGTTTTAACATTCACGAGGAATTGTAATTTAATAGACAAAATATAAAAACAAGTAAGTAAATAATGAAAATACAAAAGCCCGCAGGGCATTTAATGAATTAAAAAACGAAATTTAAAAATGCTATTTAATTTCTTCTTAATTTTAATTTTTTTATTTGGCCTCAGTTCTAAGCATCAGGCTAGGACATGGTATTTTCCCATTTTTATGGCATTCACGTGAATTACTCCTCATTGCAACCTCATCTTTGTTCTTGACATTGAAGACCTTGAATGTTTTATAATCTCTGAGCCATATTTTTGTGAGAAAACGTCACCATCTTAAAAGACTCATTGGCAAGCCTTTAATTATATGGCGTCTATAATATTTATGGTGTGCACTGAATGAGCAGTTTAGAAATTGATAAAAAAACTCCTTATTTTTTTAACGCATGAACCCCCTCGATATGGGACCACCTTGACGTGGTGAGGGGGCTGTTGAAAACAGGAATTTGTTCCCGGGTTTGAGTCCAAGAGTCTCATCAATGATTGTGTATTTGTTTGGATTAATGTTTTGAAATTTTCCACTTTTGGTAAAATTTATTGGACCTGATAAATATGAAAAGATATCATAGCTGGGATTGGGTTTATATCCGAAGCCAAATAGTGGGAACTGTGGTAGGACCATCAACTGCCAGATAATGTTCGGACCTGAGAGTTATCAGATTGATAGCTCAAAGGCGGAACTATTCTTTAGGGCTGGACCACGGATTCCAGGAGGGGGACTGGTTCTGGGGATAGGACTCAGCATTCTATCCGGTTTGCCCATACCATGATTAGGGTGGGGATGATTGTATTCTTGTAATACTCTCAGTCCTAGCAGGCAAGTTTGGCTTACAGTTGGGCCACTCTAATCATGTTGAGCTATCCCCTGTGGGGTAAGGTAGGGAGCGGATATTTTGGGGTCGGTTCTCACTTGTGCCATTGATGGAAGAATAAACTCCATGAAAGGCTGATGATATCTTTTTAAGGTTTTCAGTTTTATTATTTTTTTTTATTTTTTATACTTAAATCTTTATGAATAGTAGTTATAAGGATTCAAGTACCTGTGGGCCCTTTGATGGTAGTGACTCGGCACAGATGACGATCCCTGAAACTGCCTCTGACATCCTTTGTCTAGAAAAATCTAAAAATAATCTTAATGTAATTACACTGGAACCATATACTCCAGTACAGAGCAAACCAAAAAAAAAAAAGTAAATATCGTCTAGACCCAACCTTGACTCACTTCGACTCCCTCTTTGGGAGTGGGAGTTGGTCAGGGTTTCTAACCTTAGAAACTGACCAAAAAATATCAGCACTCGAGTTGGAAAATTATTTATTGAGTAGACACTCTACGACTGAAATGTCGTCCAGACAGATAAAAGAAAAGACATGGCTTATAGAAGACAACAAAAAAGTCAGTCTGAAAATTATCAATAAAAAATATAGATATCATACATATAAAAATAAAAAGCATGATACTATGAACAGTATTCAGGGTACCATTGTATTTCTTGAGAATAATAACGAGCCAGTTGAAAAGAATATACTATTAGACTTATTTAAAAAGAGATACCCAAAAGTACAGGATTGGGAACTATATGATCTACCAAGTAAACAGATGAATAAACAGATATTAAAAATCGCCAAAATAAAATTTGAAGGTCAAGAAAATAAAAATTTTAGGCCAGACCAGAGAAGTAAGACCATATGTCCCAAAGCCGCTACACTGTAAAAATTGTAGTAAATATGGACGCGCAAAGAAATATTGTCGAAATGAACCTGTGTGCGCATATTGTGGATCTGAAGAACATACCACAAATGGAAGTGCAGTGAACCAAAGTGTACAAACTGTGGGCAAGACCATCATGCAAGATCCAAAGAATATATGTACTATATGTACAATACAGAGTTAAAAATATTACAAGAAAAAACTGGAATGTCTGTAAAAGAAGCTAAATTAGAATTGTAAGTGAGAGGGATTCAAGATTCGTCTAAGACATACATATTCTTCAATAACAAGAACCAATAATGAAACAAAAATGCATACAAATAGAAATAACGGAGCACAGAAAAGTAAATCTCAAGAAGAAATTAATGCTTTAGAAATAAAAAACTAAAATGGTAAAGAATAAAGAAACAGGTACAAATGGAATGGATAATATTTTATCCAATTCATTTGAAATAATAATGCAAATAGGAACACAGAAGGATGCTACAACAGAAGTAACAGAAGAGAGTCGTAATGGAGTGGAAATTGAAGATAAAAAAAGCATTTGGAGAGAACACCACCCAAAACAAAAAACCGACTATTATTAGAGCAACATTGGTCAAACCAAAGAAAAGGGATATGAAGAAAAAACAAAAACAAAAGCAAACTAAAAATATACCTTTATCTCCTAAAATAATCGTAACCCTATGAAGGCAGATATCCAAAACACTGAAGAAGTGAAAGAGAACTACACCATAGATAACAATGATTATGCCAGGGGAGAAGAGATTACTCCATCTCCAGTAATTGGTACAAGAACAGATGAAAAAAGAAATCTACAAGATAATGCACGTGGATGTAATGATTGTTTCATTGAATTATGCAGTAATAACAAAGATGGTTTAACAAACATTATAAGAAATTTTATGAAAAATAGAAAAAAAGAACCACGGATTTAAGTACCCATGAAAAAGCACATGTGCACTGAGCACTTAATATATTATAAAGAAAAACAAATGAATGTCGTAAGTGAATTATTAGAAAAAACCAAATAGATAATACAAAAAAAGAAAGTAAAATTCGAGCGCTGCAACATAATATTTTCAATAGCTGTATTATACAGTGGAACATAATGGTCTACAGACCAGACTACACCTAGGAAAAATACAAACATTAGTAAAAGAGTACGAACCAATGATATGGTTACACCATGTCAACAAAACAATATCAACAATAGGTAAATATACATTAGCATCTTCATCTAGAGAGTAAGAAGGAAATGTAGGTACTGCTATATATGTACATAACAAGTATGTTATGACAAAGTACCTGTAAACTTTACTGATCTGCAAACATCGAGTAATAGAATACGAATAAAAAAAGATAATTATGTAATTTATGATTTATACAAACAACCTAATAAAAATTACGACATTGACAAACTTAAAGAATTAAATAATAACGCCAAGGAACCTACATTAATAATAGGTGATTTTAATGCTCACAACCCGATGTGGGACTGTGATTGTACAGACACAGAGCAGAAAGTAAAATAGAAGAATTCATAGATTCATATGACTTGTGCTGTATAAATGATAATGAAAACGGCACATATTTTTCTGAAACACTTGGAACATTTTCTTCAATCGACTTAACTCTATGTACAACAAACATAGTAGACAGATTGGATTGGAATACAATTGATGATTTGCATACAAGTGATCATTTCCCAATATTAATTTCATTATTACAAAATAATCCCGCCAAGCATGTCCCTCAATTTAACATTTATAAAGCAGATTGGGAACAATTACAATTCCACAGTAGGCATATTCCGTCATTTGAATATTTAAAAGACCATAGTGAAACTAATAAATTTCTTGCTGATTTCATTAAAAATGCTGCTGATAAAGCAATACCAAAATCAAAATCTCATCCAACAAAACACAAAGTCCCATGGTGGTCTGAAAAACTAACAATTAATAAAAATAAAATACCAAATTGGAAGACGATTAGATAATTTGAATAGAAAGTTCAGTAAAATAAATAAAACATTACAGATGGAGGAGAATTTCCAAAAACTGACTATATTATTATTAGAAATTGATACATTAAAACCCCTATATAACAAAACATCTGCAAAACTTAAAAGAAGTAATTCAAGGAAGAATCATTTCATGGAGGAAATATGTATCAGATCTCTCTAATAATGCTCCCATACAAAAAATATGGGAAAATTTCAGGACAATAAATGGCACACATGTTAAACCACCTAGATATGCCATAATAAAATGTGGAAAAGAATACTTGATCCAAAAGATATAAGTAATGTAGTAGGAGAAAATATAGCAAAAGTAAATAGTGACAAAAATTTAGATGAGCATTTCTCCTCGAAGAAAAATAGTATAGAATTAATAATAACAGATTTTGAAATAGAGGATACATATTATGATAGAAAATTTAATATGGAAGAGTTGGATATTGCTCTGTTGAACAGAAACAAATCCTCCCTTGGAGGTGACAATATTTTTTTTGAAAAGATCTACCATTTAGCACCTTTGGCGAAGTCATACTTATAGAGTTTTATAACCACTTATGGCTTCGAAATTTATTTCCTGATGAATGGAATAAAGCTATAATTACTCCTATTCTCAAACCTGGAAAAGATCCCAGTAATGTAAACAATTACATACCAATTTCTTTGACAAGTTGTTTTTGCAAATTACTAGAGAAAATGTTAAATGCTTGACTGATATGGCACATTCAGAAAAATAAAATTTTAACTCCCACTCAATTTGGGCCACAATGTAACAGATCTACATTAGATTCTCTCTGTAACTTAGAAGACCATATACAAGGTTTTGAACGAGAAAATTACTCTGTCAAACCTTTT
Source organism: Macrobrachium rosenbergii (assembly GCF_040412425.1). Lineage (NCBI taxonomy): Eukaryota > Metazoa > Arthropoda > Malacostraca > Decapoda > Palaemonidae > Macrobrachium > Macrobrachium rosenbergii. The sequence goes on from NC_089782.1 coordinate 6,758,477, forward strand.
TGACATTGAAAAATGCATATGTCTACATGGACTGGTATGCTATATTCAGAAAAATAAAAAAAAAATTTATGTGATTATTTCTTTTTGTAATGTTTCTTTACCACCTTCTGTTATGCTTTTATTCGTTACCCATGTAAAGAAGTTTATTTTTCCTTTATAGATGCCTTATCGTGTCTGGCTTTGTTGTATAGTGGTGTTTGAGTCCCAGGAGGCTTTAGGAAGACACAGTGTAGTTTTCTTACTTCATTTACACACTTACAATTAAGTGAATCGAAGTGCGAGCCTTGCTTTCTTCTCAACCCACAGCTGGTGAGGCCAAGACCTCACTCCACTAAGGCTTTTCTCTGCTTCCCTCTGCTCTTCTCTGTTCTCTTTTTCTCTTCCTTCATTTGAAGGTTTTTAATAAAATGCCCATACAATAGGTGGGCTTTATAGCTTCTGTAAATTTTATTAGATAAAACCTAAGCAATGAAACTTTATAAAATAAAAAATGTCCTTTTGGAAAGATTAGTTAAAAATTAATCCCCATAGTATACCAATTGGCCTTAAACAGCAAAATTTTTAGGATTAGTATTTGGTTCACGGTGACTGGAAAGTGGACAGGTAAGCATACATGAAATCAAAATGTGAGCCGGGTAAACATTCCTTTAATGATTTCAGTAGATTAAACTGGTGCCCATGTTTTGGCTACATGAGCATAACACAGGAAGTGATGTTACTCCCTGTGCTTCGTTATTCTCTCTCTCTCTCTCTCTCTCTCTCTCAACCCTTCTATATCACTGGTTCTCTTCTCATTTCTTTTTCTCTCTTTTATATTTACGTTATTCCTAACTAATATTCTTCTGCTATCATTACACTGGATTCTCTGTCTAACTTGGAAGACCACATACAAAGAGGATTTGAATGAAAACAAATTACTATGGCCATCTTTTTTGACATTGGAAAGGCATATGATACTACATGGAGATATGTGTTACATAAAAACAACATCCGTGGACACTTACCTAGGTTTATTCAAAACTTTCTGACAAATCGCACTTTTCAAGTGAGAATTGATGATGTACAGTCAAGTACATTTCCACTTGAAAATGGTGTTCCACAAGGAAGCGTCCGTAGTGGCACACTGTTTACTTTAGCAATAAATGATTTCAGTAATAATCAGCCTATTGGAATTAAAAGTAACTTGTATATGGATGATTTTGCCATATATTATTCAGCTTCTCACATAAAACATGCAGAGTGAATCATTAACAAAACTATAGTAAATATAGATGAATGGGCCTCATCTGTAGGTTTCAAATTTTCTATACAAAAGACTCAAGCAGTAATGTTTTATAAAAATAAAAAGAGGAAAAAAAAGTGAAGAAATAGATTCAAAAATCAGAAGTCATTCCATACCAATTGGCCAAATAGCAAAATTTTTGAGATTAGTATCTGATACTCACTTGAACTGGAAAGCCCACATAACATACATGAAATGAAAATGTAAAAGAGCATTAAACCTAAATAAAAAACTATCAAACTCTACTGGGGGAGCTGATAGACATATCCGTACTGTACCATATAAAGCAACAGTGCTGTCTCTCATTGAATATGGAAACGAAATATATGGCTCGGCATCAGACGCAATACTGAAAACATTATACCCAGTTCATAATGAAGGCCTTAGAATATGTTCAGGAGCTTTTAGATCATCACCAAAGTCATCTTTATAGGTTGAATGTGGTGAATTGCCTCTCTCTCTCTCCATAGAGAGCCAGGAACAATGAAGAGTGCTCTGAGAATTCAAACAAGTGATTCTCCAACCAAAAAAATTATTTGGATTTAGAGATGTGTTTATAAACAATCATCCACCTCCTTTCCCCAGTTAGAGCTCGAAGTGTTTATAAACAATCATCCACCTCCTTTCCCAATTAGAGCTAGAAGATTGAGTCGCTAAATATAAATATATACAATTATCTTTAGTAGTTAAATTACCTCCTGCTTGGACAGTGAATAAAATGAGAATTTGTACACATAAAATATTTATCAAAAAATTATTCATATACCCCAGAACACCACAGACAACCTACAGTAGAACATATAATCCGAAAAGGTCCACAATATGCAATGTACAGCCACGGATCTAAGTCACATTATGGAGTGGGATATGTACCAGTTCTCTCTACCAGATAATGTCTCAGTATTTACAGCTGAGTTATGTGCAATAGCATCAACCATAAAAATAATTAAATAAGCCTCATTTAATAGTGTTGTGATTTATAGCGACTCCAAAAGCACTATTGACATTCGGAGCTATAATAAAAAAAATAATGTTGTGCAAGAAATTAAGTTTTCACTCCATAAATTGTATAATAATGGGAAAAATATTGATATATGTTGGATCCCTGCCCATGTAGGGATTGAAGGAAACAAAGAGGCTGATAAAGCAGCTAAAGAAGCAGTCCATATGACAAGAGCAAATGTAAACATCCCTATAAGTGACTATATAAGAAATAATAAATTAGAACTGATAAAATCCAGTTGTCAAATGGAGTTCATATGAGAGAGAGAGAGACACACACACACACACAAGTAATTCTGATGCATCTTCAAATAGGCCATACTCGTTTGACACATGGACACTTTATGAACAGTCCATGTGGCCCTTCTCCCGAATGCCCAGATTGCAAAGTGTCGATAACAGCCAAGCATGTATTATGTGAATGTCCAAAATATAACATGCAGCGATTATCAAATTTTGGAAATAGATCAATAAAGGAAATTTTGTGAGAATCTTCTACATTTTCAGTAATACCAATTTTAATGTTCATAAGGAGATGTGATTTAATTGATAAAATATAAAAAGAAAATAATAGAAATATGAAAACCCCTGAGTATCTAATAAATTTTAAAGTAACTAAATTTTAAAATTTTGCTTAATTTTTAAAAAATTTTAATACACCTTTTTTAGTGAGTATATATAGAAACATGAGTATAAATGTATTTATTGTGTGAGTGTGTTCCAGTATGAAAGTGTATCCCTTTGTACAGTTTTAAATTTCATTTTCAGTAATTCATCACCATACCAAATAACCTATTTGGTCCCAGTGCTAGAGAATCTGATCTTTTTAATAAGATATATTTTAGTATATTTATTAAAGATTTGTCATATTTATTTTATACATTAAGTATATATTTTAAATATATAATTTTTATGTATTATTTTTTATGGTTTTTACCCAATATCATTCTTCATTTTTATCATTCATATTTTATCAATTGATTTTAAAATGTTAAAATATGTTACCATTCATCAATTTTGTTATCAATCACATCATTAATTTATATATTTTATCTTCATCACTGCACTGAATAATCCTGATGGGTTGCAGTTTTCTTCAAGACCTCTTTTGGATAATTTTCAGTCAGTCCTCCATATCTTTGAATGTCTTTTCCTTTGAGAGCAGTGTAATATGAGCTCAGTGGTCTGGTTAAACTGTTTTAATATTTAAAACGTTAAAATAATGTAATAAAAACTTGTTTCATGTTTATTCTAAATTCACTGTCCTACAGGTATATAATATAATAATAATGGTTAAAATCACATTGTAAAACAATTTATAACCATTTCCGATGTTAAGGAGGTGTTTCTTACGATATCAGGAGATTGTATGTCAGTAAATCAGTGGTTTTTACCCTTCCCTTATTCCCGTTTGGCGACATATGACCGGTCGAAATATTCTATGGGTCAATCTTCTCACCTATTCAGGTTTCAATTCTTTAGTTTTCCAATTTCTCCCTGACAGGTTAATTGTTGGTTTGATTGATGATAGCAGCAAAGCATCTTTCTTTTTGTCCACAGGACATTTCAGCATTATAAGCCATGACTCTTAACAGTGCAAATAAAATTCTCAGAGTTGTCTGATCACAAGTGACAAACTGATTTTAACCAAAATAAACATTGCATTTGAAAACATACAAAAGATTTTGGAAACCCCTAAATTCTGTATAACCATTCATTTTCCATTATCTCAATTCCATCCTAGTTGCTCAGTTAAAAAATTTAAATAACAAAAGGGAAGAAGCCGGAGTTTACAAGATTGTAGTAATTGTAAAACAAATTTTGAAGACAGACAGACGCACAGAAAGAGAGCACAAAAGATTGGGGAATGAATGAAAGTTAGGGAATTTTCCTACAGGTTTAAAGAATCAGGAAGGGTCGGTGTTGGGGAGGAGTTGGTACCCCCCAAGAGTGCTAATCTACAAATGATTTTGCTAAATCTTGACTATCATCAGTTCAAACCAATAATTCAAGAGTCAAAGTGCCTTTAAAATCGGTGTTTGGACGTAGAATATTTTATAAAAAATTAGGGGAGGGTTTGAGAAACTGTTTCAAAGTATCATACTAATCAATTGATTAGTCTGAAAGATATTAGCCAGAAATGATTACTCAAACTTCCTGAAATGTATAGTAGAAACATTATTGTTAAAAAAATGTTTTGATTGGTTCATAGACAATTTTGTTCATATTGTATGGTAACTTTCCAATGACAAATTAAAAAAAAAGTGAAAGGGGCACAGAAACAGTCTAGAATGATCCTGGGTAGGATGAAGTTTGATTTATTCCTGTTTTGGACAATTTTGCATGTAAATAAACATATCTTGAAATGTTATTACTAAAAAATGTTTAGATTGGTTCATGGACAATTTTGTTCATCACTTGTACAGCACTGTGAACGACAGATTGTAAAAAAAGCATGTAAAACGAATGTGATTAAAAAATAAATGTCACCCACTAAACATCCCATTCTCTCTGCAGGATGTGTCAGAGAAAATGGGTTATAATGATATGGGGATAACTTTCTCAAGATGTCCAGATTCTCTCAGGATTTTTGAAAGTCCAGAAATATTTTTCTTTTGTTGTTTTCTCAAAGCTTACTTTTTTCACAACTAAATGCTTATTTCTCCAAGAGCACTGAACCAAATTCAGTGAAACTTTTACAGAGTGTAGTATAACTACATATCTTTATTTTGTCATCAGGAAAATAGCTTTTCTGTGCCACTTTTAACTTTACAAATTAATTTTGAAAAGTGATGTCATGATTTTTTTTCAGCTACAAAACAGATGAACTTGGAGGTCGAATTTTTAAATTTCCCCACGAGAGAATTTTCATTATTAGTTGTAGAATAAGTGGTAAAAATTTTAAGCAAATCGCTTCAATCATAAGGTAGAAACAGTCTTTTACTTTATAATGGGGCCCTGTAGCATTGGCACTCCTCTAACGCAAGAAACCATATCCTATCATTATGACCATCATGTAACAAATCCAGCGATATCTTGTGTAGAATTACTGATGACAATACAGTACAAGAAAATGGATACTGTCCCCATATAAAAGAAAATCTTTTGAAATTGCATAACACTTTTCTCCTTTCTCATATTATAATTGTTAACTTTACAGTTAAGATTATTGCTGTTGCTGTCTCAAGCGTAATGCAGGGAGCTCATTTGGATTGAAAGGCATATCATACTAAACCTCACATCTGTCACACTGCACATTATTATTATTATTATTATTATTATTATTATTATTATTATTATTATTATTATTATTATTATTATTATTATTGGTGAAGAAACCCACAGTGGTGTAGATGACATATATATTTTAGAAATATATATTTAAAAAATAAAATTATATATTTCATCTACACCACATGGATTATTATTAATTATTAATTGTTAATTAAAATTAATTATAATTATTATAATTGTTATAATTATAATTTATAATTAATATAATTATTATAATTATAATTATTATAAATATTATTATTAATTATTCATTATTAATCATTAATTATTAATTATTTTTATTAGTTTTATTATTATTTGTTAAAATTTGTTATTATTTATTAGTAATTATTAATTATTAATTATATATTATTAATTATTAATTAATTATTATTAATTGTTATTCATTAATTTTTTATTAATTATTATTTATTATTAAATATTATTTATTATTTTTTTTATTATTTATTTGTTATTAATTATTTATTATTATTTATTGTTATTTATTATTATTCGTTATTTATTAATTGTTAATTATTTGTTTATTTATTATTAATTTATTAGTCATTAATTATTATTTATTATTTGTATAATTATTATTTGTTATTTATTATTAATTATTTATTAAATTATTTATTATTAAATTATTGAATTATTAAATTATTATTATTATTATTATTAATTATTATTATCATTAATTACTAATTATTAAATTAATTACTAATTATTATTAATTATTATTAATAATAATTATTATTGATTATTATTAATTATTATTATTATTAATTATTATTATTATTATTATTATTAATTATTATTATTGTTATTTATTATTTATTATTATTTATTATTATTTTTATTATTTTTTATTATTTTTATTGTTTTTATTATTTATTATTATTTATTATTATTTTTATTATTTATTATTATTATTATTATTATATTTTTTTATTATTTATTATTTATTATTATTATTATTATTATTATTATTATTATTATTATTATTATTATTTATTATTATTATCATTTATTATTATTATTATTATTATCATTTATTATTATTATTATTATTATTATTATTATTATCATTTATTATTATTATTATCATCATTTATTATTATTATTATCATCATTATTTTATTATTATTATTATTATTATTATTATTATCATCATTTATTATTATTATTTATTAATGTTTACTATTATTAATGTTTATTATTATTATTATTATTATTATTATTATTATTATTATTATTATTATTATTATTATTATTATTATTATTATTATTATTATTATTATTATGTAAGGTGAATTGTAATTTTTCACTCTTCCGAAGATCTTTTGTTTTGGTGCACAAGTGAACAGTCAAGTAAACGACATTAATAGAATATAAGAAAGGAAATCAAAATATTCCATGGGGTAAAAGAAAAGAAATAAAGATAAATCAGATGCAGCATCATAGTTGGCGGCTAAAAAATTCAGATCAGCGATGCTCTCTTGGTTTAATCACATCCAGTAACTTAGAAAAGAAATGATATTCAGTATTATGCAGCAGAATAATTAAAGAAATTATTTCTTTTATTTGAAAAATGAAATAAGCCAATTATCAGATATGACTAAAAAAGGATTCCAAGAAAAGAACATTTTGGCATTTGGTAGCCTCGAAAAAGCTATTGATGTTAGGAAAGGAATATTTAGAGAACAAATATTCAGTTAGAATTACATAATTCTATGATTGGATCCAGAAATATCAAGTGTAACTTCTTATTCTTTTATAAAAATTGTTGGCGATCATAACTAAATCCGCCCCCTTGACTTAGGACCACCATATCATGGTGAGGGGGGTCTTGAACCCAGGAATTTGTTCCCGAGTTTGAGTCCAAGATTCCCCATATATCATTATATATTTCTTTGGATTAATTTTTGTGGAATTTTCCGCTTTTGCTAAAATTTATTGGACCTGATAAATAGGAAAAGATATCATAGCTCGGAATGGGTTTATATCCAACCATTAGCTGCCCAGTTATGTTTGGGCCTGAGAGATATCAGGTTGATAACTCAAAGGCAGAACTACTCTTTCGGGCTGGACCACGGATTCCAGGAGGGGGTTTGGTTCTGGGGATAGGACTCTCAGCATTCTATCCTGTTTACTATTATATGATTAGGGTGGAGATAATGGTATTCTTGTAATACTCTCAGTCCTAGCAAGCCGGTTTGGCTTACACTTGAGCCACTCTAATTGTGTTGTGCCATCCACTGTGGGGTAGGGTAGGGATGTGGACCTTGGGAGTCGGCTCTCACTTGTGCCATTGGTGGAAGAATAAACTCTATGAAAGGCCGATGATATCTGTTTAAGGTTTTCAGGTTTAATTTTTCTTTTTTGTTTTATCCAGTCCTTTATGACAAGTAGAAATAAAGAATTGAGTACCCCTGGGCCCTTTGATGATACTTTTTGACACAGATGACGACCTCATCACCCACCTTGGAGACTGAAAATTCTCCAAGTGTTAAGAATTTGCGAGTGCTTCATGTAGTAGACATGCCAGTCCAGTGCAACTATGAAATGATTTTGATGATTTTCCATCCCTTTGGAACCATAATTGAAATCCTGATGAACTTCCTAGAAGTTGAGTTAAAATGGGAAGCATGGCTTACTTTTGATAAATATGAAGATGCCATAAAGGCTAGTAGTAACATCAATACTGTTCATATAAATCAGTTTGTTATAAAAGGAGCTTTGACAGATAAAGTACCTAAAAATTTGGATATATATGTACCATCTATGTGGCTAGTTGCTACAGCTAAGAAGGAAAACTACAATTATTACAAATTCTGCAAGTGCCTACAGAAGGTGGGGTGAGTAAAGAGTGAAGATATATCTAGGTTTGGAAAAGGTACAGTGCTCATACATGCTAAATCAAAAACTCAAGCTCAAATGCTATCTGTAATGAATTCTTCTGGGTATGATATGAATAAAGAAATCAGACCCCACCTGAATTTTAGTTATGGCCGAGGTGTCATTACTGACAAAGATTTATATTAGTTTAAGGGAAGTGAAATCCTTGAAATGTGCCCATCGACAGTATGGAAAGTGAAAAAGACATCCATTGCCAATATGATAATTTTGACCTTTGAAGACCCTAATGTGTCATCCCATGTAAACTTTGAAAACAAAAGAGTACGAGTAAGACCCTTCCTCCTGGAACCTATTCAATGTTTTAACTGTTTCAAGTTTAGTCATTCATCAGGAGTGTGTGAGAACACAAAAGTTTGTATAAAGTGTTCCGCCCTTGACCATGGTGCATGTTCTGAAAAAATCAAGTGTAGTATTGTCAGCTTAACCATAAGGCTAATAATTAAAGTTGTGAAGCATATAAATATGAACAGTCAGCAGCAGATAAAGCTAATGCTGAGCTTATTAGCTTTAGATATGCCAAACAACAATTGGGACAATCTAAGAGCTATGCAAAAGCTCTAAACCAGCTACCCCTTGCTACCACAAGGGGACCAGTGGGGGCACCTTCTCCTGCAGTAGGTCAACCTCTGCGGTAGAGGCCCAGGTATCTGGGTCAGGTGCTCAGTCACCGAAGGCAAGAGCACCTTCCACCAAAGCAGGCAAGCTGCCTGTTGTTGGAAATGAGTATGCTCCAGACGATGAGGGGCTCCCGTCATCTCTTCCACTCCTACTTTTAAAAGTAGTAAATCTATCACAGGCAGAATCTCTGCCTGATCTAATGGAGTCAGATCAGCTTAGAAACCCCAAGAGAGGAAGGACTCCTTCAGGCACTCCGCCATGTACTCCAAATGAATTTGCTTCAGTGTATGGCAGCTATAAAGTGCTTAGCTCAAGTGAAGCAAGTACTTCAGTGGAACCTAAAAATCAAGGTAAAGAGATGGCTGAAATTAGAACTGCAGATATTCATCGTCCTCATAAAGAAAATCAAACTAGGAGAAATAAAGATCACAAGGGTAGTTATAGAAAACCATCTATTTCCGGACCACCCAAAGAGGAAAAAAGAAAGCCTTTCAAATCTATTCTTAATGCCTCTATTCAACATCCCACAATGGAACTGTCAAGGATTTGCGTTCTGGTGCTGAAAATCTCAAGGTCCTACCTAAGAGAGTCTAATCTTGGTGTAATTTGCTTGCAGGAAACTCAATTAGGTCCAGAGAAGTTCAGTCCTGGACCTAATTATGAGATCTTCACCTCTACCCCTCCAATGGGTGATCGAGCACATGGAGGAGCTGGTATTATTGTGAGCAAATTACTGGAATGCTCGCCTGTAGCCCTCATACAAATTTACAGGCTGTTGCTCTAAGGTCATATTAGACAAGCAGATTACTGTGTGTCCCATCTACTTGCCTCCTAGATCTAACTTCTCAAACGCTGAAATCCAATCATTAATTAAGCAACTGCCCCAACCATTTTTTATTCTTGGTGATTTTAATGCCCATAATCCGTTATGGGGAGGACATGCTTTAGATAATGAAGGTAAAATTATAGAAGACATTATTAATAATAATGATATTGTGCTTTTAAATGATGGTACTATGACTTACCATAATATATATTTGATCTGAATATATGTTCCTCTGCAATAGCTTTAGATTTTATTTGGTCAGTAAATGAATTTTTAAATACCTGTGATTACTATCTCATTCTTTTAAAGTATGCCAGAAGTGTCACAGAAATGGAAGCCATTAGAAGCTCACTGGTAGAAGTATAAGAAGAAAGTCCAACTAGATAAACCATTTGAATCTTTCAACAACCACATAAAAGCATATGATTATTGAACAAACACTTTTTAGTCTGTGCAGAATCCTCTATTTCAAAAACTACTGGCAAGCCCAGGAGACCAACTGTTCCATTGTGGGACAAAAAATTACCAGGAGTTGCTACAAGAAGTACAAATCAAGTGGCACTCCCACTGCTAAAACAATATATCAGCAAGCCATGGCAAAACAACGCCAACACTTTCGTTGCTCCATGAAGGACTCTTCGATTTACTATACAAATAGTCCAGGAACATTAGCCAAATTTATAAGGCAAGATGGAAAAAAAATGTAGAAAGCTGAATTTTTCAGTAATGATACTCCAAGACATGCTGGATTCAAATCTGCAAAGACCCCAAAAATCCTCCTTGTGCTAATTGTGTTAGAGCCCAAAATCCAAGATGGCCGCCATTTCCACTAATATTAGCGTATCTCTCATACGAATCTCACTTATGTGCAATTAATACCTGATTTATGTGTTTCTTGAATGAGAACTGAATAAGATATTTTAGGTATATAATCTTGGCCTTTTACTTTAAAAAAAAATGTCATGAATATAAAAAAAGAGAGAGGTTTTAGATCACAAATCTTGTTTTCAAATATTTCAATTACCAGGACTACATACATTGGAAATTTAACAAACCTTTTACAACTGCATACATTTATGACATAGTAATCATTATTTAAGGTTACTAGCCTTCAGGGGATGTACCAATATAAAAAAAGACGGTCTTAACTCAAGTCTCAAAGTCGCAAGATCACAGGTTAAATTGCAGAGGTACCTGTCAAAAATTAGGCTGATTCCAAAACATGAATCTCCTGCTATAGTAACTTGGTGAGATTTAAGATAAGATCATTTTCACCACCACATATACATGCATTTGAATCGCATTAAGCATATAGCAAAAATTTAAATTCCTAAAAAGAAAAAAAATTCGAAACTTCACTTTTCTAGAAAAATACGTTAATAATGAAATTCATTATTATTGTCATCCCTGTCATCTAGAGGATAAGCATTATTGCACGTTATACCAGTGCATGAGGAGCACATTTCCGAGCAGTTCAAACCAGTTTTGCGACATTTGCATTTCTTGCCACAGCCTGTCTTACATCCGCAAGATACCATGCGTAAAATATGGTCAGGAGCCACAGGTCTATCAGTGCAAATCGGAATGAGCTTGTTCTCGTATTTCCATCCCCAATCAGTAGGTTGTAGATTATTAACATTGCCTAACCACTCCTGCACTGCAAAGTAAGCACGGTATGCATGAAACTTTGCAGCTGCTGAAGTTGGAGGAAGGCTCTCGAGTTCGAAGGTACAAGCAGATTTTTTCATTTTCTGCATATATAGGACAAAGCGAAGTCTATCAAGGTCTGGTGATGTGTCATCACCTTTATACAGTTTGAGCAAGAAGCTTTCCCCTGCGCTTGCGATCTCGTCATGTGTAGCATCAACATTCTTGAATGAATCAAGTGCCTGCCAGTCATACTGTTCCAGTACCTTTAAGGCCTTCTTTTTTCCTACTTTAAATAGAGCTGACACTGTATCGCACCCTGTAATTGCATGTGCGGTCAGCAAATGCTTCCTGGTATTTGGATGCAGAGCTTCCATGATGTCATATATGCTATAAACGGCATTCCGTGCATACTGCATGTAAAGATTTCGTTTAGCACGGTCGAGTAGCATCACTAACAGGTCTGTGTCCTTTCCAACTAAGATTACTGGACGATCTGTGCTGACTGCATGCTCAACTGCTGTGTCACTGATAAGGAAATCAGCATCTGCCTGACTTTGAAGGCATGTTACACCTAAAGTGGTCAATTCATCCATCAGAGCAACAATGAATCTGGCTTTGTTTTGTCGATTGGCTAAGAATGAATGTTGGCTATTAGTTACAGCCATGCCAAGTTCAAACAGGATATCTGGGGCCACATTTTGGCCGGCTGTACGACGAGTTTGCTCTGCCAACTTTGTTGATAAGTATGGGTTACTGTACCCATCGAAGCAAATGATTGCTCCTGTGCCATAATTATTGAGAACATAACCTGAATAGTTATCAATAATGTCTTTATATGTACCATCATTTGGCCATATAACACTCTGTAATAAGTGACCGCCATCGACTACATAAAGTGGATTTTGTAGATCACCAATGGGGGTTGGATTGACATATGCTTTCAATGCATTGGCTAATACACTTTTGCTATTTTTACGCATTATACCATTCTCAAATACTGATGGTGGTTGCTTGCTGAATTCATGCTTTAGATGGTCCTTCATCTCAGAACGATTTTGTATCACACAGGTGACACGCATGAAGAGTGACATGGGGTTAATTTCCACTTGGTGGCCACGGATTTTTGCGCTGTTATTTGCTATAATAACTGATTCCAGTTAGTCTGCTCGCAGCTTCCTCCCCAACTTTTATGGCTAGATCAGCATTGGCATTTTCTGGGGCCACTACGCCAGTAGCAATACAGACTAACTTATCCTTGTTTTCCCCACTGTATGAGAATGGTGCATGCTGTGATAAGTAAGCCTTGAACTTGTTGAAATGTGCACCATCTCTTGCAGTTGTAGTTGCACGAAGGTCTTTATGCTGATCACTGGTAAGTGATTGTGTTCCAGTGAATAATTCCAGAGATTCGCATATTGGAGCAGTTTGGGGTAGGATGTGGACCATTTTAGCTTGTGTGCTCGCTGTTATACCCCGTCCATGAGCAATACCTCCTCTTGCCTTGAGCATTCTCATCAGGATCTGTTCTATAGCCTGATCTTTGTTGTGATTGAAGACAGTAGTTCTGTTGTTTCTGCAGTGTGTACTTCACTACGACGATGTTTTGGCAACTTAGATAGTCCATCATTGTCTATGTATTCTGCACAATAAATACAACATGTTTTGATGTCAAAAGAGGGAACTTTGGATCTGCAGACATGCTTCTTTTCTTCTTCCTTTCCTATCGCTGCCTCTTGCTTACGTTTCTTGATATTGGATGGTTTCCTGTATTTATTCTTACACTGTGAATGTGTTGGAATGGGCATTTTTGTTTAAGTATTCTTTTGTCAATTCCATCTTGTAGTTCAGCTTATTGACAAAATGCTATCAAGTCTCTCTCTGTCAGGAGACTACGACCTGTAACAATTGGTTCTATGCAAAAAATGCAAACTTCCTGATCAGTCATTATGCTTCACTCAATCTGAAAATAAAATATAGTATATTAGATCTAAGAAAACATTACTGACAATTTCAATTTGGACAGGTAGTATTTAATTTATGGAAGTATGTGTCAATCATTTGTCAGCTAAGAGTGGAACGTCGCTGCACCCTGCAACAAACAAAAGTAATAGAATATGATTCTTGCCTTTTTCCTTAGACCTAAAAACATAAATTAAGTTGGAAACACGAACAAAGTTAAACTTGTTATTCATTTTTCACTCTAGAAAAGATGAAATTATTGTCTCATTGCATGAACTACAAAAAAATTCACTATTATAACTGACAGGTGGCGGCCATCTTGGATTTTTGGTCCTCATGCATTTAGCACAAGGGTGATTTTTGGGGTCTTTACATATTTGAATTCAGTAGGTTTTGGAGTATTATTCCTGAAAAAATCAGCTTTCTACATTTTTTTCCATCATTTCACCTATTATAATTGACAGGTGGTGGCCATCTTGGATTTTTGGTCCTCATGCATTTAGCACAAGGGGGATTTTTGGGGTCTTTACATATTTGAATTCAGTAGGTTTTGGAGTATTATTCCTGAAAAAATCAGCTTTCTACATTTTTTCCATCATTTCACCTATTATAATTTCAGCCATCTTATTTTTGTCCTCATGCATTTAGCACAAGGGGGATTTTTTGGGCATATTTGAATTCAAGGTTTTGGAGTATTATTCCTGAAAAAATCAGCTTTCTACATTTTTTTTTTCCAACATTTCACCTAATGTTCCTGGGCTAAAATGGAATTAACTCGAAAACACCATCGAGGCTTGTATGGAAAAAGGTACGAAGACTTGCAGGGAAATTTGTGCCACCAAAAACTCCCTCTTTAAAAGCAAGAAATAACCTCATTACAGACCCTTCAGATGTATCTGAATCATTGGGTCAACATTTCTCCAATATTCTGCCCCCTGATCCCAACCCCTTGACGAGGTGGTGGGTGTTGGGGGGAGGCTATACTCTTTTACACCTACTCTCTCTCCTGTGGATTAAGCCAAACATTGGGACCTGTAACTCTTTTACACCTCTTCTTATTAATTTTCCCCTTCCCTTCTTCCTCTTTCGTTAGCGACTTTGGCATGTCATTGGATTACGGAATTCACTGCTCTTTTATCTTGATGGAAGGTGGAGTTAGACGGCATGCCTCTCCTTTCATAAAACTAGAGTTGAGCGAGGTGAAATATTTATGTCAAACCATGCCCTCAGTGCTGGGTCTGATCTCGATGGACTGGAGACCTTCAAGGCACTGTGGTTATGGTGTATATTCAGGATCCCTGGGCAGTTACCACTGTGTAACAGTATTGCTCCCCCTCCAGTTGGAAAACTACTTGTAAAAAGACATCCAAAGACAGAAATGTCTTTCAGACAAATAAAGGAGAAGACTTGGCTTATAGAAGCCACAGCAAAGTCAGTCTGAAGAATGTTTGTCTTTGAAAAATATAGAAAATATTAACGTAAAAGTGGAAAAACACAATACTGTGAACACCATTCAGGGTGCCATTGTACTTCCTGAAAATAACAATGAACCAGTCGATAAGAAAATGCTATCAGACTCTCTCAAAAAAATATACCACAAGGTCCAGGATTGTGAGGTATATATTGTACCAAGTAAAATAGCAATAAACAAATATTAAAAATAGCAAAAATAAAATTTGAGGGTGAAGATGTACCTCAAAAAGTAAAAATTTTAGGCCAAAACAGAGAGTTAAGACCATATATCCCAAAGCCACTACAGTGTCAAAATTGCAGTAAGTATGGGCACACAAAGAAAAATTGTCGTAATGAACTGCTGTGCGCTTATTGTGGATCTACTGAACATACCAAGCAATGGAAGTGCATTGAACCTAAGTGTGTAAACTGTAGGCAGAATTTTCTTGCAAGATCCAAAGAATGCATGTATTACATATTCACTACGGAATTGAAAATTTTACAAGAAAGAACAGGGATGTTGATAAAAGAGGCTAAATTGGAATTGAAAGTGAGAGGAGTTCAAGATTCTGCTAAGAAACTTGCATATTCTTCGATAACAAGAAGCAATAATGAAACAAAAATGCATACAAATAAAAGCAACGGAGCACAGGAAAGTAAATCGCAAGAAGAAACTAATGCTCAAGGGAAAAAAAAAACTAAACTGGTAAAGAATAAAGAAACAGGTACAAATGATATGGACAACATGTTCTCAAATTCATTTGAAATATAAATGCAAATAGGAACACAGGAGGATGCTACTACGAAAGTAACAGAGGAGAGTCGTGATGGACTGGAAATTAAAGATAAAAGAGACCTTTGGAAAGAACACCACCCAAAACGAAGACACCAACTATTATTAGAGAAACTTCGGTCAAACCAAAGACAAAGGATATGAAGAACAAAAACAAGCTAAGAGTATATCTTTATCTCCTAAAATAATAGTCAAACCTATGGATGCAGTTATCCAAAAACACCGAAAAGTGGAAGAGAACCGTACCTTAGATAACAATGATTATGTCAAGGGAGAAGAGAATACTCCATCTCCAGTAATTGGTACAACAAGAACAAATAAAGGAAGAAATATGCACGATAACACGTGTGGATGTTATGATGGTTTCATTGAAGTGTGCAGTAATAGTAAAAACATAATACAAGGTTGTTTAACAAACATTATAAGAAATTTTTTTGAAATATAGAAAAAAGGAACCACTGATTTAAGCACCCATGAAAAAGGTTGCATGTGCATTGAACACTTAGTATATTATAAAGAGAAACAAATGAATGTCGTGAGTAAATTATTGGAAAAAATACAAGCTGATAATACAAAAAAGAAAGCAAAGCTCAACCGCTATAACATAATATTTTCAATAGCTTTATTATACAATGTAACGTAATTGGTCTACAGACCAGATTACACCTAAGAGAAGTACAACGGTTATTAGAAGAATATGAACCAATGGTATTATGTTGACAACATGTCATCGAAACTGTATCAGCAGTAGGTAAATACACCTTAGCATCAACATCACGAGAGGAAGAAGGAAATTAGGTACATCCATATATGTACATAACAAAGTAGTTTTTGACAAAGTACCTGTAAACATCGCTGGCTTGCAAATATCAGGTATTAAAATCCGAATAAAAAATGATAATAATGTAATTTACAATTTATACAACCAACCTGATAAAAGTTACGACACTGATAAACTTAAAGAATTACTTAACAATACCAAGGAACCTTCATTAATAGTAGGTGATTTTAATGCTCACAACCCAGTATGGGACTATAATTGTTCAAACTCAAGTAGAGCAGGAAGTAAAGTAGAAGAATTTGTGGATTCAAATGACATGTGCTGTATTAATGATGACGAAGTCAGCACATTATTCAAAAAACATATGGAACATTTTCCTCAGTAGACTTAACTCTTTGTGCCTCCAGTATAGTAGACAGATTAGATTGGGATACAGTTGATGACTTGCACACCAGTGATCATTTCCCAGTATTAATCTCTGTATTACAAAATAATCCTGCAAAACATGTTCCTCAATATAACATATATGAAGACATATGAAGCAGATTGGGAGCAATATGAAATGCACACTAGGATTATCCCACCATTTGAATATTTAAAAGACCATAATGAAACTAATAAGTTTCTTGTTGATTTCATTAAAAATGCTGCTGATAAAGCAATACCAAAGTCAAAACCCCATCTAACAAAACACAAGTTCCATGGTGGTCCGATAAGTTAACAGAATTAACAAATATAAAACACTCAATAGGGAGACGATTAGATCATTTGAATAGTAAGTTCAGTAAAATAAATAAAACATTACCGATATTAGAAGGAACTTTACAAAAAATGACTATGTTATTGCTAGAAATTGATACATTAAAACCTCTTTACAACAAAATATCTGCAAAATGTAAAAAAGAAGTACTTCAAGGAAGAATAATTTCATGGAGGAAATACGTATCAGATTTCTCTAATAATACTCCCATACAAAAAATATGGGAAAAATTCAGGAAAGTAAATGGTACCCATGCTAAACCACCTAGACATGCCATATTAACCCTTTAACCATTTAGTACATATATATACACATAGCTCACCAACGCTGCCCGAGCTGTTTAGTACGTATATATACAGGAAGCAGATGTTTTGACCATGGTGTTTAGTACGTATATATATGATTGATTTTTCCCGCCTTCCTTTCAAGGTTAATCCTTTGTAATATATTTTCTCTAGGTCCGAGGAGGTATTGTTGACCATATCCAAACAAAAACACTTCCTCCCGCACCCCCTTTTATCATAATTTTCCTGATTTTATAGCTCTAATGCGGGAATTCGCCAATCACTTGGCGACATTGCTATGTAGCGAGACAACATGATGCTGGGCTGTCCGTTCTCTCACTCGGAATTTTGATCTTTCGACGCAGGGGGTGGAAGGGCTATAATCCTATCTAGTCCAACTTAGTATTGGTCGTAAGTTACTTTCTTTGTTTCTCTTTTCCAGCCCTAGCGCAAATGGAAAATGATAAGCAATTGTAGTTTATCGACATTATTCTGACTGAAATATGAAAAAGGTACTCACTTGACTGTTTTATTACTTTACAATATGTTCAGTGCATGTGACTGAACTTCAGATGCGCTTCATTCTGAATAATGAACGAAAACGGTTTTGTTTATTTTTATTTAAATTGTTAAAGTTAACAATAATTGTAATTTATTTCATCAATTTATCTTCAACATTTCATAAAAACTACTTCAGAAGCTGTGTATATTATCTTATGTTGCTATACACACACACATATATATATATATATATATATATATATATATATATATATATATATATATATATATATATATATATATATATATATATATATATATATATATATATATATATATATATATATATATATGTATGTATATATAACATTCGAATAATTAATTGTCGTTACTTATGAACAAATTCTGGAACGTCACAGATCACACGGATAGATCTAAAACGAACAAACTTTCAAACATGAAACAATACACAAATACCATAATCAAAATGAAAGTTATGTACAAAATTCTTGCACAAGAGAACGTTGAAAATTCATCCGACAGTAAGAATGATGAAAACGACAACAGAGGGCTAACAAGGTAAAGACAGTAAAGTGAGGTCTGTATTTGATGATTGTGAACGGGTCGCCAGTAATTTCTGGGTCTAAGATTTCGTCTTTGACAACAGTGGCAGTTTCATTACATTGATAAAGGAAAATCTTTAAAAGTAAATGATGAAATTTATCGGTATCACCATTTTCTTAATCAAATTATCTTTTAGTCATAGAGAGAGAGGGGGAGAGATAACTGTTTTCTTTGTATTGTTCTTTATCCTCCTTTGAACACTGGATGTCATATACAGTAATTCAAACCAAACAATTTTGCATAACGTTCGAGAATTCTAACAACACTATAAAAAGAACTCTTTGCACACAGATCAATGAACAGAGACAACATGATGTTTTATATACATACATATATAATATATATATATATATATATATATATATATATATATATATATATATATATATATATATATATATATATATATATATATATATATATATATATATGTATATATATATATATATATATATATATATATATATATATATATATATATATATATATATATATATATATATATATATATATATATATATATATATATATATATATATATATATATATATATATATATATATATATATATATATATAGGAACAATCGTCTGTTGATTGTTCCCTTGGTGGGTTGTTGCCTCCATTATTTGCGGTTGTTTTCGTGCTGGTGAGTTGACGTCTGTCATGGAGTGCTTGACAGCGTCAGTCAGGTTCGTAGCAGTAGCGAGTCAGGTTGAGGGCAGCAGCGAGTCAGTTGGGGTAGCAGCAGCAGGTATTTGTAACTGAAAGTTAGGTCCAGGACAGCAGCAGGTCACGGAGGCAGAGCAGCGGAGAGCATTTTTGTCATGATGGTTGTCGTCTCGACTCTGTCATGGGTGCCCTGAGTTGGAGGACTGTGTTTGAGGGCTAGATGGTTACCGTGTTGGCTCCGTCTTTGTTGTCCTGCAGTGTTCCTGTGTTGCAGCTTCGTCTGTAGACGCATATGTATCTCCGGCTGTATGTATATTTTTCAGGAGGTGATTGCCTTTGTATTTATGCTGTGTCACGTTTTTCCCGAGTATTTGAGTGTCCTGCACAATGAGTTGCAGTGTTAAGGATTTTACTGTTATTTTTCTGTTTATGTATTTTTTTTCCACCAGGGAGGGTAATATTATTGTTTTCATGATTTTATCTTGATGTTAACCCTGCTGTGTTGATTTTGTTTATGATCCCATTTTGTTCATGCTTGGTGTATTTATTACGACAAAGTGTTGTAATGGTCAGCTGTGTTGTATTACCTGTTATTGCTGTCGTTATTTTTTATTATCTAATGTTTATTTTTGGATGCCTTATTTTTACTGATTTAAATTTATGTAATTCTTGTTCCCCCTTTTATGTCAGGTGTTTTTGTTATTGTACTGACTATTGCGATGATTTTCCTAAAACCGTTACTTTGTTTACTTTGATTTTTGTTGCTGACTCATTTTTGTATAAATATGGATTTTGTAGTTTGAACCTTGACTCAACTGTACAATATGTATATAACTTACTGTAAATAAATTAGTTTAAGGTCATTTTTGGTTTTGTTCTGCTCCTCCCTCTTTTTTTTTTGTCACCTCTCGTCAGTCATTACAGCCCAGTTGCTTGTTTTGTTAGGAACCTGTTGGTCTCAGAGAGGCAAGATCGTAAGATTGGCGACCTTAGGCCAGGGTTGGTTCTGTTTTGGCTGGCAGGTGTGTAGCAGCATCAGGGGGAGTATTTTTGTTTGTAAAAAAAAAAAAATTTTGTAATTTTTTTTCTGTTAGGTGGGGAGGTGTTAGGAACAATCATTTGCATTGTTCCCTTGGTGGGTTGTTGCCTCCTTTATTTGTGTTTTTTTTTTCGTGCTGGTGAGTTGACGTCTGTCATGGATTGCTTGACAGCGTCAGTCAGGTTTGTAGCAGCAATGAGTCAGGTTGAGGGCAGCAGCGAGTCAGTTGGGGTAGCAGCAGCAGGTATTTGTACCTGAAAGTTAGGTCCAGGACAGCAGCAGGTCACGGCAGCAGAGCAGCGGAGAGCATTTTTTGTCATGATGGTTGTCGTCTCGACTCTGTCATGGGCGCCAGGAGTTGGAGGACTGTGCTTGAGGGCTATAAGGTTGCCGTGTTGGCTCCGTCTTTGTTGTCCTGCAGTGTTCCTGTGTTGCAGCTTCATCTGTAGACGCATATGTATCTCCGGCTGTATGTATGTTTTTTAGGGGGTGATTGCCTTTGTATTTCTGCTGTGTCACGTTTTTCCCGAGTGTTTGGGTGTCCTGCATAATGTGTTGCAGTGTTAAGGATTTTACTGTTATTTTTCTGTTTATGTATTTTTTTGCACTTGGGAGGGTAATGTTATTGTTTTCATGATTTTATCTTGATGTTAACACTGCTGTTTTGATTTTGTTTATGATCCCATTTTGTTCATCCTTGATGTATTTGTTACGACAGAAGTGTTGTAATAGTCTGCTGTGTTGTATTACCTGTTATTGCTGTCGTTATTGTTTATTATCTAATGCTTATTTTTTATTATTTTTTATTTATATAATCCCTTGTTGCCTTTTATTATTTTTGGACTATTGCAATGCTATTCCTAAAACTGTTACATTTTACTTTGATTTTTGTTGCTGATTCATTTTTGTTAAAAATTTTATCGTTTCTTGACTCAACTGTACAATATGTTTAACTTGTTAATTGTTTATGGTCACTTTTTGGTTTTGTTCTGTTCTTCCCTCCTTTTTTTTTGTCATCTCTCGTCAGTCATTACGGCCCAATTGCTTGTTTTGTTAAGAACCTGTTTGTCTCGGGGAGCAGAGATTGTAAGATATTTATATATATATATATATATATATATATATATATATATATATATATATATATATATATATATATATATATATATATATATATATATATATATATATATATATATATATATGTGTGTGTGTGTGTGTGTGTGTGTGTGTGTGTGTATGAGTGTATATTTATGTATATAGATTTATAGTGCACATAGAAACACTGTACACACAATGTGGGTGTCATTAGCTATGTTTCCAAACTTCCTCCTGACTTATAATCCAACTACAGTTAATCTGTATTCCTCAGTTTGGGGTTCTTTAATCCAGTCATAAAATCCTGATTATCCCTCCCCTGGCTTCTCCAGAAGAAACAGGCCGTTTCGGGATAAGGCCAAGTTAATTTACAAATCTGCCATCACGTGAGGAGTCAATTATAGTATTTTTTTTATTTCGCATTGTATTCCGACTCATTCAGAATAAGTATAGCATTTCAAATCGTCAGTGTTGTCGTATAGCCTAAACGATCTGAAACGTACTGACCCAAATCGTAGCCTAAGTCTTATGCTACGACACCCAGGTTACTTAGTTAAATTGTGATTATATTAATATATTGCTTTGTGTATATTGACTAAACTAACAATATGAACTTACTACTGGCGTATTCAGTTGTTCCTAGCTCGATGTACAGTTAGACTGGCGTAAGCACAGTCTCTGTTTCACTACCCTCATCTAAAGTACACCTCAAGAAAAGCTCCTTATATTTCGATATGCATATCTTCTAAAGAAAGTTTCCCCTAAATGTACTTTAAGATGAATAGGAATATTTAAATGGATTTGCAGACACTGACAATTATGGCTACATTCTTGAGTCCTCCACTAGCTACATTCACACTATGTTACAGCTATGAAGTGACTGACTTCATGGCCGTCTCTGATCAAAACCAAACCTTCGACTAACTACTGTATAAGTTCAACAACCAGTATCGGTAGTTAAGCAAATTTACAAGTATACTTGCAATTAAGCACACGAAACAGATAAGACAATGTATTTCACTACTAAATACAAACAACAAAACATATCCTCCTTCTGCATAATATGCATTTCCAAAAGAGAATAGATAAAACTATACCACAACTTGCGGAAAAGTACAATCTCTCTTGTCGAAGTTTCGACACACTCCCCGTAAGAAAACTTATGCCTACATTATTTACAATAGTCCTGTCCTTATCAGTGCCTTTCTGGCTTTTGCAGCTATTTGAGCAGTCCTTCTGCTCGGGCGGGTGATAGACTGAATGTCATCTGTTGGAGGATTAGTTTCCCTTATCTCCTGCCACAGCTCTAGAGGGTATAACTTAATTACAGGTCTCATAAGCTGGCTATGTGCCATTCTTAGAGTAGCCATTCTTGGGACCTTGTCTCTCACCATGTGTAACTCACTTGGCCCAACTTCTACTTGCTCCTTGGCCCCTCGTCATGAATGAGGACAACTTCCCCTATCCTGGGCCAAGAGCCATGCTCCGTTCCTACTCGATGGGTCTCTCTTAACGTTGTTAAATATTCTCTCTCCCATCCCTTCCACAAGTTGCCACACAACTTGGATATATATAGGAATCTTTTCTTGGTGAACTCTCTCCGTCCATAGGTAGGGTAACCGGAGATCTCTTCCCAATTTACCACTTCTCTTGGGGAGGGTTTGAGCTTTCGTCCAAGGATCAGATGGTTAGGGGTTAAAATTTCCAGCTGATTCAAATACCTGGGTGTGTAACTTAATGGTCTGTCATTGATAATTCCTTCCAGCTCAAGCAGCACACAGGTCAGATCCTCAAAACTGAGCAAGGCTTGGCCCACGATCTTTTTTAGGCATGAATTCAGAAGTCCTATCAACCTTTCCCATATAGCACCAAACCATGGTGCTCTCTCTGGAATGAACTTCCAGTTACACCTTATATCTAACAGATGTTCTTTTATCCTGGGATTCTCTGACATGGTCTTAAGGTATTCTGATGAAGCTACAAACGTGGGGGCGTTGTCACTCAGCATGAGTGCTGGGAAACCTCTTCTGCTACAGAGTTTTCTAAAACTCATGAGGAACAAGTAGCAGGACTGGTTATCAACTAGCTCCACATGTATGCCTCTGGTTATCGGACACATAAATAAAATAATACAACCCTTCTCTGAGCTTTGTCCTTTTCCCTTAGTCCATAATGCGCTGGTGTAGTCCACGCCTGTGGTAATGAAAGGTTGCTTACATTGCACCCTGAACTCAGGTAATGGAAGAACTATATTGGGCCTATACGGCCAACCCTGCGTTCTCCTACAAATAACACAATGGTGTATTATACTCTTAGTTAGTTGCCTTATCTGTGGGATCCAGAACTCCTGTCTGACACTCGCCACAGTGGTGTTTGCACCCATACAAGCATTAGCATCATGATGTTCTTTAATAATTACCCAAGTAACATAGCAACTCTTCAGCAATAGTATCGGAAACTTAACAGATTCAGGTAACAGTGCGCGTTCTAGTCTACCCTTACACCTTATTACCCCGTTGTCTAGGTAAAGATTCAACTGGTGTACGAGAGCTAGTTTTGGTTTTCTAACCCCCTTCATCAAACTCTTGTATTCCTCTTGGAAATATTCTCTCTGTATGATGGCAATGATCTTATTCTTTGCCTCTTGGAGTTCTTCCAATGTCAATTCACCATGCCTCTTCATACTGATTGAACGACTACAATTATTAAAAAATCGTAGGATCCACGCTGTGGTCCTATAGACCTTTTTAACCTTGCTGAATCTCTCCTAATATCTCTCCTAATTCAGCAAGTGAGTATTACCATTCAGGTTGCCCCCTACAGTATTGACCAAAATGTTCTCTTCCCTACTGTGCGTAAGTGATCCACCAACCTATGACCTATCTATTGGCCAAGAGGAATTTTTTAACCAAGGGTGTCCCTCCCACCAGAAAGAACTATCCGAGATCATTTCTGTCCTTTTCCCACATGTCAACCAGTCACTGGGATTATCATCTGTAGGCACATAGGACAAGACTGCCTCTGGAATTAAAGAGTTTATTTCTTGTACTCTATTTTTCACAAACACAGGGAGAACACACTTCGATACTAGCCAACTTAGGGCGACTTTACTGTTCAACCAAATGAACAGTTCCACAAACTCATCCTTCTCAAAGGATTCTTTAATAAATTTGGCCATTCTTGCTGTTAGCAACAATGCCATCAACTCAAGTTTCAGAACAGTTAATTCTTTAATAGCCGCAACTCTTGCGTTTGCTATCATTGAATGAGAGTTTTTGTTCTTTATTCTATAAGCTGGCTCACTGGCATCGTAGAATATGTGTAAGGAGTGCCCCTTTCCTAGGCTGGTATTCCTAGGAAAGAAAATATGAAGACATTTTTCGATGTCTTCAGATAACTCAACCCATTGGTTCTGTAATGGGTCTGGGAGTTGTTCATCCCAATCTAGTTGTTGCTTCCACAAATTCTGCAGGCATATCCTTGCCTAAAACTGCAGTAGAACTTTGAGCGGGTCAGCTGTTATATGTGGTCCACAAACAATCATTCAAGCTCAACCCACCTTTTCCCTGTTTAACTGGACAGTCAAATACTATCCTAATAGGGGTTGTTGCACTGTCGTCTTAATGCCATGGTGTGCCAAGAAATGACAGTCTTCTGTTTTAAAACATTCCACTCTCTCTACGAATCTCTTATCCTCCTGATCCTTCAGGATTTTCTGATAGTGTTCTAAATACCGAGTGTCTTTCTGAAACTTGGCACACTGTTGTTTTAATCTGTTTAAAGCCAGCCCAAAGTTGGAAGTTAATCTCCTTTTATTGCCTTTCCAAGGCAATGCCACAACATACTGTTTGTCAATTTGAGAATAAGTTATAGTACTCTCAAAGTTCTTTAATACCTTCCATTCCTGTTCCGTTATTTCACTGCAGTTAATACCTAAATGATCCAAACTCCACAAACCCTCAAGATCTTCCCTTGGATCCTTTAATTGAGTAGCTCCTTCAGTCATAATTATGTCGTCGGTTTCCACTGCCAGTTTTAAAATGGAAACATGAGTCTCCTTGATGAGCGGAAAACTACATGTTCCGGTTATCATGTAACCAAATATGGTTGGTAGTAATACTAAATTTTCAAATTTTCTAAACCCTGGGTGTAAGATGTTGTACACATTGTCAACCGTTATTAACAATTCAATAGGTGATTGCTTCTCTATGGGTAGATCAAAATCCTTATCAGCTAAGCTGATTTTCGTTTTACACAACAATCTTAAGTTCTTCTTAACACCAAATTTCTTTGTATATTCTGGTAGCTTGTCTACCACCATACAATCCATATTTATTAATTTACCCCGATGATGTACAGCAATGTTCACCATTTCATATTCCTTAACTGGTGTAGTAGTTAAATACCCTCTCAATGATATGTTTTCAACTCCCTTGCTTTTATAGTGGGGTCCCTCAAGAGCAGCTTTCTTTATAAATGATCTCTCAGCACAGGTATCTAACAGCCCTGCTTTTTCGCACAATGCGATCTTTTTTACCTTTTAGGGTTATTGTGGCTGTAGGTAATATCGACTTCCTAGTCATCTTATTTCCCTGTCCGGTATTTGTCAAAGAGAGAGTTCCAACTTGTACCCCACCTACCTTTGATTTATTAGGCTGGTTTCTATTGCATATAACACTATGATGTCTAACAGTGCAACCAGTCGGAACTGTAGTGTTTACTGGATGCACATATGAAACACAAACCCAGAGCTCTAAGTCGTTCCATCTTTCCTCTTCTGATTACATAAGATTTACAATGTATCCATATGTGGTTGCCTCCACAAAGTGCACATCCTTTAACCTGGTTTACCTTGGCTTTGTTTGTACTTTCTTTAGGCCTTACCGGTGTTGTTTTTGGTCTCTGAGATTGCCGTTGTTCTACTGTGAAAGCAGATACCGTTGTCAGTGTATTAGCTTTTGCTGTTTCAGCCTGTGGAAAAGCCCTCAAGTGGAAATGTTCTAGACAGAACATCATCAATTCTCACCTGAAAACTGCGTTTTGTCAAAAAGTTTTGTATAAACCTAGGTAAATGTCCACGGATGTTATTGTTTTGTAAAGTTTTTAATATAGCCTATCTCCAGAGATAAAACTGAAGCAATCATGTTTTATAAAAATAAAAAGTGGAAAAAAGGTGAAGAAATAGACTTAAAAATCAGAAACCAGTGTATACCAGTTGGCTAAACAGCAAAATTTTCGAGATTAGTATTTGATACTCACCTGAACTGGAAAGCCCACATAACATACGTAAATTCTAAATGTCAAACGAACATTAAATTTAATTAGAAAACTGTCGAACACTACTTGGGGAGCCGATAGACATACCCTTACTGTACTATATAAAGCAACAGTTCTGTCCATCATTGATTATAGAAGCGAAGTATCTGACGCAGCGGTGAAAATGTTAGACCCTGCTCTCAGTGAAGGCCTTAGAATATGCTCAGGAGCCTTTTAATCATCACCGAAATCATCTTTCCAGGTTAAATGTGGTGAACTGCTTCCCCCTCTCCATAGAGAGCTAGTAACAATGAAAAGTGCTCTAAGAATTCAGGCAAGTGATTCTCCAACAAAAAAATTATTTGAATCAAGAGATGTATTTATAAATAACCATCCACCACCTTTCCCAGTTAGAGCTAGAAGGTTGTTTGAGTCGCTGAATATAAATATACAAGTGCCTTTAATAGTAAAATCACCTCCTCCCTAGACAATGAATAAAATGAGAATTTGCACACACCTCAAGCATTTATGAAAAAGTAACTCGTATACACCAGAACACCATAGACAACATACAATAGATCATATACGTCGAAAAGGTCCACATTACGCAATGAATACAGATGGATCTGAATCAAACACGGAGTGGGATATGCTGCAGTGTCCCAAGACAAAACTTATCAGTTCTCTCTTCCTAATAATGCTTCGGTATTTACAGCAGAATTGTATGGAATTGCATCAGCTATAAAAATAATTAAAGAATCGTCATTCAATAATTTTGTGGTTTTTAGTGACTCGAGAAGCACTATAGAAGCTATTCAGTTATAAATAAAAAAATAATATAGTACAACAAATTAAATTATATCTCCATAACTTATATAATAATGGAAAAAATGTAGAAATGTGTTGGATCCCTGCCCATGTAGGGATCAAAGGAAATGAAGATGCAGACAAGGCAGCCAAAGAAGCAACCCACATGACAAGATCAAATGTGAATATCCCTGTTACTGATTATGTTACACATAAAAATGGGTATCATAAATTAATGGCAATATATATGGGATGAAGAACCTGAAAGTAATAAACTGAAACAAATAAAACCAAATGTTAAAAAATGGAGTTCCGCATAGGCTATCAGAGAGAGAGATACGCACAAGTAATTCTAACACGTCTCAGAATAGGACATACTCGTCTGGCACATGGGCACTTAATTTGAGCAGCGCACGTGGCCGGGGTCCCGAGTGCTCAGAGTGCAGGGTGATAATAACGGTCAGACATGTACTTGTACTTGTACATGTAGGTATGCTATATTGTAAACTTTACAAAACAACAACATCCGTGGATATTTACCTAGGTTTATACAAAACTTTTTGACAAATTGCAGTTTTCAGGTAAGAATTGATGATGTTCTGTCTAGAACATTTCCTCTTGAAAATGGTGTTCCACAGGGAAGGTCCTTAGTGGCACACTGTTTACTTTATCAATTAATGATATTAGTAATAATGTACCTATTAGTATTAAAAGTAACTTGTGTATGGATGATTTTGCCATATATTATTCATCATCTCGATAAAACATGCAGAACGATTAATTAATAAAAGCATAGTAAAAACAGATGAATGGGCCTTATCTGTAGGCTTTAAATTTTCCATAGATAAAATCAAGCAATCATGTTTTATAAAATAAAAAGTGGAAAAAAGGTGAAGAAATAGACTTAAAAACCAGAAACCGTAGTATAGCCTACCTGTTGGCCAAATAGCAAGATTTTTGGGATTAGTATTCGATACTCACTTGAACTGGAGAGCCCACATAACATACGTAAAATCTAAATGTAAAAGAGCACTAAATCTAATTAGAAAACTATCGATCACTACTTGGGGAGCAGATAGACATACCCTTACTGTACTGTATAAAGCAACAGTTCTGTCCATCATTGTTTATGGAAGCGAAATGTATGGCTCAGCATCGGACGCAGCGGTGAAAATGTTAGACCCTGTTCACGTGATGGCCTTAGAATATGCTCAGGAGCCTTTAGGTCATCACCAAAATCATCTTTACAACTTGAATATGGTGAACTGCCTCTGTCTCTCCATAAAGAGCTAGTAACAATGAAAAGTGCTCTAAGAATTCAGACAAGTGATTCTCCAACAAAAAAATTATTTTAAATAAGAGATGTATTTATAAATAACCATCCACCACCTTTCCCAATTAGAGCTAAAAGATTGTTTGAGTCGCTGAATATAAATATACAAGTTCCTTTAATAGTAAAATCACCTCCTCCCTAGACAATGAATAAAATGAGAATTTGCACACCTCAAGTATTTATCAAAAAGTAACTCATATACACCAGAACACCATAGACAACATACAATTGAGCATATAAGCCGAAAAGGTACACATTATGCAATATATGCAGATGGATCTAAATCAGAACACGGAGTAGGATATGCTGCAGTATCCCAAAACAAAACTTATCAGTTCTCTCTTCCTAATGATGCTTCTGTATTTACAGCAGAATTGTACGGAATTGCATCAGCCATAAAAATAATTAA
The DNA here is from genome assembly GCF_040412425.1 of Macrobrachium rosenbergii. Classification (NCBI taxonomy): domain Eukaryota; kingdom Metazoa; phylum Arthropoda; class Malacostraca; order Decapoda; family Palaemonidae; genus Macrobrachium; species Macrobrachium rosenbergii. Next base: position 6,787,814 of record NC_089782.1, read on the forward strand.
AGAAACATCATTCAATAATGTTGTGATTGTTAGTGACTCGAGAAGCTCTATAGAAGCTATTCAGAGTTACAAGTCAAAAAATAATATAGTACAACAAATTAAATTATATCTCCATAACTTAAATAATAATGGAAAAAATGTAGAAATGTGTTGGATCCCTGCCCATGTAGGGATCAAAGGAAATGAAGATGCAGACAAGGCAGCCAAAGAAGCAACCCACATGACAAGATCAAATGTGAATATCCCTGTTGTTGATTATGTAACACACATAAAAATGGGTATCATAAATAGATGGCAATATAAATGGGATGAAGAGCCTGAAAGTAATAAATTGAAACAAAAAAAAGCCTAACGTTAAAAAATGGAGTTCATCATATCAGAGCGAGAGAGACACGCACAAGTAATTCTAACACGTCTCAGATTAGGCCATACTCGTCTGACACATGGGCACTTAATGAGCAGCCCACATGGCCGGGCTGCGTATTTACAATCTGTATACTCAGTCGTGAGCATACCAGCCAGTAGCCAATCACCAACCAGATCACGTAGCCAATCAGATTCGAGCAATGACGTCATCGACTGCATATTTTAATTAGCTATATTTTGCCGTATATTAGACAACTGTGTGTGAGCAGCAATAACCCATATGAGAAATATTGTTCAAAATTAACTCACTGGTGTTTTTATGCATTAAAGAGCCCAATAATAAATAAAAAAATATGCACGCACAGAGTGACGTCATTGTCTTCTTAAAACTAAATAGAAGAGTCCTCATTCCTCCTTTGTGAAAGCAATATTGACATTTTTTCCCGCTACGTTGTTTCAAGTATGGCGTTTTATGTCGTCAATATAATAAAATCTTCTGTTCGTGTAACTATATTAGTTAAAAGCTTCATTCTGAATAACAATAATAATTATTACACAGGCATTCTTGAAGCACCAACACGTTTTCCTTAATGGCTAGCTTTAAGAAAACGGACATATTTAGCAGTAACTGAGCTAAAAATATACACAGTTAATAGGGCCCTTTTTTAGAATCCATAATGTTAATTAAGTCAGTTGCTGTAGATAAGCTTATTATAATGATGTAACTTGGTTATAAATAGTGCGTGCAATATAAAAACTTGGGTGATGTTGTTTCGTGTAAGCTTTGTGAACAGAATAATGGGCTACTTTCCACCTGTATACAGTATTCTATGAAATGTGGAATTTTCTAGCAGTTTAGACATTTTTATGTTAAAAAATTAGTAAAGTCGATATAAGTTATTAATATTTTAAGGCTTTGTTAAATTTTCCTTCTTTGCTGTTAATTCATAAGGTTTTCTCAATTGCGTCTCATCTGTTGTTTACATTTTTGATCGATGATGACGTCACTGTTCGTCCATATCTTAATTTAATTTAACACAATTTTAGTCTCTTTTATGGACACAAATACACAAGAGGGTTAATATTTGAACAATATTTCTCATATGGGTTATTGCTGCTCACACACATTTGTCTAATGTACGATAAAATATAGCTAAGTGATATGCTATTCGCATATAGGCTGGATGACGTCATTGCTCGAATCTGATTGGCTACGTGATCTGGTTGGTGATTGGCTACTGGCTGGTATGCTCACGACTGTGTATACAGATTGTAAATACAGCGGCCGGGCTCCTGAGTGCTCAGAGTGCAGGGTGATAATAACGGTCAGACGTGTTATGCAAGTGTCCAAAGTATGACCAACAGCGACTGTCAACTTTTGGGAATAAATCAATAAATGTGTAAAGTCACCACATCGGCGCCAGGATAGTGTTTCGGCGGCGCCATTAATTAAGTCTCCGCTGAGCTTGTTTTCTTTGGTGACTTCCCATTTTCTTCAAGCTCAATTAGTCACGCCTAAAACGTGCCAGGTCACGCATTTTAATCATTTTTACTTTATGCGTATTTATACAAATGTCACACATTGTGTATCACATGTTTCTTCATTCACAGGCATCAAGACTGTATCCATATTGTAGCTCTGTATGTTTTGTATTGTAATTTGTACTCGTTCACTGTATATTATTGTTTATTGTTTCGACCTCAGGTCACAGTCAATTCCATTGTCTCTCGCGGGCGGCGTCAGTCGGCCGCTATATAAACTGCCTGGATCTGTAATAAAGTAGCAGTAACTTTTACCTGCTCGTTTCTTTGACACCTTACAGTGGTGACCCCGGAGTAACCCCGGAGCCATTAGCGGACTCACACGGCGACTTAGTCTTGGCTCCAGGATTTCTAAAAAAACGCTCTTAGCGGCCTAAAACGGCGCTGTAACCAGCGTTTGGCGTGCTGACTCTCGTCGGCGCACCCCACCAGGCGTCACTAGGGGAACCACACGGCGCACGAAAGTGCGTACTGACGCAATGAGTACCCCACTCCAGTAAGGGGTCAAAGGAGCGAGCATGGACGCGGATATCCCCTCCTTCATGCAGTTAAACGCGGACCCCGCGGACTCGGAGGTTTACCTACCTCCCATCACACCCACGCCCGCCCCCGCATCGAGGCCCTCCCACAACTCCACACCAGCGCCCCGAACACACGACGGCCGGGCAACACAATCGCGGGCCGCCCTCACCGTAAAGCTGCCGCCGTTTACGCAGGGGAACCCATCGATGTGGCTGCGCAGGGTGGAGAGCCACTTCAGAATCGCGGACCTGACGGACGAAATCCTACAGGCCGACACAGTGCTCAACGCCCTTCCGAGGACGTGTACAGAAAACTCATCTCGGATGAAGAACCTGAAAACACACACCCTCACATACAGCACCACAAAAAAGTTCCTCCTCGAAGCTTGCTCCCTGCCCATCGCCGAGCGGGCCGCCCGTGCTATCGACCTTGCCATAAATCCACGCCACGACCTCAATTCAAGAGACGCTTGGGGCATGGTCGTAGATCTCCTGTCACTACCAGACTTGGGTGGCACAAAGAAGCGGCAGGAGATAAGCTTTCACACGGGAAATCTACCTTCGCCAACTCCTCCCGGAGGTAAACGCAACCAGATCGCTCACCCCTACACCATGCCTGTCGAGGACCTCATAGAGACGGCGCAACACCTCACAGACTCCGTCAAGGCTTCACAGCGGCTAAAACCGGCCACACAGCCGGTCAGCTCCATCCAGCCTGAAGAGGACGTGAGCAGCCCGTCAACGCCATCGCCAACAGACGTCGACCGAACCACAGCAGATGGAGGTCCCGGGCTTCTGTCACTACCACAAGTGGTTCGGAAAGGACGCCCGAAACTGCCTGCCGCCCTGCTCGTTCACCCGTTCAATTTTTGGGGTGGCGGCGGCCAGCAGGACAGGCCGCCATGGCAGCCGAAGAACCCAGGGCCTCAAAAACAATAGGTTTTTACGTCCGCGACACCGTCTCCGGCAGGATGATGCTGGTCGACACAGGAGCCTTTAAATCGGTCTTCCCAGCATCCAGAGAGGACCGCAACCAGACACCAGACCCGGCCGCTTTCCTGACGGCCGCCAACGGAACCCCCATCCTCTCCAAAACGGCACCAGGCTCCTGTCGATCTCCATCCTTGGCCAGAGTCACTCCGGGGTCACCACTTACTAAGCCCTACAGGGGACCCTTCCGCTTGCTGGAACGGAACAGCAAGGCGTTCCAGCTGGCACTCCCAGGCAAGGACGACTGGGTTTCCATAGACCGGTTAAAGCCCGCCTTCCTGTCGGAGAGTCCCAGCAGCGACGCAGCACCCCTTCCGCCCAACCGCACTCCAGCACGCCCTCACCCCCGCAGGCATACAATTGAGCGCCCCAGGAAAGGACCGCCCAACCAGCAGCCTCACAGGCGGGAGGCCCCTCCGTTATCTTCAACAAAACGCGGCACCCTTCAGCGTCCCAGCAGATACAGGGATTAGTCAGGACGCGTCCCTCGTCTTGTGGGAGTATTTGTAAAAGTCACCACATCGGCGCCAGGATAGTGTTTAGTACGGCGCCATTAATTAAGTCTCCGCTGAGCTTGTTTTCTTTGGTGACTTCCCATTTTCTTCAAGCTCAATTAGTCACGCCTAAAACGTGCCAGGTCACGCATTTTAATCATTTTTACTTTATGCGTATTTATACAAATGTCACACATTGTGTATCACATGTTTCTTCATTCACAGGCATCAAGACTGTATCCATATTGTAGCTCTGTATGTTTTGTATTGTAATTTGTACTCGTTCACTGTATATTATTGTTTATTGTTTCGACCTCAGGTCACAGTCAATTCCATTGTCTCGCTGAGGCTCGGCGTCAGTCGGCCGATATATAACTGCCTGGATCTGTAATAAAGTAGCAGTAACTTTTACCTGCTCGTTTCTTTGACAAATTACAAATGAAATTTTGTCAGAATCTTTTACATTTTCATCGTTCCGATTTTGTTGTTCATGAGGAACTGTGGTTTGATAGATAAAATATAAAAATAAGTAAATAATAAAAGCACAAAACTTAGCGTTTGTCGAATTTAAATTTAGATTTTTAAAAATATTACTTAACTTGTTATGAATTTTAATATACCTTTTTAGTGTGGAAGCATGAGTAAATGTATTTATTGTATGTATGTGTTGCAGCATGAGAACGTGAGCCTATGTGGTATTTTATCCTAATCCTTCAGGCCAGCCCTATAAGAGCTGAAAGTCAGCTCAGTGGTCTGGTTAAACTACTTTAATACTACTACTATCCGAAGCTATACAGTATACGCCGCAAACGGCAGTAGCGGTGGTCCTCATACCTCCTTGCCACAATTAGACCTGATTTGAATTTCCGCAGATCTTCATTTCATAGAGATAGGAGGACTGAAATCATTTTAACGAAACTTGTTATTGGTCATTCCTGATTGACACAGCTTTATTCTTGACGGAAGTGATGCTCACTGTGGCAGTCTGTTGATAGTTGAGCGCATTCTGGTGTCTTGTCCAATATATGATGCTGCCGGAAGGAAATTTGGTCTTTCAGGGAAAAATTTGCGTATATTTTAGAAGATGTTGATACCGACAACCTTGTAAAATTCTTAAAAGTGATTGATATATATTCTAAAATTTGACTTATTTTACTAAGATCTAATTCTACCAATTACCTAATGCATACAAATGTATGTATACATTCATACTTTTATTTGTATTTTTATATTTTACTATTTTTTATTATTTAGTTTTTCACTATTATTTATTATATATAATGAAATATGGTTTTTACGTTGTCATTCCCTGTAGGTTATCACCTTCATTTACATTTCATTAATAATTAAGTTATTTATTTCATTCCGTTACGGCGCTGAATGACCAAAATAAGTCCCAGTGCTTCGGCTTGTTCCTAAATTTCGTACTCCATCCATCCATCTAACTAAATCCCATTTTTCTATAAACCATTTAACTTTTTCTTAGCTAATAGCATATTTAGCTATTGGATGTGTGTTCATGTTTTTTCCTTTCGGAAGCTGAAAGACTAATTCTGAAAGCCTTAACGTAATTAGAAACCATGTAGTTTATCTGAGCCTAGTACTCTGTTAGATTCTGATCTGATTTATATTGTAGCAACCCTTCATTTTGTAATCAAGAATGTTAACATGATTCGATAAGTATGAAGTAGTGTAAAGTGCTGTATTAATGCAATATCGAACCTGAGTTCTTTGTGACTGCGTTTTTGACACAATGTCTTAGGGTATTTGATCACACCTTTCCTGTCATTCTAAATTGTACCAGCGCTGAATGACCTCATAGGTCCCAGCGCTTGGTCTTTGACCTAAATTCTATACTCTATTCTGTTCTAAATTGTAATATCTTGCACTGTGACTGCCTTAGAAGTGGTGTTCTTAAATTGTAAATAGAAAACGCAATAAGAATAAATGACACAGTTTGAAAAGATGGTAAAAGAAAGTTCTACGTAGAAGCACAGTGCCTTCGCCCAAGAGCTCGTGTGCGCAATTTTTGTTTATGTGCCACGTTATAACACTGTCCAATAATGATGTTCCTGGCAGTATTATTGCTGACAGAGCAGCATTACTTCAAAGCACAGTGTCCTATCGCCATAGTTTTTATGAATTATATTGTTTCTTGTGTGTAAATATTGATTTATTTTTCAACATATTTTCATTTCCTTATCTTTTTTTCACATTTGCGCCTTCAATTCTGTGCAAAGCTTGCTTCGAATGCTTTTGGCCTTTTAGACTTGTTTCGTGTGAGTTTTCTCTTGCTGAAAAATAACAATACAAATAATAGTGACAATAGTACTTTCAGAATTAATTGTGAAAATGCGAGCCTTAGGGATCGTTTGCTGTTGAACCATTTCCACCATTGGACTTGTCCTTTCCAGCGCCAATGGCTATATCAGACTCAGGCGTCATTAAAAAGTAATTTTGACCTGATGGAAATTTGACACGGATTTCTATTTTCTTGCCGGTTTTCCTCAAAATGCCTAAAATAAGAAATACCTGAGTATAAGAAAGAATTGAACCCATGCAAAAGTCTGTCATTATTATTTAGATTTCATAACGATAAAGGGCCGTGGTTTACCTACTAATTTTTGCCAAGTTGAATTCTACGGCCACTATTTCATTGACACAAGGTTGGATTACTGGTAAGATGTGGTAAAATAGATGACTTACTGACTTACATTGATAAGAAATACCATTATAGTTTTTAGAGAACAGGACACGATGACGTAAAGGAACATGCTAGAAGAGAGTTCACAAGGAAACCTTTCATATTGTTTTCGAGAGACCAATACGACAAAACGAAATAGGCAGATATGAAAATTTGGGCGTTGTGAAAATCCGAGTGGTTTATTTCCAGGCCATTTGATAGTAAGTTTTATCGGCAGTATGGATTAGGTATTATCGAAAATCTTCAACATAGTCTTTCCAAGGAAAAGAAGATGATGTTAGCATTTTATTCTTATGCTTGCGAGGAAGAGCGAACCTTTGCCGAGTTGGCATAAGAAAGGATTCCTTACATAGTGCAGAAGCACTTCAAGTCTTTCCGCAATTCGCAGCCACTACATAAAAGCGGGAGCGATCTTGCGTTTTCAGTCACAGTTGAATCCACTGGGAACTCAGCCACTGGAGCAGCTGGTCAGTCCGCCTCACCTGAAGTAGCTCTTCGAGATTATCTTCTAGTTTTGGTGGTTGTAAGCTGCTGTTTCAGTTACAACAAAGTAAGTTCATACAAAAATTCTTCAAGCTGTTTGCTACTTGTCTTGCAATATAGTAAGCCAAAAATTCATTTTGCTATTAATGCGGAGTACTGCACATTAAAATGAAAAGCAAAAACATTTTATGAGTCATCAATGAAATCCATAGATAGCATTAATTGGTCTGTGTATAGAACAACAGCGTTTACTAATGTTGTTATTCCGAAGTGACGAGCTGCTTTGCCTAAGTAAAATGAAAGAGATAAATATGCTGTTCTATAAAGAAATCGTAAAAATACCGCATTTGAGTTATAAATTTGTATTACACCAGCAAAACTTTGATAAATTCTCTTTCCAGCGATAGATATATAATTTGCTGCTATTTATGCTAGCTGTTTCACATCCAAGCATAAGCCTATTGCCATAGCTTTGATATGGTATGGTACGGTATATGTACTGTATATACTGTAGTTGAAAATACTTTTATTTTATATCCCAGTGATTGTTTTCATCTGTAGTATGAAGATAAAACGATCATTGTTACCTCTTCGAAATCGTTTCTGCACTTTTTAACATGTAAGAAGTAATGAGCATGAAACAAAAAATTACATAATGTACAAATGTACTGAAGACCATATGGAGGGTACTATTGCTAAATAATTTTATTTATTAATTGTTTTTTTTTTTTATTTTTGGTGGCAGGGTACACTTCTTTAGTAGTATTAATTAAGAGCGTTAAAATCAGGTTGGGTAAAGGCATCTGAAAGCCTGTATGTTTGATTATATGTAGGTACAGTTTTGAAAAAGGAACGATGTAACGAAGTACATCGTTTCTTTTTCAAAACTGTACCTACATATAATCAAACGTACAGGCTTTCAGATGCTTTTACCCAACCTGATTTTAACGCTCTTTATTAATGCTACTAAAGAAGTGTACCCTGCCACCAAAAAAAAAAAAAAAAAAACAATTAATAAATAAAATTATTTAGCAATAGTACCCTCCATATGGTCTTCAGTACATTTGTACATTATGTAATTTTTTGTTTCATGTTCATTACTTCTTACATGTTAAAAAGTGCAGAAACGATTTCGAAGAGGTAACAATGATCGTTTTATCTTCATACTACAGATGAAAACAATCACTGGGATATAAAATAAAAGTATTTTCAACTATAGTATATACTGTACATATACTGTACCATACCATATCAGAGCTATGGCAATAAATGATAGTGGTGAATCAAGTGTTCCCATATTTGCAATGGCCAGTGTGATATTCTTGAGATTATATTTTGAAATGAGAGCGTGTACGGTTTGATAAAAACATGCAGAAGTAAACTAAAATATTTTGCTAATTGAAACTTACTTGAAGCAAACATAGACGTATTAATCTTCAGAATACGATAAATTTTTTTTCAAGTAAATTTCTAAGTTTTTTTTATTTTTCAGATGTCTTGGAATAACCATCAACCAATAGAATTTTCCCTCAGTTCAACCAACCCCTATGGGAACTTCACGGTTGTCGATATGGCACCAAAGGAGATCCTCCACATGGTGGATGCTCACTGGTACCAATATCCTCCTCTGAATCCACTGTGGTATGCTTTGGTAGGGCTGTGGGTTGGAGTCATGGGGTGTCTTTCCATTTCTGGCAACTTTGTTGTCGTCTGGGTATTCATGAACACCAAGTCTCTCCGTACTCCAGCTAACTTGCTTGTTGTCAACTTGGCCATCTCTGATTTCCTGATGATGTTCACCATGTTCCCACCCATGATGATTACCTGCTACTGGCAAGCATGGACTCTTGGTGCATTCTTCTGCGAAGTCTATGGGTTCCTGGGATCCCTGTTCGGCTGTGTCTCAATCTGGTCCATGGTTTGGATCACTCTCGATCGATACAATGTAATTGTTAAGGGTGTTTCTGGAACCCCTCTCTCCAGCAGTGGAGCCCTTATGAGAATTGGTGGAACTTGGGTGGCTTCCATTGCCTGGTGTCTTCCCCCCTTCTTTGGGTGGAACCGCTATGTACCAGAAGGCAACCTGACTGCTTGTGGTACTGACTATCTTACTGATGATGCATTCTCTCATTCTTACCTGTACATCTACTCTGTCTGGGTATATCTGCTCCCTCTGTTCTTAAACATCTATCTGTACTCCTTTATCATCAAGGCTGTTGCCAACCACGAGAAACAGATGCGAGAACAGGCCAAGAAGATGGGAGTCAAGTCTCTCAGGAGTGAAGAGAGCCAGAAGACCTCTGCTGAATGCCGTCTTGCCAAGGTCGCCCTCATGACCGTGTCCCTTTGGTTCATTGCATGGACACCCTATTTCATCATCAACTGGAGTGGAATGCTCAAGAAAGAATTGGTCTCTCCTGTATACACCATCTGGGGTTCTGTATTTGCTAAGGCCAACGCTGTTTACAATCCAATTGTGTATGCCATCAGTCATCCCAAATACCGTGCAGCCTTGGAGAAGAAGCTTCCATGCCTTGCATGTACCACTGAAAACAATGAAACAGTCAGTGAAACTGCTTCTGCTGCCACCACCAATGAAAAGGCACCAGAGAGTTCTTAAATTTTTTGATACAAGGACTTTGATTCAAATTATTTTTTCTGAAAATTAATTTCTCCTATGTATTTCAATTTGATTTAATAAATAATTTTTTCTGCAGTCAAAAGTATTATCATTCAGAGCCTCTTTCCTTTACTAGTAAAGTTGAAGCTTACTTTCTGTGTGACCATTTTACAGCTCAGGGAATACACGTCTTTGTAAAAAAAAAAAATATATATATATATTGTATGCAGATAATTTAGATAACTGATGACAGTGGAACAGCTTAAATTGTTTCACAAATAATTTCAATAACCTCGCTCAGTTTGAATAAACTCTATTTAAAATTTACATCCCTATAAATCCATTAAAATCTTATTTAAACGCATTATTTATACTTGAAATTTCAGCATACACTGAATCTGAGTTATTTGGTTTTAGAGAAATTGTGATTCCTGTTAATATGTATAAACATTTCACAATCCTTGTTATTAAAGATAGTAAGTAGAAAGCCAGTAAAAATAAGATTATGGTTCTGATACTTTCTGGGTATTTTATTTTCGCATAGAAGCTTGTGCTCTTAATACCCAACAGTAAACACTAAGCTGTCTCATATCTGACACGTTCTTACATCTTACCTTTCTTTAAAATTACATCGACTTTAAAAACGAAGAAAAGAAACATTCCCGGACTTTCTTCCATAGGGCTTTCTAAATCCAACCTTGATTCTCATTTGTAGTAGAGTATTTTTCTGTTGGTTAAAAATTATTTGCATTTTTGTATTTACACAAAACAAACAGAGGATCTTGTCCTTCGAAAAAAACCGGCAACTAATACGGTGAAAAATTTAGATCTCTTCCATTCTCCCAGTTGCACTGTAAAATTTCGTTAAAATTATATATATATAATTTATATATATATATATATATATATATATATATATATATATATATATATATATATATATATATATATATATACATACATACATACATACATATATTTATATATATATATATATATATATATATATATATATATATATATATATATATATATATATATATATATATATATATATATATATATACATATTATGTTTGCAGGCCATGAATCTTAGATATTGGGAATTCTAGATAGCCTTGCTACTGGGGTCGCAGAATCATAAATAAGAAAAGGGGGAATTTTAAGGTCGCCAGAGTGATAGCCTGAGTAAGTAAATATTAGTTTATTTACAATTTACAGAATAAATTTAACAGCGAAGGGAATACACGGCATCAGTCGATTAAATAGAATCAATGCACTGAGGAAATACTCTGCAAAATAAGTTACCGATGACAACAACGGATATTGTCGGTGTCGAATTCATGCACACTTGTGTCAGATATCTTGCACTAGTCAATTAACACTGGGCATTGACCCTGAAAGGCAGGGAGATGTCTGATGAGTATAAATTCACCTCATTACACCTATCGTATGAACATAATAAAGAACAAGATTCGAGGAGGTAATTAATTAATTTCTATTACTGCCAGGGGAATTATTCATTAATTCACTTAAATTCAAGAAAGTACTTTACAAGGATTCTACACTGCATTTGTAGGCTAGCAAGGGAAGGAATAATGAAAGGTGAAAAGGTGGAGGAAAAAATATGAAGATTAAGGGTGAAGTCCTCTCAGTTTCCAGACGTACTGTACCTGATGCAATTTGTATATGCTTTTAGTAAAAGCATGAGTGGGTTCTTCCTTCCTTTAGCAGAGTTGGGCAGGCGGAATAAATGCGTGCTTAGTAGGCTATCACAAGTGATAGGAAGTCCGCCGTGGAGAAGCTCTCTTAAGGACTTGGGAAGGAGGACCAGCTTGGACCATGCGTCTCTCAGTACTGACTCATTTGGGGTAGCATCACATCTCTTCCTTGCAAGCCGGATGCCCTTCCAAGATTTTCTCCCTCGTATGACTCTAGAACACAAAACGAATCTGCGAGAAGGGAGCGGAAAACAGGAATGTGGAAAGGTGCAGCTCAGTTAATCCCCCCGGTGTTATCTTTGGGAAGATATCAGAAAGGGGAAGACGATGGGCTTGGACTTTTGAGCTCTCCAGAGTCCCACGCTGCTCTAAAAGTTTATTTGGTTATTTAAAAACTGAAATGTTTAGTTTCTTATCAGGCATAAGACTCGATTCTCGTAACAATAATATATATATATATATATATATATATATATATATATATATATATATATATATATATATATATATATATATATATATATATATATATGTGTGTGTGTGTGTGTGTGTGTGTGTGTGTGTGTATATAAAACGTGTTGTTGAAGGAATAGATCAGTGAAACTTATAAGAGGTCGAGCAAATCATTAAAGTCAAGTAAAGTAAGTATACTTATCAGGAAAAGGATAGCATAATGGAAAATTATGGAAGCAAAATAAATAATTTTAATAAGGCAAACTGCAGATAATAAAATAAATAATTGGAACAAGAACTTACAGGCACCAAAGCATTCAAAGCGATGTGTGTACATCTGGACTTTGGATCAAGTCGTAGTTTAAAATTTATCTTTTCTTGTACAATTACGTTATTGAATGATGTTTTAAACATTATGCATATGCCAGTATTCAGAAAAAAGATATATGTCAACTGTTTGCCTGGCGATGCAGGCGCATGATGTGCCGTGATGACAGCTAACATTTTTTGATCTAAAACAAACGAACAAGGTACTTGTTAATGGATACAGTACTATGCAGGCAGTCGGTATCCTGGCAGCCGAGCTAAACAGCATTCCGTTTAAAGGAAATTAAAGTGATTATATTTCTTTCTGAGTTTATTTCCTTCAAGAATTGTGGTTTTAAGTTTTTCTTATAACTCAGCCAAAACAATTTTTTTTCGGTCTGAAGAGGGCTTCATTTTAGCACTCAAAATTTGTTGGCATGCATGTTTTGCCTATATAGTGTCAAAAAATTTTTAATATATTTTGTGTATTTATCATAATCAGAATATAGAAGGATTCTGAATATTAACCTATAAATGTTTGGCCAGGCAACAAAAGCGAGGTATCATATGATATGCATTATAATTTTTGTGCAGTTTATGATTCTGTTCTATTAGATTTTTTTAATCAATACTGTATTCTTTAACAGTTGTTATGCAAGTATATAATTGATCATTACAGTGCTGAATGGCCTCCTAGATTTGTCCATTTGGCCTAATTCTGAGCCCGGATGCTTGAGGACTGACTTATTCACTCCTTGAGAGAAAAATGTTTATACTCTTCACGGTGAGGCAAAACAGTTAAAAAAATAACGCATTTCCACATATAATTAACATCAGTAATGGTTGGTAGATTACATTGATAGTGAGTAAACAGTCGAATGGTTAGTAACATTAAAAAATTTCATACAGTAGAAAAAATTAAGAAAACTTCGATATGTGCTTTCATATATACGTAATTAAAGAACAGCATCAAAAAGTAAGTTAGTAGATCCTTTCGAACATAATTAAAAAAAAACAATAAATTATGTTTATCCCATTTATTAAGTAAAAGTGGTTCCTCTAACCAGTTTCAGTCCATGAATGCTATTCACAGCTATTCACCGTTCATTCTTAGGCATAATTATGTGACTCCCAATAAGCCATTCATTTGTAAATACAATATTCCCAATTTCCTTACCTGATATATTTGACTCTCCTTCGTATTTGTAAAAATATTTTGTTTCAGTTTGACGTTTTTGATGACATCAAAAAGAAATTTGGCATATGTAAGGTTTAGAAGTTACTGTGCATCCAAACTGGTCTACTCAACATTCTGTGTTGCAGGCATGCCAACCGAACCTCAAGTATGAGTGTATTTTACCTCCCTCAGTGAAACGGGCTGTATTCAGATTAGAAAGGAAGTTATGAATTATATGTTTTTTTTTATAATTAAAATAATCATCTTTCGATAGAAAGATGACAATCTGATAACATTAGATATGCCAAACTCTACCCACTTATGTTTTATTTGCGTAAAATAACATTATTTTAACAGAAAACTGCATTAAGACAAACACAGACGGATGCCATCAAAGGTGCCCAAGACCCATAATGCTGGGAAGGCTGTGCCATCTGCGGCAGGTTCCTTCTCCGTAGAAACAGTACCACTATCGACCTTGAAATGGAAGGCAGCCAAATGCAATCGTTCTCCTTCCAGAAAAAAGCATGTGCATGGTAGTAAAGTTAAATCACTGATGTTGGGGTTCAGGTTTACAGCCTCAAATTTAATAAAAATTCATTAATTTTTTCCAGTGGATTTGTCAGTGATTACAGGGATGAAGAGCAAAATGGGAAGAACTAAGGCTGCTCATATCAGAAGTGTCTCCTTTATGTATAGCTGTGCAGGAGACTATGATTGGTAATAATACATGTCCGAGCCCACGAGAGCTTACAGCCTATAATTCTACCTATAACATAAATACAGGAAATCATGGGGGAGTGTAGCTTTATATATTCATAATGACACCCCACAAAATCCTATTAGTGTCCAGTCTAATCTGCAAGTGATAGGTGTGCAGATCCATTTGCAAAGTATTCTCCACTGATGAATTTAAATTCCTTATCAAACAGCTACACATTCCTTTGTTATTCTGGGGGATATGAATAGAAGAAACCCTCTTTGGGGTGATTTCATTACCAATCAAAGAGGAAACCTGTGTTCCATCATAGAAAGTGAAAATGTGGGAATCCTAAACGCAGGGGTGTCTACATACTATGTTCAAACAGGCACATTGTTAGCAATTGATTTATGATGACTGCCTAATTGATTTCAACTGGAGAGTGTTAAAAGATAGATTTACCAGCGACCATTTTCCAATAGGAATGATGTATTTTCAAATCCTACATCTTCAAGGTAGCCTAAATGGAATATTGGTAAAGCTGATTGGGCAATTTTCAGGAACACTGCTTAATAGATGACTTGGCTGATGACTTTCCCTGTGTAGATGATGCTCTAGACTTTTCTAATACAGTTATATTCTTGGCTGAACTTCAATCAATACCTAAGATTTCAGGCATATTTATCCTCCGATCAGCTCACTGGTGGACTTGTAAATGCCAGGAAACTCATAGAACTATGAGGTTCACTATCAACAGATACAGTAGATGAAAATGTATTTCCGTATTGAATTTTGAAGAGCAAGAGCTCATTTCCACACGGGAATTAAAAAGGCACGAAATTAATCTAGGACAATCTTCATATCTTCACTAAATTCGAAAGCACCCCTAACTTTAGTTAGGAAAAGTGCAATAGTTATCTTGTCAACCTCTTTGATCTTGAGAAGGCTTATGATACAACATGGAAATATGGATTTCTGAAGTTGCTTTATGAATGCAACGTGAGAGGCAATATGCCGCTTTTTATCAAGGAATTTTTAAAAAATAAGTTATTTCAGGTTGAAGTTGGAGCAACAATGTCAGATGTATTCAACCAAGAAGGAGTGCCACGAAGAAGTGTTCTAAGTGTAACTCTGTTCACCTTAGCAATCAATGAGGTATCCAAAACAATTCCCCCAAATGTAGCTTATACTCTTTTTTTTTTTACTTTTTTTTATGATCTTTCAATATCTTTTGTAGCAACAAGGATGGCAGTGGTTGAACTCCACCTTCAGCTGTGCATTGATAATGTAGTATAGTGGGTTGAGATGAATGGTTTTAGTTTTTCATTTACTAAAATGGTAACCTTGCAGTTTTACCATATAAGAGGATTCCATCCTGATCCAGATCTGTTCATACATGGGCTGAGAATTTCATGTGTTGGTGAAACAAGGTTTCATGGGTTGATTTTTGATAGGAAGCTGACTGGGATCCCACATCTGAAATATATTAAGACAAAATGCTTCGTGGGGGATTGACTGAACTCAGACGTTGAGACTATACAAAGCCTTGGTCTTTTCAAAATTAAATTATGGGTGTGAAGTGTATAACTCAGCAAAGCCTAATAGCCTTAAAATGCTTAATTCAATTCATCACGGAGGCATAAGGTTGTCTACCGGAGCATTTAAATTATATCCCACTGAGAGCATGCTTGTAGACACACGTGAGATGCCTCTGGATCTTCATTACCACCGTCTGCTGGTTTGGAACTGGCACAGATTCCAGGGACTCCTTAAGTCCTTAACCATCATTAGTATTAGGAATGAAAAGCATTGGCAGCTTTATGAAAATCACCCCAAGCAACCTCAACAATTTGCTTTTAGAGTAAAAAATGTATAACCAGACAATAAAACTTAACAAGGATGGAGATTTACCAGCTAGGTATTCGATTAGCCCCCTGAAACCTTCCAGAAATAAGATTTTGTAGATACTCTAATTCAGCATAAGGTAGTGAAATCAATATTTTTAGATAATTTCTCAGAACTTGATAACTCAGTTGGTTTTCACAGATGGTGCAAAGTCAGATGCTGGTGTCGGCTTTGGAGTGTCTTTCCTGATGTAGAAAGAAGTGGGAGATTATCATCTGTTGCATCTACTTTTACAGTAGAACTGCATGCAATTTTAAAGGTTTTAAAGGAAATTTTAACTCAAAATGGAAGTAGTTTTACTATATATTGTGACTTAAGAAGAGCTCTTCGATCTTGGAATCTTTTAATTCTCCACATACATTGAATTTTTAGAGATATTGGACGCCTCCCCCCATATCCCAACCCCTTGACAGGTTAGGGGGCTTAGGGGTCCACTGCAGGGAGAGTATGCTCTTTTACACCTACTCCCTCGGCTGTGGATTCAACCAAACATTGGGACCTGTAACACTTTTACTCCTCCTCCTCCTATTATTTCCCATCCTTCTTTCTCTTTTATTTGGCTTAATGTGGCGTAACGTTGGATTATCAGATTCATATCTTTAACTTGATGGAGTCAGGTTGGACAGCATACTACTCCGACGTGGTTGAGGGGAGAAAATTTTTACGTCAAGCCATGCCCTCAGTGCTGGGTTCGATCTCAACAGACTGGCGACCCTTAAGGCACTGTGGGTATAGTGTATATCCAGGCGAGGATCCCAGGGCGGTTACCACTGTGGGTAACAATAACAGTATTGCTCCTCTCCGAGTGGTGCCTCCCTGGTGAGAGGAACCTCATCCTGGATGTGATTCATTTTCTTAGTTACTTGGCGAATCAACCAAAACTCCCTACGACTTCTGGCATGGCAATGGACTATCCCCAGGAAATCCCAAATAATCAACAGCAAGGTGGTATTAATACTTAATGCCATATAAACCATCCAGAAAAAGTAAATATTTCTTGACCCAACCTTGACTCATTTCGACTCCCTCTTTGTGAGTGGAAGTTGGTCAAGGTTTCAAACCATTGAAACAGGACAACAAATTTCATCCCTCAAGTTGGAAAACTGCTTACTAAAAAGACACCAAACAACAGAAATGTCGTTTAGACAAATAAAAATAAAGACATGGCTTATAGAAGCCACAACAAAAAACCAATCCGAAGACTATTTATCCATAAAAAGTATTGATAATGTGACTGTAAAAGTAAAGAAGCATGACACTATGAACAGCATTCAGGGTACTATTGTACTTCCTGAAAATAATGATGAACAAGTCAAGAAGAATGTGCTGTTGGACTCTCTTGAAATGAGATATCCCAAAGTCCAATATTGTGAGGTATATACAATACCAAGTAAACAGAATAATAAAGTATTAAGAATAGCAAAAATAAAATTTGAGGGTCAAGTCTACCTCAAAAAATAAAAATTTTGGGCCAAAATAGAGAACTGAAACCTAATGTCACAAAGCTGCTACAATGCCAAAATTGTAGTAAATATGGGCACACAAAGAAAGACAGTCGAAATGAACATATATGTGCTTATTCTGGTTCTGACGAACATGCCACACAATGGAAATGTAGTGAGCCAAAGTTTGTAAACTGTGGGCAAGATCATCACTCAAGGTCCAAAAAATGCATGTATTAGATATACAATACCGAATTGAAAATCTTACAAGAAAGAACTGGGATGTCTATAAAAGAAGCTAAATTGGAATTAAAAATGAGAGGAATTCAAGATCCATCTAAGAAACATGCATATTCTTCAATAACAAGAACCAATAATGAAACAAAACCACATACAGATAGAAGTAACGGAGCACAGAAAAGCAAATCTCAGGAAGAAATGAATGCTTTAGAAATAAAAACTAAAATGGTGAAATATAAAGAAACAGGCACAAAATTAATATTTTATCAAATTCATTTGAAATATTAATGCAAATAGGAGCACAGGAGGATGCTGCCATGAAGAGAACACCACCCAAAACGAAGAAACCAACTATTATTAGAGAAACTTCGGTCAAACCAATGACAAAGGATATCAAGAAAGAACATAAACAAGCTAAGAGTATACCTTCATCTCGTAAAATAATAGTCAAACCTATGGATGGAGTTATCCAAAACACTCAAGAAGTGGAAGAGAACCGTAACATAGATAAAAATCATTATGTCAAGGGGGAAGAGATTACTCCATCACCAATAATTGGTACAACAAGAACAAATGAAGTAAGAATATACATGATAACACATATTGATGTAATGATTGTCTCATTGCATTGTGTAATAATAACAAATGGTTTAACAAACATTATAAGAAATTTTATGAAATATAGAAAAAAAGAAACCACTGATTTGAGTACCCATGAGAAAGGTTGTATGTGCATTGAGCACTTAATATATTATAAAGAAAAACAAATGAATGTAGTGAATAATTTCTTAGAAAAAATCCAAGTTGATAATACAAAAAAAAAAACAAAAAACTCGACCACTATGACATAATATTTTCAATAGCTATATTATACAATGGAAAGTAAATGGTCTACAGACCAGATTACACACAGGAGAAGTACAACGGTTATTAAAATAATATGTGTGAACAATAGATAAATACACATTAACATCCACATCTAGAGAGGAGGAAGGAAATTTAGGTACAGTCATATATGTTCATAACGAAATAGTACCTGTAAACTTTGCTGACTTGCAAAAATCATGCATTAAAATCGGAATAAAAAACGATAATTATGTACTTTATAATTTACACAACCAACCTAATAAAAATTATGACATTGATAAACTTAAAGAATTGCTTAACAATTCCAAGGAAGAACCTACACTGATAGTAAGTAATTTTAACGCTCACAACCCAATATGGGACTATAATTGTACAAAATCTAATAGAGCAGGACATAAAATAGAAGAATTCATGGATTCAAATGACATGTGCTGTATAAAATGATGACGAAATCGGCACATATTTTTCAAAAGCACATGGAACAATGGAACATTTTCTTGAGTAGACTTAACGCTATGTACAACAAGGTGACACATTAGAATGGAATGCAGTGATCATTTCCCAATATTAATTTCATTATCACAAAATAATCCTGCCAATCAAGTCCCTCAATATAACATTTATAAAGCAGATTGTGAACGATATGAATTTCACACTAGGAATATCCCACCATTTGAGTATATAAATGATCATAATGAAACTAGTTAATTTCTTGTTGATTTCATTAAAAATGCTGCTGATAAAGCAATAACAAAATCACCCCCTCGATTTGGGACCACCTTGACATGGTGAGGGGGCTCTTGAACCTTAGGAATCTGTTCCCGGGTTTGAGTCCAGGAGTCCCATAGACCATTATATATTTCCTTGAATTAATTTTTGTGGAATTTTCTGCTTTTGCTAAAATTTATTGGACCTGATAAACAGGAAAAGACATCATAACTGGGATTGGGTTTATATCTGAAGCTAAATAGTGGGAACTGTAGTTGGACCATCAGCTGCCCGATAATGTTTGGACCCGAGTGATGTCAGGTGGAACTATTCTTTAGGGCTGGACCACGGATTCCAGGGGGGTCCGATTCTTGGGATAGGGCTCTAGGCATTGCATCCGGTTTGCCCATAACATGATTAGAGTGGGGAAGATAGTATTCTCTGTAATACCTTCGGTCTTAGCAAGCAGGTTTGGCTTACACTTGGGCCACTATAATCGTGTTGTGCCATCCCCTGTGGCGTAGGGTAGGGACACGGACATTTGGGAGTCAGTTCTCACTTGTCCCATTGGTGGAAGAATAATCCCCGTGAAAGGCTGATGATAATTTTTTAAGGTTTTCAGGTTTATTATTATTTTTTTTAAACCTCTCAAATCTTTATGTCTAGCATTTATAAGGATTCGAGTACCCCTGGACCCTCTGATGGTGCTTTTCTGGTACAGATGACGACCTCTGCTTCCACCTTGGAGATTGAAATTTCTCCAAATGTTGATGACTTCTCGAAAAATAAATTGACAAAAAGCAGTTATAACAAATATCCTGATCCTCCTCCTATCTTCTCCCCACCCTGGACCCTCAGGCCATGCTTCATTGATGATGACTTCAAGCAAGGACACGGACTTCTCTAAGAAATCTTCATCCAAAATTAAATCTTCAACACAGCCAGGTTGTGTGAAAAATTTGAGAATGTTCCCTATCAAAGACTTACCAGTCTGTTGTGAATATGAAATGATCTCGACAGTGCTGAAATCATTTGGAACTGTTGTAGAAATCAGGATGAACTTTACTGATATTGGATCTAAATGGATACCTTTAGCAGCCATGATGAGGCTCTAAAGGCTAGTGGTATAAGTGCCATACAAATAGGTCAAGCTACAGTACGAGGACCCTTAACAGACAAAGTCCCCAAAGACATGGACGTTTATGTGCCACCTAAATGGGCTCAGGATAAACCAGAGAGAAAACAGAATACAGAAGTAAGGACTCCTAAGCCTCCTATGTGACTGGTAGCTTCAGCCAAGGAGGAAAATTATAACTACTACAAATTTTGCAGGGTTCTTCAGAAGAAGGCAGGAGGAATAAAGAGCAGTGTATTTCTTGTTTTGGGAAGAACACCGTTCTTATTCATGCCAAATCCACAACCCAAGCATATATGCTGACCTTGTTGGGCATAAAAAAATGATGAAATGGTTACGAAGATCAAGCCCCACTTAAGCTTTAGTTACGGAAGAGTACTATTTGAAAAAGACATTTATGACATGACAGAAGGAGAAATTCTAGAAATGAGTCCCACTTCAGTTTGGAGAGTGATAAAAGCAGCTATTGCCAACAAGATCATTTTAACCTTTGCAGACTCTGAAGTACGTTCTCATGTCATATTTGAAAATGAAAGGATATGGGTATGTCCTTTCCAGCAAAGACCAATGCAGTGCTATCATTGCTTTGAGTTTGGCCACCCATCAAAAAACTGCAAAAAATGCTAAAATTTGTATAAACTGCTCTTGTGTCCATCATGATGATGAATGTAATAGAAAAACAAAATATGTTAATTGTCAACTGGAACATAACTCCAGTAACAAAAATTGTGAAATTTACAAATCTGAACTGTCTGCACTAAATAAAGCCAATGCAGAGCATATAAGTTTCAGTTTTGCAAAAAGACAATTAGGACAACAACCTAGGAACCATGCTCAGGTTCTTGAGCCACTATCCCTATCTACCACTAGGGGTGCAGTGGCAGCACCCTCTAATGCAGCAGGTGCATCAACCCCTGTGGTATTGGCCCAGCCATCTGGGTCAGGTGCTCGACCTGTTGAGGCTAGAGCACAAGCCTCCAAGGAGGATAAGATGGCACTTAACCCAACCACCTTGGAATTGTTTCAGGCAGAGACAGAGTCTCTGCCTGATTTAATGGAGACTGAGGAGCAAAAGCGCCAAAAGAGAGACCAGCCTTAAACATGAATCACTTAGTTAAACAAACTGCTCAATGCAAGAAATTTAAACAAACTGACAAGAAACAAAATGACAACAGTAAATCAACAGATAATAAACCAAACCTGTCAAGACCAGTCCTTTCCAAATCATCTCTTAATAATACTCATAAACAAAAGAGAGCAAATAAGAAGGCTCCATTCAAAGGGCCCTCCACTAAGCCCAAAAAATAGTTTTCACGTCAATACTACAATGGAACTGTAGAGGTCTTAGGGTTCGAAGTGAAGAGCTGAAGGCACTGCTCCATGACCATAGCCCAGGTATGTGTGTCTCCAGGAAACTAAGCTTGGAAGCACACAATATAATCCAGGATTAAATTCCAGCATATATAATTCTCCACCAACAGTCGGAGATAGAGCTAAGGGAGGTGCAGCAATTGTTGCTCTTAAATCGTTGCAACACTCCCTGCTATCAGGTAATACTCATCTCCAAGCTGTAGCAGTAGCTTTCATTGTAGACAAGCAAGTTACAGTTTGCACCATCTGTCTTCCTCCTGATTTGGATTTCACTTAAACCTTACACCTCCTCACCCAAGAAAAAAAATTTACAAAAACAAAAACTTTTTCATTCTCCCACCCTTGAAGCTGCCACAACCCTGCCAGCCAAAACAGACCAAATCCTGGGAAGGTCGCCAAATGTTATGAACCACACTTCGGTTCATCAGGTTGCATCATCAATTAGAGAGAAATGGACTGGAAAGACTGGCAGAAGCCAAGACAACAACAGGAAAGGGGAACATCAAAACCAGGAAAATAACCTTGATACTAGTTTATTAACATCAAGTAATATACATATTTACAATTAAGTCAAGTCTGGCATAAATCAATAAATATACCACATCACTCAATCAAAGAGTCAGTCATAAATAACAAAAATGTAGCAAAATTAGTTACTTGAAAATAAAACATTATGAAATGGATCGATTGGCGAACTTTTATCAGTCTGCAACATTTTTAGTTGACCTAATTTTAATATTCATGAGCAAATGTAAATTAATTGATAAAGTAGAAAAACATAAAAAGTAATTTATGAAAATACAAAACCCCACAGTGCAACTAATAAAAAAATTTAATTTAAAAATTTTTATTCTTATTTTTATCACCTCTCAGTTTTATTTATTTTTTTTTTTTATTGTGCAGATGGAAACTTGAGTATATGTATTTAATGACTGTGTGTGTTCTAGTGTAGAAACATATGCCTTTTTGCTTATTAATTTTTAAAATTCCATTATTCATTATTTAGTCCCAGTGCTTAGCCTATGGGTTATATCTTGTACAGTACTCCATCTCATTTTAATCCTTCGAGCTAGCCCTACGAGAGGTGTTAATCAGCTCAGTGGTATGGTTGAACTATTCTAATAATAATAATAATCGAGATTGGAATAGCTGTTGCTAGTGAAAAGAAAAGGTAAAGAAGTAAATTTTTGATGGGCGTTTTTCCATGTTGGGGTGGTTGGGAATGAGCAAGCAGATCAACTTGCTAAGTCAGCTGTCGCCTCTCCAGAATCAAGAAGATGCCCACTACCATGGGATCCCCTCAACTTGGTACCACCTTGACGTGTTGAGGAGGCTCTTGAACCCGAGGAATTGGTTCCTGGGTTTGAGTCCAAGAGTCCCATATACCATTATATATTTCTTTGAATTAATTTTTGTGGAGTTTTCCACTTTTGCTAAGATTTATTGTATGTGATGAATAGGAAAAGATATCATAGCTCGGAATGGCTTTATATCTGAAGCTAAATAGTGGAAACTATGGTAGGATCATCAACTGCCCGATAATGTTTGGACCTGAGAGGTATCAGATTGATAGCTCAGAGGCGGAACTATTCTTTAGGGCTGGACCACAGAATCCAGGGGGTGTCTGGTTCTGGGAATAGGACTCTCAGCATTCTATCCAATTAACCCATAACATGAATAGTGTGTTGATTGTTTTCTTGTAATACTCTGTCCTAGCAAGCTGGTTTGGCTTACATTTGGACCACTCTAATCATGTTGTGCCATCGCCTTTGGGATAGGGTAGGGACTTGGACATTTAGGAGTCAGTTTTCACTTGTACCATTGGTGGGAGAATAAACTCCATGGAAGGCTGATGATATCTTTTTAAGGCTTTCAGGTTATTATATTTTATTTTTTAAATTTTTTACCTCTCTCAAATCTTTATGTCTAGTGGTTATAAGGATTCGAATACCCTTGGGCCCTCTGATGGTGCTGTTCTGGCACAAATCTCTTGATCCCCCTCCTGACTTCCCCTCCCCTGGACCCTCTAGTCATGCTTCATTGATGACGACTTCAAGCAATGACACAGACTTCTCTAAGAAATCTTTATCTAAAATTAAATGCTCAACAGAATCAGGTTGTGTGAAAAATTTGAGAATGCTCCATATCGAAGACTTACCAGTCAGTTGTGATTATGAAATGATCTCAACAGCTTTGAAATCATTTGGAACTGTTGTAGAAATCAGGATGAATTTTACTGATATTGAATCTAAATGGGAAGCTTTGGTTACCTTCAGCAGCCATGATAAGGCTCTAAAGGCTAGTAGTATAAGTGCCATACAAATAGGTCAAGCTACAGTATGAGGAGCCGTAACAGACAAAGTCCCCAAAGACATGGGCGTTTATGTGCCATCTAAATGGGCTCAGGATAAACCAGAGAGAAAACAGAATACAGAAGTAAGGACTCCTAAGCCTCCTATGTGGCTGGTAGCTTCAGCCAAGGAGGAAAATTATAACTAGGAGGAATAAAGAGCAGTGATATTTCTTGTTTTGGGAAGAACACCGTTCTTATTCATGCCAAATCCACAACCCAAGCATGTATGCTGACCTTGTTGGACGTTAAAAATGATGAAATGATTAAGAAGATCAAATCCCACTTAAGCTTTAGTTATGGGGAGGAGTACTATTTGATGAAGGCCTTTATGACATGACAGAAGAAAAATTCTAGAAATGAGCCCCAATCAGTTTGGAGAGTGAAAAAGACAGCTATTGCCAACAAGATCATTTTAACCTTTGTAGACTCTGAAGTACGTTCTCATGTCATATTTGAAAATGTAAGGGTATGAGTATGTCCTTTCCAGCAAAGACCAGTGCAGTGCTATCATTGTTTTAAGTTTGGCCACTCATCAAAAAGCTGTGAAAATTATAAAATTTGTATAATTTGTGCTGGTGTCCATCATGATGATGAATGTAATAGAAAAACAAAATGTGTTAATTGTTAACTGGAACATAAATCCAATAACAAAAATTGTGAAATTTACAAATTTGAACTGTCTGCACTAAGTAAAGCCTATGCAGAGCATATAAGTATTGGTTTTGCAAAAAGACAATTAGAACAACAACTTATGATTTATGCTCCAGTTCTAAAGCCATTACCCCTATCTACTACTAGGGGGTATTGTACAAATAACAGTAAAGCATATTTTAAAGGTATGTCCAAAATATAGAATCCAAAGAGACATTTTATTTAGAAGATATTCCTTTAAAGATATACTGTCAGAAAATGACAAATTTTCACTTTTTAATATTTTAAAATTCCTTAAATTTAATCATTTATACGATAAAATATAAGATTCATAGAATAATTTATAATATGTTCACTAATTAACTTAATTAGTTCTTAGATAAACATATGTCGCTAGGTTTAATTAAATTATTAGGGTTTAAATAGCTTGTCTAATCCTTCGGGCCAGCCCTAGGAGAGTTAATATTAGCTCAGTGGTCTGGTTAAACTAACGTTAAAAAAAAAGAAAAAAAAAAAAAAACCACTAGGGGGTGCAGTGGCAGCACCTTCTAATGTAGCAAGTGCATCAACCACTGTGGTAGTGGCCCAGCCATCTGGGTCTGGTGCTCGGCCTTGAGGATAGAGCACAAGCCTCCAAGGAGGATAAGATGGCAGTTAACCCAACCACCTTGGAATTGTCTCAGGCAGCATCTCTGCCTGATTTAATGGAGGCTGTGGAGCAAAAGCACCAAAAGAGGAGATGTTCTCCTGCATCCTCTCCATCAAACCCAATTGAACATGCATCACTTAGTAATAGATACGAAGTACTAAACTCGATGTAAGAACCCCAGTATGAATTTAAACAAATTGATACCAGTAAATTAACAGATAATAAACCTAACTTGTCAATAAAGAAAAGAGAGCAAATGACAAGGTTCCATCCAAAGGGCCTTCCATCAAGCCCAAAAAATAGTTTTTATGTCAGTACTACAATGGAAATGTAGAGGTCTTAAGGCTCGAAGTGAAGAGCTGAAGGTACTGCTCCATGACCATAGCCCAAGTATTATGTGTGTCCAGAAACTAAGCTTGGAAGCACACAATATAATCCTGGATTAAATTACAGCATATATAATTCTCCACCACCAGTCGGAGATGGGGCTAAGGGAGGTGCAGCAATTAATGGGCATAAGTCGTTGCAACACTTCTTGCTATCAGTTAATACTTATCTCCAAGCTGTAGCAGTAACTTTCATTTTAGACAAGCAAATTACAGTTTGCTCCATCTATCTTCCTCCTGATTTGGAATTACTTGTAATGACACTCATTTACTGATCAATCAGCTTCCTACTCCTTTCCTCCTTCGTGGAGATTTTAATGTTCACAACCCCATTTGGGGTGGGAACACGGCAGATGCCAAGGAAAGGATATGAGAGGGCATTTTGGATGGTCATAATATCGCTGTTCTTGATAATGGAGCCATGACTTGCCATATATCTACTCCAATACTTACTCGGCTATCAATCTTAGCTTTTGCTCTTCTAGTGTTTACTTTGATTATGAATGGCCAGTAAATGAATATCCAAATGGGAGTGACCATTTCCCAATTCATATAAAATCAGTTAATAATCAGCCATCTGAGTCATCTCCTAAATGGAAGGTAGATGAAGCAGACTGGAAGAAATTTAGAGATTCTACTATCATGGAAAAGAATGTAAAATCATTTCCATCCATCTCAGAGGCATACAATTATTTTAATGATGACACTACCATCAACAGTGAAATTGCCTCTATTCTGACAATGAAAGGGAAGCCCTCTAGACCAGCAGTTCCTCGGTGGAACAAAACCTCCAGTAGTATGAGAAGGATCACTAGAAAATGCTATAAAAAGTATGAGAGGAGTGGAACTGCACAAGCCAGAGGTATTTACCAACGTGCTGTGTCCAAGCAAAATTAATATTTTAAAAAAAGCAAAAAGAGAGTCATGGATACACTACATTAATGGCATTAGCTCAAAACCACCATCCAAAATGATTTGGAAGAGAATTAAAAACTAAATGGCAATTTTGTTCCTGAACCTCTGCCCACCTTTAAGATAAATGATGAATTAATCACCCAACCAGAGAGCGTCATAGAAAAATTAGGAGAACATTTCTCGAGAATATCGAGTAGTGAGAACTATTCTCGAGAATTCCAAGACATTGGAAATGCCCAGATTTCCCTTAATTTAAGTGAAAATAAATTTTGAACCTTATAATGCAAAATTTACACTGCAGAAACTCAAAGATGCCTTGCAGAATACCAAACCATCAGTCCCTGATGAAGACAAATTATTTTATGAAATTTGGAAACATCTCGCAGAAAAGTCAAAGAAATTTCTTTAAGATATAATAAATGAAATGTGGGAAACTGGTCTTATTTCCAAGAGCTGGAAATTATCATTAAACCTCCCTATGAAGAAATCAAACAAGGATCCTTTTTCACTCGGCAGCTACAGGCCAATAGGTCTCACCAGTTGTGTTTGTAAGCTGATGGAAAAGATGATTAACACCAGACTTGTATGGCACTTAGAAACAAATAAATTGCTTTCTCCATTCCAGTTTGGCTCTAGGAAAAGTAGATCTACTCTAGATCCCTTGCTCAGGCTGTCAAACCGAATACAACAAGGTTTTGCTAAATAGAGCCAATCAATAGGAGTTTTCTTTGATTTGGAAAAGGCATGACACCACATGGCATTTTGGTATCATAACAAAGTTGTATAAGATGGGAATAAAAGGAAAAATGATCAGAATTATAAATTCGTTTTTATCAGAAAGATATATTAAGGTAAGAGTTGGGAATCATGTATCATGACCTTTCTTACAAGAAGAGGGAGTTCCTCAGGGTAGTGTCTTTAGTGTCACCCTCTTTGCTATTGCCATTAATGGAGTATTAGAAGAGATATAACCACCAGTAAAAGGGTCTTTATTTGTAGATGATTTGGCTCTGTACTGCACAGGATATGATGCAGCATCTACCAGCAGGTTCATGCAAAGAGCGATTGATAAAGTAAGCAAGTGGGCTAATGAGCAGGGATTTCGATTTTCCAAATCAAAAATTGTCGCTGTTCGGTTCTGCAAGCGTCGAACTAAGGAAATCATTCCAACACTTACCTTAAATGGAACTGTTTTACCTTACTCGACTGAAGTAAAATTTTTAGGAATGGTCTTCGATGAAAAGCTCACTTACAATAATCATTTTGACCAGTTAAAAGTGAAAGTGAATAGATCCCTAAATATTTTAAAAGTATTATCCAATTTTAATTGGGTGCTGATAAGAAATCGTTGTTAAGGCTTTATAATGCACTATGTTTATCCAAGTTAGGCTATGGCTGTCAAGTATACTCATCTCCTTCAAAGGCTAAACTTAAAGAATTGGTCGTTGTGCATAATATGGGGCTAAGGATCTACACCGTAGCTTTTAGAACTTCACCCATTGAAAGTATTTATGTAGACTCCCATCAGCTACCACTGGACTTGCGGAGGCATGAGCTAGGTCTGAGATACACTATGGGATTTGGATCTAGATCTTCAATACCATCTCAAATCAGACAGCAGTGGTCTGGTAAAACTAAGGTATACTTAACTTTATTTTGGGTGAACTGGAGGATGAAAGTATAAAAACGCAGAAGACCCTGCAGGTTAAACATCCTGCTATCCCTCCATGGTTTATTCCAGCAATAGACATCAGCATTAAAGAGATAAAGAAGAAAGGGCATCTGGAAGAAGAAGTCAGAAACAAGTATATGGAGTATGATTAGAGGCATATAAATAACAGGAAAATCTATACTGATGGATCAAAATCAGAACCTGGAGTAGGCTGTGCAGTGGTGTGTTGGTGGGGGTGGGGGTGGGGGAATCATATGTAAAAAAGTTCTCAGACTCCTCATCCATATTCACTGCTTAAGCAACAGCCACAGTTCATGCTTTAAATCTCGTATTTGATAAGAAATTTAAATCCATAGTAATATATAGTGACTCAAATAGGAAGTACAGAAATATTGGAAAAAGTATTGATT
Organism: Macrobrachium rosenbergii; assembly: GCF_040412425.1. Classification (NCBI taxonomy): domain Eukaryota; kingdom Metazoa; phylum Arthropoda; class Malacostraca; order Decapoda; family Palaemonidae; genus Macrobrachium; species Macrobrachium rosenbergii. Next base: position 6,816,595 of record NC_089782.1, read on the forward strand.
TTTGAAGTTCAGGTTTTAATCGTAACAGAAGATTCGAAATCATCCAAACACGGCTTAGGACTGGTCATACCCGTTCACCCATAGTTATATTTTTAGAGGGAGCCAGTGCCCCAGTTTGTGCTCACTGTGGTGGTCAGCTATCCGTTGAGCACATGCTGGTGCACTGTCCTAGATTTAATCGCCTTAGGGTAAAGACTTTTAGAAATTTTAAATCATGGTGTTGAGGTAGATAACCTTATGGGTTATCTGAAAAATCTGGTTATCTTAATGAGATATGATTTTAGTATACTTAATAAAGATTTTAGTCATATTTATTTTTTATACTAAGTATATATTTTAGATATAAAAGTTTTATATATATTTATTTTTTATTGGTTTTATCTAATATCATTCTTCTTTTTTTTACGTTCATATTTTAACACTGAACTGTACTAGTATGTGATCATTCACTTATTCATTACAGTATCAATCATATCATTGATTTATATATTTCATCTTCATTATGGCGGTGGATAATGCTGATGGGTTCCGGCGCTTGGTCTTCAAGATCTAAATTTCATAATCAGTCAGTCAATCAATCGATCTAACTACCATGGAATGCATATCCTGTAGCAGGTCAGAAAATTAAAAAGCTTTGGCAGTCCCTATGGGAAAGTATTGCAACGAATCAAACAATGCGCAGTATTATGTCATCAGTGTCTCCTTGGTCATATCCCTATATGCCAAGGAGACAAGAAACGATGTTGTGCAGATTGGGGACTCACACATGCGTTCTTGATGTCTCACGAAAATCCTCCAATTTGCGATATCTGTTGTGCCCTTGACTGTGAGGCGCTTGCTGGTCGAATCTAAGACATAGGTTCCTGTCCAGGAGAGAAGGACATTTTATTCTAGTTACAATTCTTGGTGAGGATTGTAGTATAGAGCAGTAATATAGCTTTGTGAGGAAGGCCGTCCTCCTCAACGAATTTTAAACCATATACACACTCAGTATGTATATGTATATATATATATATATATATATATATATATATATATATATATATATATATATATTATATATATATATATATATATATATTAGTATATATGAATTTGCAGAAATAATTAAATATGTATCTTTAGATATTATTTCCTATATGAAACACCTTTTAAATTTATTTATTTATCTTTTAGTTTCCTGTTTAATTTTATTGTGGCGTCATAACCTAGGTGTTGTGACGCCATTTTTAGTCGTCATAAATCAGTCAGTCAATCCTCCTGTATGAGTGAAGGCTCAAAACGTGACTGAAAGACTTCATCTCAAGTGGCAGTAGTAAGTCTTTGTATTTCAGAATGTAATTGCTGAATGAAGGCTTGCCAAAAACCTTTCCAAGTTTATATTCCCCAAATGGAAGGTTACCCTTCTGACTTCCCCTTTTGTTTTCTTCGGGCTTTGGCTGTGTTTGTCTACAAATCCTATTAAATTTACTCTTTAAGAAATAGTTTTAATTAGGGGGTTATGTTATAAGCCGACCTGTATATGAATCTTAATCATTCATAGTAATCAAATGCCAACATTTCCCTTACTTAGGTTTGGTTTATCTGTTATCTAATATTATCAAGCATTCATTAAGTGAAACAATTAAGAATAGTGTGTAACAAAGAAAATTTTTTAGTCTAATATACCAAGCGGTTGAGTATCATACACTGCTTGAAGTTGAAAGCAGTAGCCCTTTAAAATTTATTATAGGTTTGAAATTTTCATCACTAAGATATACTGTACTACCTGTTGTCACTAAAGATGAAAATCGTAGATATGTACCACTTATGATAATGACTGTGGTGTATATTGCTAACTTGATGAATAGCAACAATTCATGTTACCCTATGCCATTACCCCTGTCTAACTGGAAAGATTTGGACTGGTTAGATGCTCCATTTGTTGATAATCTTCGAATATCTCTGAAGCAATACTCTTACTGTTGTGTATGTGTTTTATTTTTACTGCATTATTTTTGGCAATATAGCACCATATTTCCTCTATATATACGGAAATAGCACCCCAGAAAATGGTCTGTTGTGAATGAAAACGAGAAAAGAATGAAAATGAGATGACTCAGTCACCGCATGTCATACTCTGAGGTTCCACATCAGTTTAAAATCATTAGGGCTGCCACTCTAAAATTTCATTTCCCCCTACCACTCATGCTCATTTTCCCCTACGTCCCCCTACGGTCATCCCCCAGCTCAGCCTACCCCAAAAATGATTTTTTTTTTTTATTCTTTTACACGAGTTCAGAATAAGATATTCCCTCGCAGCCTAAATATTGGAGTTATTGCGCCAGTCATCCCAAATTCCCAATGCTTTTTAACAAGGATGATACGAGTAAAACTGCTTTTTATATATTTCAATTTTATTCATTTTTAAAAGCAATGTAATGTGGAGAAAAATATATTTTCCCTAAGAAAATATATGTATGTGACAAGCAAATAAAGAATATTTTTTGCAAAAGAAGAAAACGAAAACTTAATCGATTCTTTGGTATTTCTAAATAATAAATCAAATATATAATAAGCAGATAAAAGGCTTAGTATCTTTTCTTTTGGCATAAGACGTAAAGGAAAAATTAATCTTTGGTATTCTTTTCAATTGTCATTTCTTAACACCTGATTTTTTTTGGTTGAATTCTTAGTTAAAGTATGTATAGTCTACCGATTATAATGTATATAATTAATTCAAACAAAATCCTCAGTCCCTGTATCATCAAGGATCTGATAATTTCCTTTATGCCCATACTTGTCCATGTAGCTTTTTCTTGCATTGGTATACAAGTGAGCAAGCCTTGGGTTCACATCAACTTGAGAGGGAAAGGTTTCTGCGGTTTTGATAATTGCCTCTAAGGTGTGTACAGCAAGGGAATTCCTGAGCTTCGTTTTGTTTGCTTTAAGTTTGGAAAAAGTCCTCTCTACTTGTGCAGTGCTTTGAGGTCAAGAGGTCATCTGAAGGATGAAAATGGCAACGTCTTCATATTCAGGAAGACTGTTGAGACTTTGCCAAAATTCCACAATAGGTTTGTTCTCCCACCCTTCCTTTCTTACAGTTTCAACAATCAAAATAGAACGCCATTGTCGATCAATGTCTTGCACTTTTGATAAACTGATCCTAGGAAATGCAGTAGCAAGAATTCCCCCTGATCTAACATCAGCACTGCCATCCGGTATTTTTTCATGATTGACGTCATCCAGTGCATGCAAGACTGGGTGGGTCCATGAGGTTAGTCCTATGGAGAATGTGGCGGACAGCTTCCCTACACCAGTCTCTTCATCTTCTTTAGAAGCTTTCCCTCTCATGTGGAAGGAAGTATGCGTGTCAAGGTTTCCTGTGCCATTATCCCCGGATATACTTTGTCAAGGGGCAACCACCACTGCGATCCATCAGCAACGTTGATGGCACTCAAATTCTTGATTGGCTTCCTGAAGTTTTGGCAAAGCATCCTTACAACACGCTCAACCTCTGGAATAAGGCGATGAAGCTGAAATGCATTTGATTGGAAGATATCATTTAAACCAGTCAAGTCTCCAAGGACATAATCACAAAACTGTAGAGTTGCCTTGACATATTTGGATTTTAGTGCATCAAGTATCCTTTCAGGCTGCGGGGAGTTCGTCTCACTTACCTCTGCAGTAAAATACAAGAGAAGAGCTGGCCATTGTTCTCAAATCCGTCTAATGCACCGGGCCACAGATAAGGACCTTGTCTGACATGGTTGTAGAATTCGGTGGGCATCGACATCAGCATAATTTTGAAACTCAGCATGACTTTTCTGTCGATTAGGAGACATTTTGAAGTGATTGTATATATCATGGATTAGTTGGTCAGCTGTCTTCGACAATACCTTACAAGCATGCTCAGCAACTAAATGGAATGTATGACAGTAACGCTTTAGTACAAAGATATTTGGTGCAGCAGTTTCTATTCTTGCCAAAAGAGAGTTGTTGGCTTCTTGCATCAAATATTCTCCATCTGATGCGTGTCCCATTATATTGTTCCAGTTACGTCCATCCTTCTCCAAAGCACTTTCCAATGATGCAAAAAGTCCACTGGCATCCCTGTCTTCATCGAAAATAAGGCGGTAAAATGGTGTAATAAGGTCTTTGTCAGGATTAAGGTAACGGACATTTACATAGAAAACTTCATTCACAGTTATATCAGTTGCCTCACATTAGACTGTAGTCACATACGATGGCGCCTCTAACGCTTGATGAAGGAAAACAAAGACATAAACTCTAGCTTCTCTTGCCAGCAAGGGAAATATAAGTTTTTGATGAAATATATATATATATATATATATATATATATATATATATATATATATATATATATATATATATATATATATATATATATATATATATATATATATATATGTGTGTGTGTGTGTGTGTGTGTGTGTGTGTGTGTGTATATATATATATGTGTGTATATATATATATATATATATATATATATATATTTATTTTTACTAGATATCAAAATCCCCTACCTTCCCCTACATATGGCAGTTTTCCCCGTAGGTATCCCCTACCCCCTACTTTTGGCTAATGTCCCCTACTGTAAGGGATTTCCCTTACGAATGGCAGCCTTGGTTTAAATTGGTCAGTTCGAAGAACTCGACAACTTCACCAAGTTTTATACTAAATCATAATGTAAACAGTTTTAATATAGCTCAGGAACGACAAGTTTGTATGTACTAAATTAAAATGTAAACAGCGCTTCGATTTCTGCAATTAGGTAACAGAGGAGGGAGGTAAAAAGGTCGTTTTAAAGGTTGAAACAAAGGCCAGTAAGAATGGTGAAATTTCAGTAATACATGGAAACTATAAAACTCTCTGAATCTGGCGTTATTGAACCTCATTTAGTCTATATGTCCCTGTTTTCTAATTATTTTGAATTCAAATGTTTGTGTGAATATAAACGCATGATCTGAAGTTTAAAATATCGATTAATAAACATTCAGTGTCACTGTAAAAGTTTGGTGTGTTAATATTACTTCCTAATCACCGAAGTATTCTGTGTTGCCTTGCCGTTTTAACTCTTTTTCACGAATCGGTTGAATTACTGCATAACCGATCTGTGTTAATGACGCAGAGTTCGGTTTCCTTATTTACTTTATAAAAATATTGATACCATATTGTAAGACAAATCATACCACTCCAAAGTGACACAAATATTATTCAGTAACAGAAGTATCCGATATCGGATAAAAGAAAGCTCTTTTCTAGGAAGTCATGAACAATATTTTAAATTTAAAGTGATGATTTACCTGAACCAGTAAAGACCAAAAACAAATAGTGGGTTGTGTTTAATTTACCATGGCTTTCCATGAGTAACGCAATATTGATTAAAAATATTTTTTTTTTTACGAATAATTGACATTCTTATATTGAAAGTTTTGAAAAGTTGGCTATTTTTCTTCAGATTCTTTGTAATCTCTCAAAGCTCTCATTTTGTAAAGATGATTGACTCGAGTACCTCTTATTTGTTTCTACGTTGACTAGAATTGCATGATTTTTCTTCTGAACAGACGTTCAATTCATTGAGATTAATTAATATGTTGTTTATGACAAGAATTTATAATATTTCTGTCTTTATTCTTATGCTTGTGAGGAAATGGTAACCTTTGCCAAGTTAGCACAAGAAAGGATTCCTTACATAGTGCAGAAGCACTTCAAGTCTTTCCGCAATTCGCAGCCACTACATAAAAGCGGGAGCGATCTTGCGTTTTCAGTCACAGTTGAATCCACTGGGAACTCAGCCACTGGAGCAGCTGGTCAGTCCGCCTCACCTGAAGTAGCTCTTCGAGATTATCTTCTAGTTTTGGTGGTTGTAAGCTGCTGTTTCAGTTACTACAAAGTAAGTTCATTTATAAATTTTCGTGTTTTAGGTCTAGCACATTTTTTTTTATCTTATCCCAGCTTATTAATTACGCACTGTAGTCTCCTGTGTGATTAAGTGAATCGGATGCAAATTCGTTGAGTATATACGTTGATGCATGGCAGTAGGACTTCTGTGTTCAGTTTCACTGCCAGAGAGCCACGTCAACATCGCTGTGTGTTTGTCTGAGTTGTAGAATAGTTTTGGGGATTTTGCTCATGATTGTTTGGGTAACTAGGCCTGTATTTACATAGCTGAATGATTGACTTGAAGCTCTAAGGCTTCATGATATCTAAGGTCATTGACACCAATATAATGTATTAAAGAATTAACATCTGAAACCATAAAAAAACAAATGAACCGGATACCAAGGAAAATTAAATGTTTTATAGATAAGCTGCTCGTGAAAGAATTGTCAACATGTCACTGAAACCATATCCTCCCCAAGATTCTTAGCAAGGATTGACTTACTAAGTAATATGCCGTCACAACTCCCAGGATTGGTCAAGGCTGTGTCTTACTATTCTCACCATGAAGTTCAGGCGGTATTGATTTTTAAGATCCCAAAACTGAGGCACTCAAAGACTGACATTCATTTTCTTTATACTGTATATTAGTTGTTTGTAAAGAGATCACTTCGTACTTGAGTACATATTATCTGTTTATTAATGTCGTATCATCTTAAAAAATAGATTACCTTTTTATTTATACATCAGAAAAGAAAAATAACTTTAGATTTCAGTCATTCTAACAACTGCTGTTATTGCCGCTCCTGATAATTTCATTACTACTGAATCTCTAGAATTATTGCCATGAATAATGATATTGTAAGTTTAACTATTCGAGCAACAACTATTTGCTTGACGATGTAGATGTTCATTCTTCGTTGTTTTTGAACTTACCCAATCTTGTAATTGCAAAAATGTTTACAGTAGCACAAGGGAGGTCTTTGAAATGAGATCAGGTGCCGCAATTATAGTGGAAGAGATGGTAGTTAATTCACAGATTGGTTTACCAAGAATTAATAGAAGCTGAATTGCTCTCGGGACGCAATAAGCCAGTAAAAGGGTTATGCTGTCTCCTCATGTTGCTGTCTCAAATTGTAACTTGTCTAAAAGCGTCCCAAATAGGAGATCGTGCCAGCTTCCCCTTTTATTCCTAACTGTATATCAAACGTTTTGGCCTGCAAAGACAACTTTGTTTCTTGGTTGTAAGTTTTAACATGGGTTAACAAAATCAATGTTATTTCTTTTGATGTACAACTGTTTTCCGTCTTTGTTTCTTGTAGGTCAGTTTACAATTGACTGCTCTTACACTGGTAGTAAACAATACCATTAAGACATTGGTCCCTGAGGAAGTACCAGTGAGTTGGGAAGAGAGAGAGAGAGAGAGAGAGAGAGAGAGAGAGAGAGAGAGAGAGAGAGAGAGAGAGAGAGAGTAGTCTCTGATATTAGTTATGGATGTTAAACACATGGTAAACGCATGAGAGTTTTTGTGATTTGGTGTTGCCATAAATTCTAATCTTACAGTTTTCCCTCTTTATAGTACTGAAGTAAAGATTCGTTGATAAGATAAGCAAATCTCACAGTTAATAAGACTTATTCCTATATTTATAGAAAAAACTATTATTGATATATAGTTTGCCGTGGTAGATTATACTTACAAAAAGCAATATTTGCACCTACTTAAAATTTTCAATCTAGTCAGAATCTTTTAAAGCAATTAGTCAAATAACCTAAGAGCATTAGGGACACTTTATAAATAACATTATTGAATAAGAACTTTCCATTTTTCAGATGTCGTGGAAAAACCAACCAATAGAATATTCCCTCACCTCAACGAACCCCTATGGAAATTTCACGGTTGTCGATATGGCACCAAAGGAGATCCTCCACATGGTGGATGCTCACTGGTACCAATATCCTCCTCTGAATCCACTGTGGTATGCTTTGGTAGGGCTGTGGGTTGGAGTCATGGGATGTCTTTCCATTTCTGGTAACTTTGTTGTTATCTGGGTATTCATGAACACCAAGTCTCTCCGTACTCCAGCTAACTTGCTTGTTGTCAACTTGGCCATCTCTGATTTCCTGATGATGTTCACCATGTTCCCACCCATGATGATTACCTGCTACTGGCAAGCATGGACTCTTGGTGCATTCTTCTGCGAAGTCTATGGGTTCCTGGGATCCCTGTTCGGCTGTGTCTCAATCTGGTCCATGGTTTGGATCACTCTCGATCGATACAATGTAATTGTTAAGGGTGTTTCTGGAACCCCTCTCTCCAGCAGTGGAGCCCTTATGAGAATTGGTGGAACTTGGGTGGCTTCCATTGCCTGGTGTCTTCCTCCATTCTTTGGGTGGAACCGTTATGTACCAGAAGGCAACCTGACTGCTTGTGGTACTGACTACCTTACTGATGATATATTCTCTCATACTTACCTGTACATCTACTCTGTCTGGGTATATCTGCTCCCTCTGTTCTTAAACATCTATCTGTACACCTTTATCATCAAGGCTGTTGCCAACCACGAGAAACAGATGCGTGAACAGGCTAAGAAGATGGGTGTTAAGTCTCTCAGGAGTGAAGAGAGCCAGAAGACCTCTGCTGAATGCCGTCTTGCCAAGGTTGCTCTAATGACCGTGTCCCTGTGGTTCGTTGCATGGACACCCTATTTCATCATCAACTGGAGTGGAATGCTCAAGAAAGAATTGGTCTCTCCTGTATACACCATCTGGGGTTCTGTATTCGCCAAGGCCAATGCTGTTTACAATCCAATTGTGTATGCCATCAGTCATCCCAAATACCGTGCAGCTCTTGAGAAGAAGCTTCCATGCCTTGCATGTAATACTGAGAGAAATGATACAGTTAGTGAAACTGCTTCTGCTGCTACTACCAATGAAAAGGCACCAGAGAGTTCAGAGAGTTCTTAAGCTTTTTGCGAAAAATCAGTATCATCTCTTTTTTTTTTTCTTTAATGTGCAATAAATATAAAATTTAACATGTTTTTTAATATCCTTTTATTCTCTTAGTTCTTTTGTTTTTCCATAACATTGTTTATTTTATCCTTAAAACAAGTTATTTCCGCACATATGTTTTATATTATCTCTGCATTTGTCGCAGCATTTTTTCCTTTAATGGCTTTTTCTGGTTTTCTTTCCATATGAAACTATAAACACTATTACCAGTAATATATATATATTTATATATATATATATATATATATATATATATATATATATATATATATATATGTGTATATATATATATATATATATATATATATATATATATGTATGTGTGTGTGTGTGTGTGTAGTATTAAACATCTTATACAAAAATAGCATCCGTGGACATTTACCTAAGTTTATTCAAAACTTTTTGACAAATCGCAATTTTCAGGTGAGAGTTGATGATGTTATAATAAAAACACTGCCACTTGAAAATAGTGCTCGACAGAGAGCGTCTTTAGTGGCGCACTGGTTACTTTAGCAGTAAGTGATATCAGTAATAATCTACCTATGGGAATTAAAAGTAACCTGTATATGGATGGCTTTGCCTAATTGATTATGCATATTGCATAATTGTTTAAATTTGTTTTTTCTGTCGATATGCTTATAACTGACTGAATAACATGATAAGCTTTGTCTTACAAAGTTGAAAGAATTGTGATGACGAAATATGGCATAAGGCGTTTGGTGAAAGGTAATCATGTTAAATCCTTGTGTTAACTACCTCTACCTTACTCAAACCCGAAGGAATCTCAGGACGCCATTACTTCTTAAGAGTGTTACACGTTCTGTTCTTGTGACAAAGAAACAACATATGAGAACACACAGTAAAATATGTTGCCACATACCGTATTTGATATCTTGAAAAATACTGAAATGTTTATATGTTAAATATTTTATGATTATTTTCCAGTGATCTCTGCATCATCATTTGTATAAACTATGTTGTTAAATTGATCTTTTATGTCAATTAAAAAAACGTACTTGGTTACCAGTGTGCGTGGAGTTTGTGTGCAACAGCGTGTGAGATATATATATATATATATATATATATATATATATATATATATATATATATATATATATATATATATATATATATATATATATATATATATATATATATATATTATATATATATATATATATATATATATATATATATATATATATATATATATATATATATATATATATATATATATATATATATATATAAACTCATTCCGAACTATGATCATCTTTTCCTATTTATCGCCCCCGATGTGGGACCACCTTGACGTGGTGAGGGGGCTCTTGAACCCCAGGAATTTGTTCGGGGGTTTGAGTCCAAGAGTCTCATATATTATTATATATTTATTTGGACTAATTTTGTGGAATTTTCCACTTTTTGTAAAATTTATTGGACCTAATAAATAGGAAAAGATATCACAGTTGGGATTGGGTTTACATCCGAAGCTAAATAGTGGGAACTGTGGTAAGACCATCAACTACCCGATAATGTTCGGACCTGAGAGATATCAGATTGATATCTCAAAGGCGGAACTATTCATTAGGGCTGGACCACGGATTCCAAGGGGGATCTGGTTCTGGGGATAGGACTCTCGGCATTCTATCCAGTTTGCCCATGATGTGATTAGGGTGGGGACGATTGTATTCTTGTAAAACTCTCAGTCCTAGCAAGTGGGTTTGGCTTACACTTGAGCCACTTTATCATGTTGTGCCATCCCCTTGTGGGGTAGGGTAGGGGCGGACATTTGGGAGTCGGTTCTCGCTTGTGCCATTGGTGGGAGAATAAACTCCGTAAAAGGCCAATGACATCTTTTTAAGGTTTTCAGGTTTACATGTTTTTTTCCTCAATCTTTATGACAAGTCATTATAAGGATTTGAGTACCCCTGGGCCCTTTGATGATAGCGACTCGGCACAGTTGACAACCGCTGGAACCTCCTCTGACAACCTTTCTTCAGAAAAATCACAAAATCCTAATGTAATTACACTGGAACCTTATGCTCCAGTACAAAACAAACCCAAAAGAGAGGAAGTTGGTCAAGCTTAGAAACAGAACGGAAAATTTCAGCCCAAAAGTTAGAAAACTACCTACTAAACAGACAATCAACGACAGAAATGTCGTTTGGACAGATAAGAGAAAAGACGTGGCTTATAGAAGCCACAACAAAGAGGCAGTCTGAGGACTACAGTATATGTCAACAACAACAATAGATAATACGAAAGTAAAAATTAAAAACATGACACTATGAATAGCATTCAGGGTACCATTGTGTTTCCAGAGAACAGTGACGAACCAATCTATAAGAATATTCTCTTGGACTCTCTTAAAAAAAGATATCCCAGAGTCCAAGATTGTGAGGTATATAATATACTGAGTAAGCAAAAAAATAAGCAAATGTTAAAAAATAACAAAAATAAAATTTGAGGGTCAAAAGATCCAACCCAAAAAATAAAAGGTTTGGGTCAAAACAGAGAAATAAGGCCCTATTTCCCAAAGCCATTACAGTGTCAAATCTTTAGTAAATGTGGGCATGCATAAAAATATTGTCGAAACGAACCTGTATGTGCGTATTGTGGATCTGAAGAACAAGCCACACAATGGAATTGCAGCGAACCAAACTGTATAAACTGTGGGCATAATCATCATGCAAGATCCAAAGAATGCATGTATTACATATACAATACGGAAATGAAAATGCTGCAAGAAAGAACAGGGATGTCTATTAGAGAGGCTACATTAGAATTGAAAGTGAGAGAAATTCAAGATCCTGCTAAGAAACTCACATAGGCTATACCTCAATAACAAGGACTAATAATGAAACAAAAATACCTACAGATAAAAGTAGCAAAACGTAGGAAAATAAATCACAAGAAGAAAATAATGCTTTACAGAAAAAAAAACTAAAATGGTAAAGAATCAAGAAACAGGCACAAAGGATATGGGAATTATTATATCCAACTCATTTGAAATGTTAACGCAAATCGCACAAGATGATGATACTACTACAGAAGTAACAGAGGAAAGTCGTGATGGAGTAGAAATTAAAGATAAAAAAAGACTTTTGGAAAGAACTCACCCAAAACGAAAAAGCAGCTATAATTAGAGCAACATCTGTTAAACCAAACACGAAGGATATGAGGAAAGAACAAAAACAAACAAAGAATATACCTTTATCTCCTAAAATAATAGTCAAACCTATGGATGCAATTAACCAAAACACTGAAGAAGAGAAAGAGAAACACAACAATATATTTTGATCAGCAATAATTTATAATATTGTCCCTGGTGAGTATGGATATTTGGTAGGTGGTATTAGTATTTACAAGTCACTTGTAGATGTGACAGACGACGTAGGAGGTATTTGAGATGTATACTCGGCAAGAAAACTGAGGATACAGTTTTCATTAGATTTCGTTCATCGAATTTTAATTTTTTTCTTACAGAAAACACATGATCTCGGTAAATTTACTCTAGAATATGAAAATACAATGCAAATGATATCATATATATTAAATCTGCAAAACAAAAACGTTCAGATACTTAAAAACACCATGGATGTCCGAAGTAATCAGAATTTCTCAGATGACTTCGTTCATAGAGATCTAAAAGATAGTGTATCGATATCTCGGTGTAGTACTGTTTATCAGAACGGCAATATTTACTCGTTTTCCGTTATGAACAGGCTTATTATTGCATCATCATACGAGGTAATGATAATTTATTTAATTTTTACACATTCATATTTATATTTCGCGGTGTTAAAGGTCAGCTGGAATTAATGGCAGTAAATGATGTGACAGCTAGGTAGGTTGACCAAATCTATTTAGATCCGCAAGAGCGTTCTCTATGATGTGCGGAGTAGCGGGAAAACACAAGTAACTGGATGTTTCTTGACGTTGACGTTTCTCCATAGTTCTCTCTCTCTCTCTCTCTCTCTCTCTCCTCTTCTCTCTCTCTCTCTCTCTCTCTCATACATACTATACAAATATAGCATCGCTCACTTTCTAAAAGAAAAAAATAATAAAATGAGTAGCTCTACATATAGGCTTAGGCACACAACAGCAACCCTCTCTCTCTCTCTCTCTCTCTCTCTCTCTCTCTCTCTCTCTCTCTCTCTCTCTCCATTGCTAAAACATACTATACAAGTATAGTATCGCTCAACCTCTAAATAAAAAAAAAAATGAAATGAGTAGCTCTACATATATAGGCCTAGGGGTACACAACAGCAACTCTCTCTCTCTCTCTCTCTCTTTCTTTCTCTCTCTCTCTCTCTCTCTCTCTCATCATAATCATTGCATTCGTTCCTTTATTGTTCCCCATATTTTTCGTTGGACATTGCTCAAATTGAACCCTTGATTTCATATTGGAAGATCGCGTTTCCGATTACGCAAGCATTCCTTTCATTGTGGTGTCATAAATTAATTTGTGTAAGGTTAGTTGGTAGGTTATGTCGAAAAATGTTTATTTTGTTCAGAACTGTCGCTGCAAATTACAACTTGAACGAATACTGTAAAGCTTACTACTGCATTTAAGTATCGATTTCAGAACCGTAGAATATGATTGAAAGTTATAGGAGGTCAAGCAAAAAGCAAACACATTAAGACTGAAGCTCCTCCCCCTTCTAAAGTTGCCAGATGTCGCATTAACTAGCAATATATGTCCGAAGATTAAAAAAACTGTATCCTCACTTTCCTTGCCGAGTATACATACATATATATACATTCATACATACATACATATATATATATATATATATATATATATATATATATATATATATATATATATATATTTGAGATGTATATATATACAAATTGAGATACTGTACATAAATACATACTGTATATATATATATATATATATATATATATATATATATATATATATATATATATATATATATAATTTATATATATATATAAAGGTATATATATATAATAATTTTATAATATAAAGGGTGTTTCAGGCCCCCTTTCTACAGCATAAACTAAAATTGATATGGACAAAAACAAAAGTAATTCAGAACAGGTATTTATTTAAGTTTCTCTCTGAGTATTTAATATTTTGTGTGGCCTCCATCTGCCTGTACCACAGCCTGCATTCTTGAGGGGTATGATTTCAGCAAATCGCAAAAAAGCTGAGACTCAAACTCCATTTCCCTGAGCACTTCGGTCACCTCTCTTCACAGGTCGTCGAGGCTTGGTATACCATCATAGTTCATGTGTGTGCTTCAACACAATCCTTTAAGATACTACCAATGTTTTCACACACATTAAGGCAGGGGAGCAACCTGGAAATTCACTTGATGAGAAGAAATCGATACCACTGTTTCGAAGCAGCTCCTGTGTCTGAAGAGCCTTGAGACATGGTGCCTTATCATACAAAAATGTGACTTCTTCAACAGATAAAACATTTTCAGGATCTTTGAGGAAAGGAAATACTCCACCAGTAAGCACAGTTTCTCTGAAGTATTTGCCATTCCACGACTGTCCTTTTTCATTGATGATCCACATTAACCGTTTGGCTGTGAAACAGAGAAAAATTCCCAGACATTCAGGAAATTTCACAACTTGGCGATAGCGCACGTCATCGCTGATATCATCCAACTTTGCAGCCCAAATGATGTCATTTTTATGATTTGGCTTCCTGACTGTAAATGAAGAATTCATCTGATGCGGCAACATGGAGAAAGTCAGTTTCATCCCAGTCTTTAAGAAATGAACCACAAAACCATGCACGGTCTTCTCTCTGTTGCTGAGTGATGTTGGGCTTGCTGATAACATGAAATGGCTTGATACCAGATTTTTTCAACTCACGATATACAGCAACAATATACAGCACTATAACTGCTCTTCTTTCCCCTTTTTGTTTCTAGTTCAAGCGCCAATTTACGTAAAGACTTTCTTGGTCTACCCACTGCCTCAGCTATGATGTCTTTTGACTCCTGAGAAAGGACTTCAGGACTTCCAAGATTCTCAATCTTTTTGCGATGACAGTCATGGATTTTTGTTCCAGGTTCTTTTAACAAAAGATTCATCTCTCTTAATGTATTTAGCTATCCAGGAACGGGAAATGAAGGATGTGCCAGCATCCCTGGCCTCTCAGAAGGTTATAGCCTGGATTCGGTCAATCCATCTGATTTCCTCCGAGTCATTAGCCATGGCTGTATCTAGCTCCATCACTCAGTCTGAAAATACAAGAAATGTAAAAGGAAAAATAGCTTAATAGAAACTTAACCCTTTAACCGTTTAGTACGTATATATACCTAGCGCGCCAACGCTGCCAGAGCCATTTAGTACGTATATATACGGGGAGCAGATGTTTTGACCATGGCGTTTAGTACGTATAATATTATATACGATCGATTTTTCCTGCCCTCCTTTCAAGGTTAATCCACTAAAATATGTTTTCTCTAGGTCCCACGAAGTCTTGTTGACCATATCCAAACAAAAACACTTCCTCCCGAACCCCCTTTTATCATAATTTTCCTGATTTTCTATATCTAATGCGGGAATTCACCAGTCACTTGGCGACATCGCTATGTAGCGAGACAACACTTTGCAGGGCTGGTTCGTTCTCTTTACACGGAATTTTGGTCTTTCGACGCATGGGGTAGAAGGGTTATAATCTTATCTAACCCACCTTTGTATCGGTAATGAGTTACTTTCTTCTCTGTTTTACTTTTCCAGCTCTAGCGCAAATGAAAAACGATAAGTAATTGTAGTTCATTGACATTATTCCAACTGAAGTATGAAAAATGCACTCACTTGACTGTTTCATTATTTTACGATATGTTCAGTGCGTGTGACTGAACTCCAGATGCGCTTCATTCTGAATAACGACCGAAAAATGCTTTGTTTACTTATTCTAATTTGCTAATTTATTTCATCAATTTAACTTTAGCATTTCATAAAAATTACTTCAGAAGCTGCATATATATTATCTTATACACAAGCATATATATATGTACAAGCATATATATATGTATATGTGTATGTATATATATATATATATATATATATATATATATATATATATGTGTGTGTGTGTGTGTGTGTGTGTGTGTGTGTGTGTGTGCGTGTGTGTGCTAAGGAAACTGGGGAACTGCTTCTCTTGGAAAATCTGAACATCAAAAGAATTGTACCGACGTTAAATTGCCAGCCATCAGGTGTTCCCCTGTTCATAGCATGATTCGATTGTTTGTTTATATTTGTCCGCCTCCTCCCCCTGTTTTTATGCTGTTTTCTTTTAGTGTGTTTTCCTCTTTCATCCTGAGAGGTGTGCCTTCTGCTCTCCCTTTTAAGTTTATTTTTAAGTTCCTTTTTATTAAGTTCAGTTTTTTATTAAGTTCATTTTAAGTTTTCTTTTATTGGTTCTTTAATGTGTAAATGTATTTAAGTGTGATTGTTTAAGTTCAACTGATTTTCTATATTAAGTTTTTTATGTTTTGTGTATGTTTACTTTTAACCATGTATGCTGAATGCCCCTTTTTAATTTATAACTGTAGATGATGTCCTGATGATGTGACCACGGGTCAAGAAACGCATAGACAAATAAATGTATGTATATACTGGATCTGTATGTGTTCCTGCGCCCTTCTCCTGCCCACACACACACACACACACACACACACACACACACACACATATATATATATATATATATATATATATATATATATATATATATATATATATATATATATATATATATATGTATGTATGTATGTATGTATGTATGTATGTATGTATATATATATATTGCAATGAAGGAAACTTCTTTCCAAGCAATCCCACCAGTTTTTACATCCATAACACAACAGAGAATGAAATAAAATTAATTTCAATTGTTTTAATTACTAGAACTGTGGGTTTTCATTTGGCCCTTCTTAAACTCTCTCCTTCATACCCAGAATGGTTAAGCCTTTAATCCTTCTCTCTGTTCAAAATGACTGCCTAAGGCCTTGTTTCCAGGTGACCTTCGAAAATGCCTTCCTTGACAGCATCAGACAATGGGCAAGGGAGGAGCCAAAAAAGAGAAAGTTGGTGCAGCACCTCCCGGGCCATGGTAACTTCTCCATGAGGTCTGACTGGATGCTATGTGCTCGCTATAGAAAATGAGGCGAAGTTCGACCTTTGCGCCCTCTACCTGGATGCCCAGGCGCAACCCCCCGAGGTTAGAAATAGACGAGGCAACAGCAGCTGAGAGAGGGAAGCACTCAGAAGTCCACCAAGGACAGATGTCCTTACCTTGGCCTGTCCCTTGTACCCTTCAGGTGTGTGACCCTGAGGTTCGAACCAGTATACTCTTGTCGTGGCACCCCTTAATTCCCCCCTCCAGTGTCAGCACCCTATTGACGAGGACATCATCATTTTGACGAAGGTAATGTTCCCCGAATAAGGTTTTCTTAGTCAGTCACGATCCTGTTATTTCTTTGTCACATTTATTTTCTATTTCCATTATGCGACTGCCTTCAGTACTGTTTATTGAATTATCAAGTGTTAACATAATTGTGCATCTAGTGTTGAAGTGAGTTATTTGGTACCCTTTGTGCATTCCCTCAGTTCCCTTTGAGTGCCTTAATGTTCATGCAAGTAACCTTCTTTCATCTATCGCAGGTAGGCCTCAGCTGTGGAACCACTTGGCTCTTTCCCATGTGCAGTGGCCTCATGCCACTCCTTAATTTACCTCTCTGCAATGTTCCTGTTATGAAGACATCATCAGTGTAGAATATTTCTCCTGTGTAGGATTCATTCATTTAGCAGGACCTTATCAATACTTGCCCAGTAATTTGCCATTCTTATAATCTGTGTTTATTATGTAAATATAATTAATTAAGAGAACCCTTGAGTTTACGTAATCTTCCCTCACATGAAGAAGGCCCTAAGCCACAGAATTCCCCTTGATGTATTTGTCTATGGAATTGCCTTAATCAGTCTATTTAGTCAGATGTTTTAATGAAATACAGTAGATTTCTTGATAATGTAAAGAATTCTGAGTGTTTATCTGTTGCCGCCCAGAATCAAGTATCTAAGGTATATTCGTAGCAATTGGCAACCTTTGCCGAATATGCGATTGCGTGCAATTACCAGTGGGATAGCAACTGCTAGCTGGTCTGCATAATTAGAGACGACCCTGGTCTCATACCCCCTCCATTTTAAGCACATGAGAAGAGCTAGTTCCACAGCATAAGTACATGTCAAAATACTTTGTTTAGGTTTATGCTAGGTGCAAAAAGTGACTGCAATCAGTGTTAGGTAATTGATAGACCATATACATGCCAATTTAGTTCCTGAGAAGAGGGAGCGTATTAACCATTCCATGAAAATTTTGTGCTATAGCATGTTAACTACGGTTTAAGAATAGGAAGTTAGGGAGCAATTCAGTCGGAGAATTAATAAGAAGGAATAGAGCCCCCATTCGTTTGTCCACTTGATAAGGACAATTTGAAAGTCCCGAATTCCCAGGTAGGCACACTGTAGGCAACCACCAAGGCTTTGACTCCAGCTATTTTTGCATTGCTGGATTTATCCTCTCTCTCTCTCTCTCTCTCTCTCTCTCTCTCTCTCTCTCTCTCTCTCTCTCGCTTGATCGATAGGAAAAACTAGGAAGTATTTAGGAATTTGAATTTCCACTCTCAAGACAAGAGAATAGTAATTCAGACTTGGAATCTTCAATTCCAGACCACGTGGACCCATCCCTAACCGTCCGCCATCTCTAATTTTGAGTTCCATTGGGAATCCTATTGTTATAAACAATGCATGCACAGCGCTCATATATAAATCCCTTTCTTTTGCTTGCTAAATTTTATCCATACATCCGTGCACCTAGCCGCATTTTTGAGAGTAAAAATTGTAATTCTTTAATCGAGTTGGATATTCCTTGGTGAGCCCGTAGTATCCTGTAAATTTATTTATTGATGAATATATCAGTGAGAATTTCCTCTTTCATTCATTGCTGTGGGGCTTCCCCAAGCATGGGAAAAAGGGGTTGCCCGGGCAAATGCCAGACAAGCAGTCAAGAGTCCCCCCCACCTCCTGACTCACTCATTGCCGGCAGACGTCACGAGACCAGAAGTAAACAGAGTACTATTATTAGTCACGTGCAAGCTAAGGTTTGTTTTGATAACGGAGAATAACACTGTCTTTCCTTCCCTACGCACAACCTGTTGGCAGTCCGGACTGCCTGTGCATGTTAAGGTTAAGCATTTTGTATTACCCTAGTGCATTGGAGATTTTAAAATTTCGATAGGTCGATGTACTGTTTTCATTGCATCACATTTAAATTATTTGACAGTGCAAGGAAATTTCCTTTACACACTACAGGTGTATAACCCATAAGCCTATAAATAGTTTTGCAGTGTCTCTCTGCAAATAAGTATACATAAAAGCTTACGTTAGCTTGGGCTAATTTTCGTTCATTACGAATGGCTGAGTCTCAGTCTTATTCAGACATATTGATTTACGTTCCCTACAGACAATTGAGTCTTTCAGACACCCTGAGGTTTGAGTCTTATTCAGACATTAATTTTCGTTCATTACGAACAACTGAGTCTTCCTGAAATTTGTCTTGTTCAGAAATATTGATTTTTGTTCTTTTTGAACAATTGAGTCTTTTCAGACACTCTGAACTTTGTCTTATTCAGACATATTAATTTCCGTTCATTTTGAAAAACTGAGTCTTTCAGACACCCTGAAATTTAAATCTTTTCAGACAACTGAGACTTTTCAGACAACTTGAGTCTATTCAGACACCCTGAATCTGTTCATTTCGAACAATATTCCCCCTCGATATGGAACCACCTTGATGTGGTGAGGGAGCTCTTGAACCCCAGGAGACTGTTTCCTGGCTTGAGTCCAAGAGTCCCATATGCCATTATATATTTGTTTGGATTAATATTTGTGGAATTTTCCACTTTTACTAAAATTTATTGGACCTGATAAATAGGAAAAGATATCATAGCTGGGAATGGGTTTATATCTGAAGCTAAATAGTGAGAACTGTGGTAGGACCATCAACTGCCCGATAATGTTCAGACCTGAGAGTTATCAGATTGATAGCTCAAAGGTGGAACTATTCTTTAGGGCTAGACCACGGATTCCAGGGAGTCTGGTTCTGGAGATAGGACTCTTCGCATTCTATCTGGTTTGCTCATGTGATTAGGATGGGGACGATTGTATTCTTGAAATACTCTCAGTCCTAGCAAGCGGGTTTGGCCTATACTTGGGCCACTCTAATTATGTTGTGCTATCCTCTGTGGGGTAGGGTAAGGAGCGGACATTTGGGAGTCAGTTCTCACTTGTGCCATGAATGGCTGATGATATCTTTTTAAGGTTTTCAGGTTTATTTAATTATTTATTTTATTTTTTTATGTACTGTACCTCGATCTTTATGCTCAGTAGTGTTAAAGATTTAAGTACCCCTGGGCCCTTTGATGGTAGCGACTCGACACAGTTGACAACCTCTGGAACATCCTCTGATAACGTCTCTCTGAAAAAAAAAAAAAACAGAAAAAATACTATTGTAATTACACTGGAACCTTACGCTCCAGCACAAAACAAACCCAAAAGAAGTAAGTATCATCTTGACCCAACCTTGACTCTCTTCGACTCCTTCTTTCTAACCTTAGAAACAGAACAGAAAATGTCAGCCCTAAAGTTAGGGAACTACCTATTAAACAGACATTCAACGTCAGAAATGTCGTTTAGACAGATAAGAGAAAAGACATGGCTTATAGAAGCCACAACAAAGAGTCAATGTCTATAACAGTAATAGATCATATAAATGTAAAAATTAAAAAGCGTGACACTATGAATAGCATTCAGGGTACCATTGTGCTTCCTGAGAGCAGTGACGAACCAATCGAAAAGAATAATATTATTCTCTTAGACTCTCTTGAAAAAAAGATATGCCAGAGTCCAAGATTGTGAGGTAAATAATATACCAAATAAACCAAAAAATAAGAAAATTTTAAAAATCACAAAAATCAAAATTGAGGGTCAAGATCTACCCCAAAAATTAAAAGTTTTAGGTCAAAACAGAGAAACAAGGCCCTATGTCCCAAAGCCACTACAGTGTCAAAAATATAGTAAATATGGGCATACAAAAAAAATTGTCGAAACAAACCTGTATGTGCGTATTATGGATCTGAAGAACATGCCACACAATGGAATTACAGCAAAACAAAGTGTATAAACTGTGGTCAGAATCATCATGCAAGATCCAAAGAATGAATATATTACATATACAATACGGAATTGAAAATGCTTCAAGAAAGAACAGGGATGTCTATGAGAGAGGTTAAATTAGAACTGAAAGTGAGAGAAATTCAAGATCTCTTTAAGAAACTTACATATGCCTCAATAACAAGAACTAATAATGAAACAAAAATACGTACAGATCGAAGTAACAAAATGCAGGAAAATAAATATCAAAAAGAAAATAATGCATTACAGAAAAAACTAAAATGGTAATGAATCAAGAATCAGACACAAAGGATATGGGTAACATTTTATCAAACTTATTTGAAAAGTTAATGCAAATAGCGCGAGATGATGAGACTACTACAGAAGAAACAGAGGAAGGTCTCGATGGAGTGGAAGTTAAAGATAAAAAAAGGCCTTTGGAGAGAACACCACCAAAAACGAAAAAACCAACTACAATTAAAGCAACATCGGTTAAACCAAAGACAAAGGATATGAAGAAAGAACAAACACAAACTAAGAATATACCTTTATCTCCTAAAATAACAGTAAAACCTATGGATACAGATATCCAAAACACTGAAGTTGAAGATGATAATGATTATGTTAAGGGAGAAGAGATTACTCTATCACCAATAATTGGTACAAAAGCAAATGAAACAAGGAATGTACATGAAAACACATGTGGATGTAATGAATGTTTTGTAGAATTGTGCAATAATAACAAAAACATAACAAAAGATGGTTTGACAAACATTATAATAGATTTTATGAAATATAGAAAAAAAGAAACCGCCGATTTGAGTACCCATGAAAAAGGATGTATGTGCATTGAGCAATTAGTATATTATAAAGCAAAACAATTGAATATCGTGAGTAAATAATTAGAAAAAATCCAAGTTGATAATATAAAAAAAGAGGGTAAAACTTGACTGCTATAATAAAATATTTTCAACAGCTATGTCATATAATGGAACGTAAATGGTCTGCAGACCAGATTACACCTAGGAGAAATACAATGATTACTAAAAGAATATGAACCTATGATATTATGTTTGCAACATGTGAACAAAACAAAATCAACAATAGGTAAATATATCTTAGCATCTTCATCTAGAGAGGAAGAAGGAAATTAATTATGTTAATTTATAATTTATGCAACCAACCTAATAAAAATTATGACTTTGACAAACTTAAAGAATTACTTAATAATGTCAAGGAACCTACTGTACATTAATGGTAGGTGACATTAATGCCCACAACCTGATGTGAGACTGTAATTGTACGGACTCAAATAGAGCAGGAAGTAAAATAGAAGAATTAATAGATTCATACGACTGTGCTGTATAAATGATAACGAAATCAGCACATATTTTTCTAAAACACATGGAACACTTTCCTCAATCGACTTAACTCTTATGTACAACATAGTAGACAGATTGGATTGGAATACAGTTGATGACTTGCAAACAAGTGATCATTTCCCAATATTAATTTCATTATTACAAAATGATCCCACCAAGCATGTCCCTCAATATAACATTTATAAAGCAGATTGGGAGCGATATGAATTCCTCACTAGGAATATCCCACCATTTGAATATTTAAAAGACCATAAGGAAACTAATAAATCTCTTGTTGATTTCATTAAAAATGCTGCTGATAAAGCAATGCCAAAATCCAAATCTCATCCAACAAAACACAAAGTCCCATGGTGGTCTGAAAAACTTACAGAATTAATAAAAATAGAACACCAAATTGGAAGACGATTAGATAATTTTAATAGAAAGTTCAGTAAAATAAACAAAACATTACCGATATTAGAAGGACCTTTACAAAAAATGACAACATTATTATTAGAAATCGATACATTAAAACTTCTTTATAACAAAATATCTGCAAACTTTAAAAGAGGAGTAATTCAAGGAAGAGTCATTTCATGGAGGAAATATGTATCAGATCTCTCTAATAATGCTCCCATGCAAAAGATATGGGAAAAATTCAGGAAAATAAATGGTACCCATGTTAAACCACCTAGACATGCCATAATCAAAGATAGGAAAAGAATACTTGATCCTAAAGAAATAAGTAATGTAATAGGAGAAAATATAGCAAAAGTAAGTAGTGACAAAAATTTAGATGAGCATTTCCGCACAAAGAAAAATAGTATAGAATTAATAACAATAAATTTTGAAATAATAGAAGATATATATTATAATAGAAAATTTAAAGATTTGGAATTTGCTGTTGAACAGCAATAAATCTGTCCCTGGAGGTGACAGTATTGTTTTGACTCTGCTATTTAGCACCTTTGGCGAAGACACTTTTTAGAGTTTTATAACCATTTATGGCTTCGGAATTTATTTCCTGATGAATGCCATAAAGCTATAATTATTCCTATCCCCAAACCAGGAAAAAATCCCAGTAATGTAAACAATTACAGACCAATTTCTTTAACAAGTTGTTTATGTAAATTACTGGAAAAAAATGGTAAATGCTCGACTAATGTGACACATTCGAGAAAATAAAATTTTGACTCCCACGTAATTTGGGTCACAATGTAACAGATCTACACTGGATTCTCTGTCTAACTTGGAAGACCACATACGAAGAGGATTTTAATGAAAGCAAATTACTATAGCCGTCTTTTTTGACATTGAAAAGGCATATGATACTACATGGGGATATGCAGTATTAAAAATGGTATGTAAAAAAACAGCATCCGTGAACATTTACCTAGGTATATCCAAAACCTTCTGACAAATCACACTTTTCAAGTGAGAAAATGATTTTCCACAAGGAAGCGTCCTTAGTGGCACACTGTTTACTTTAGCAATAAATGATATCAGTAATAATCTACCCATCGGAATTAAAAGTAACTTGTATATATGGATGATTTTGCCATATATTATTCAGTATCTTGCATACAACTATAATAAAAATAGATGAATGGGCCTCGTCTGTAGGCTTTAAATTTTCTATACAAAAAACTTAAGCAGTAATGTTTTATAAAAATAAAAAGTGGAAAAAAGGTGAATAAATAGATTTAAAAATCAGAAACCATAGTATACCAACTGGCTAAACAGCAAAGTTTTTGGGATTAGTATTTGATACTCACTTGAACTGGAAAGCCCACATAACATACATAAAATCAAAATGTAAAAGAGCATTAAACCTGACTATAAAACTATCAAACACTACCTGGGGAGCCGATAGACATACCCCTTACTGTACTGTATAAAGCAACAGTTCTGTCTATCATTGATTATGGAAGCGCTAAAAATTTTAGACCTTGTTCACAATGAATGCCTTAGAATATGCTCAGAGCCTTTAGATCATCACCAAAATCATCTTTACAAGTTGAATGGGTGAATTACCTCTGTCTCTCCATAGAGAGCTAGTAACAATGAAAAGTGCTCTAAGAATTCATCGAAGTGATTCCTCAACAGAAGAATTATTTGAATTAAGAGATGTATTTATAAATAACCATCCTCCAGCTTTCCCAATTAGTGCTAGAAGATTGTTTGAGTCGCTGAATATAAATATACAAGTGCCTTTAATAGTAAAATCACCTCCTCCCTGGGCAATGAATAAAATAAGAATTTGTACATACCTGAAATATATATAAAAAGTTGCCCATATACACCAGAACACAGACAACATACAATAGAGTACACAAACCGAAAAGGTCCACATTGCACAATATATACAGATGGATTTGAATCAGAGCACGGAGTGGGATATGCTGCAGTGTCCCAAGACAAAACTTATCAATTCTCTCTACCTAATAATGCTTCA
Organism: Macrobrachium rosenbergii; assembly: GCF_040412425.1. Classification (NCBI taxonomy): domain Eukaryota; kingdom Metazoa; phylum Arthropoda; class Malacostraca; order Decapoda; family Palaemonidae; genus Macrobrachium; species Macrobrachium rosenbergii. Next base: position 6,841,531 of record NC_089782.1, read on the forward strand.
GTATTCACAGCAGAATTGTGTGCAATTGTGTCAGCTATAAAAATAAATAAACATCATCCAATAATTTTTTTATTTTTAGTGACTTGAGAAGTGCTATAGAAGCTATTCAGAGTTACAAATCAAAAAATAATATTGTACAACAAATTAAATTATTTTTTCATATAAATTACATAATAATGGAAAAAAATGTAGAAATATTTTGGATCCCTGCCCATGTAGGAATCAAAGGAAATGAAGAGGCAGATAAAGCAGCTAAAGAAGCAACCCACAGGACAAGATCAAATGCGAATATCTTTGTTACTGATTATGTAACACACATAAAGGTGGGTATCATAAACAAATGGCAATACATATGGAATGAAAACCCTGAAAAATAATAAATTAAAACAAATAAAACCTAAAGTTGAAAAATGGAGTTCATCACATCAGAGAGAGATACATGCACAGGTAATTCTAACACGTCTCAGAATAGGCCATACTCGTCTGACTCACAGACACTTAACCATTTAAGGTCCACCTTAAGTTTTATGGGGAATTTCAAAAACCCTCTTAGTATGTTATTCTACATATAAATACAAGACTCTTTCATTCTTGTGTATTTTTTGATATCTTGCAAAAATGTTCAAGACATGCATGCAATGAAGTGGCCCATATGGAGACCTCGGGCGAGTTTCAACGGACCACGCTCATCCACCTTGGGATACTTCGGGCCGTAACAGTAAACTTTTTTCCGGTGGTACCGCTTATGACTTTCTGACATCCAGCACTTGTATACACCATTTATTTAGCTATTCTCTTTAACAATCATTACTTAGGGATACAAGGCATGGATATGACTTTCATATATAAACTTTAAAAAATGTATATCAGAAAATTTGAATTTATTATTTTAGTTTTTTATCAAACTTTTTAAATTTAAAAAATTTTTTTCTTACTGTTTGTATTTTTTATTACTTTTTATATCTTTTCACTGTATTATTTTCTAGTAATTTACCAACTTATTTCTTTTAATTTTTTTCAGACTTTTTTTACTTCAGGTAATTATATAAGAAATGCTGAGATGGTTTAGTTATTTATTTTACAATGAATTTTAAAAAACACTTACAATTACTGATATTTACAATGTATTCACAATTACTGGCCTACCTTGTGGAATAATGAAAAACAATTTCTCACATCATTGAGGCACAATGCAACCTTGCAGTCTTCGCCCACCCAACGGGATCTACAAATGTGGCCCTTCCCTGAACAAAACTTACATATTTGCCTTTCGTCCACACGCTTTGGCATATGCAGAGAGGTGGCATCCTGGCGGGACTCTATGGAAGGCACTATTGGACGTTGGCCTTGCTAAGGTTTAGGCACATCTCTTGTTCCAAGGGAAGCCCTGGCTACCTTGCTGATGGGGGTCTTGAAGCTGACCAGCCAAAAACAGATTTCAAGGCGGATCTCCTTGAGGGGCATAGGCTTGCACTGCAATGCCAAACAGTCTCTCTTGTAAAGGATCCAGGCATTGCAGATAATCAAGTCCTGTATGTAAGCAAACAGCCTCATGTAGTACCTCTTTGCTTTGAACCGGGTCTTGTAAAGGTGGACCAACATGTCGCTCTTGTCAGTGCCACCCATGCGACTGTTGTACTTGTTGATAACATTTGGACATTGCACAGGAACCTTGTTCTTCACTTCCTTGTCATACCTCTCCACTTCACAAACAGGCTCCACACCAACATCAGTGGATAAGATTGTGACAATTCTGTTGTCCTTCCCCCTGGCGACAAGGATGCCATCAGAAGAGACGTAGTCAAGTGTGCCCCTGGCTACCGAGTTCTTGGTCATGTCCTTGACAGACTGCAGGGGTGGATAGCCAACTCTGTTGTCCCTGGCAGTGCCAACATACCAGCAACTATACTGTGACCTCAAGTACTCAACCAATGCTATACTTGTGAAGTAGTTGTCGGCATACACAGTGGAGTTCTCTGGGTCCTTGAGGGTCTTGACCAAGGCGATAACAAACTTGTTAGTGACTGGCAACTTCTCCTCCTCTTCAGACAGTGATGTGTGGTGGCTCTGAAATGTAGTGGCCCCCTGGTACATGAGAATGTCATGGATAAATCCATCCACACTGGAACGGCAGAAGAGTTTGAAGCCCCACTTGTCCGGTTTCTTGGCTACATATTGACGAAGGTTACCTGCCGTGGTGCCCTTGTATGCAACCATAACCTCATCTACGGATTGCAGAGGAGTCTCTGCAACATTCAAGAATTCCCTGGTAATCTTAGTGAAGAGGAAACGCACCTTCAAGAACTGGTCCTGTGATCTTGCTGCCTGGTCATTGTCACTGAAGTGGAGGTTTGACCGGATTGCCTTGAAACGATTCCTGGACCTATACTCAGCAACTTGAGGCACCCTCCTCCTGACAGCCCAGTAATCCACTATGCTGGGCAAAGGCATAAGTCCCATGTACATGATGAAACCCAGGAAAACCATGAACTCAGATTCGGAGAGGTTGAAGTTACTGACCACGTCCCTCTGCTTCGAGTACAGGTTACTCTGAAAGACGATGTGGGACCTCAAGTCAGGCGTAAAAAACTGTGTGAAGTATTCAGAGGCCGGCCTCAGAAAGTCAGAACGTGGGTGAACATACTCCTGCCGGGGCTGGTTAGTGATGTCTTCCTTCTTCCACTGTTGAACCCGAGGTCTCTTAGTGGAAGGCCGGACCGCATCACCATCCTCTGGCATCTGCTGAGGAACAACAACACAGACCTTGCGACCTGAAATAAAAAGAAAGTATTATTAGTAAAACAGTAAATGAATCATGAGTGTGTATGTGTATGTATGTGTGGGCAGTGAGTATGTTTGTATGTGTATGTATGTGTGGGCAGTGAGTATGTTTGTATGTGTATGTATGTGTGGACAGTGAGGGTATGTGTGTGTATGTGTGAGCAGTGAGTGTACATGTGTGTATGTGTGGGCAGTGAGTGTAGCAAATGTACTCATTTTCATACACAAAACATCAATATAAAAATTATATGACTTTTAAAAAACTCATGGCAATAACTGGTTATATAATATGCGTCATACTAACATGGCCTAGATCTCGAGGTGGAAGGCACATCCTCGTAGAGGCTGAGTTCGTCAAGGTCACTGTCGTCCTCGAGTGATGCCACGTCCATGTCACTGCCTGCAGCATCATCAGGGGCTATCCAAGAACGTTGACTATCATCCTCATGCTCCAATGCAGCATTCCTGCACCCATAAAACATCGAACTTTTAATCTGCAAAGAAAAAAATAAAATTCATGTAATAATTCTCTCTCTCTCTCTCTCTCTCTCTCTCTCTCTCTCTCTCTCTCTCTCTCTCTCTCTCTCTCTCTCTGAACATAAGCCCAACAACTGCAAACTAAATCAAAATGCATGCAACTGAGCCTAACATCACTATAATTACTAGGAATGACACTAACAGCACTCACTTTTGTAAACAAACAATCAATCTCTCTCTCTCTCTCTCTCTCTCTCTCTCTCTCTCTCTCTCTCTCTCTCTCTCTCTCTCTATGCACATAAGCCTAACAACTGCAAACTAAATCAAAATGCATGCAAATGAGCCTAACATAACTACAATTACTAGAGATGACACTAACAGCACTCACTTTTGTAAACAAACAATCAATAACACACAATAACAACTTGTGGGTGACGCCGTATCTTAACGGATTTTGTTTACAGCTACGGACCAAAGTGTCCCAGAATGGATTAGCTTACTCTGCCTAAACTCGCCCAAAGTGGCCCATATTAGATATTTACTTTTTCTGTCACTATTTCACCGCTTCAGTAAAATCACAGCACCATCACACTTAGTTCAGAATGAAGGCAAAACATTCAACTACAACATATCAAATCACTATTTACTCACCATGGTTATAGGCGGGGGGGTTCGTCGGAAGAATTGTGTGGCGACTTCACAGTTTCACTGTTGAGTGCGACTGAGGTTCGTTTGGTGCTCTGCTGTTTTTCACTGGAGGGCTGTATTCGCTTCTGATTAGTTGATTTCAAGAGCCAAGGAGTGCTGCTATGAGTTGCCATAGCGTCAATTTCATACACTCTCTAGCTTGTTGGTGACGAATGCACCAAAAGTAGCTGTTTTAAGTGGCTCATATGGGCCACTTGGACCATAAATGGTTAATGAGAAACCCATGTGGCCTGGCTCCAGAATGCTCAGAGTGCAAGGTGACGGTAATGGTCAAACATGTATTGTGTGAGTGTCCAAAGATTGACCAACAATGACTCAGCTTCTGGAAATAAATCAGAAAATGAAATTTTGTCCGAATCTTTTACATTTTCAGTCATTCCGATTTTGTTGTTCATGAGGAGCTGTAGTTTGATAGATAAAATATAAAAATAAGTAAATAATAATAGCACGAAAACAGCATTTGTCAAATTTAAATTTAAATTTTTAAAAATATTACTGAGCTTAATATGAATTTTAATATACCTTTTTAAATGTATTTATTGTGTGTATGTGTTACAGTATGAGAACGTGAGCCTATGTGGTATTTTATCCTAATCCTTCGGGCCAGCCCTTTAAGAGCTGAAAGTCTGCGCAGTGGTATGGTTAAACTACTTTAATACTACTACTACTTGAACAATATTGAGTCTCTTCAGACATATTGAACCTCTTCACTCGAACTTCCCTGAGTGTTTTCAGATATATTGATTTTCTAAAGGGTCACGCCCATATAATCATTATCTCAAGATGTCTGCAACATCCAGAGTCCAGCAAAATGAGGACTTCAAGTTCTACATGTCCGCTGGAAAGGACATGGGACTGTCAGGACAAGCCTTGAGGGATTGGATCCAAGAGAGAGGGTAGATGATGCCAAGGCGGAAAGAGAGGCTGAACAAATAGTATGGGAAAAATGAGGAAAGGCAAAAAGGCAGGAGCAGGAGAAAGAACGACAGGAGAAGGAATAAGAAAGACAGGGTAAGGAGAAAGAAATAATAACCCGGGAGAAACGAGAAGAGGCAGAAAGGCAGGAGGAGGAGAAAGAAAGGCAGGAGAGGGAGAAAGAAAGGCAGGAGAGGGAGAAAGAAAGGCAGGAGAGGGAGAAAGAAAGACCTCATCAGCTTGCAATGGCAGCTCACACCATGCACAACACACCAACACCCTCTCCTTATTCAACTCAGCAATGTAGGCTCCCTCATAAGAAAATGGGACAAAGCCGAGCCTGAAGCCTGGCCTGACCATATTGAAAGGGTCCTGACGACCTATCAGCCCTTTATTGAAGAAGTGTCTCTGATCCTGGGAAAGCACCTTGAAGGGAAGGGTGCCATTGCATTCAATGCTCTCCCCCCTGAGGATCAAGGAAATCTTGCCCTTGTCCACCAAGCCATTATAAAGGCTTTTGAAATAACTCCCAACTGTTGGAGGAAAAGATGGAGAAATATGCCCAAGGAATCAGGGCAACCCTGGTCTGAGAGGAACTTCAAAAAGACCCAGGCCCTAAAAGAATGGCTAGAATCTCTGAAAGCCACTAGTGTGGAGGATGTCCTAGAACCCTTCCAGCTCAAGAACTTCTTATTATATGCTGTACCAGCTCTCGTCACTCAAGTGGGCACCCCCATAAGAAACCCATGTGTGGGTATTGTAAGAGAACAGGGCACCCCACTGAACAGTGCTGCTTGAAGGCTGAGAATCAGCCAGAAGACCCCTCTACATCCTCAAACGGGACAACACCCCAACGAGCCATGCCTGGGTTGTGGACGAAGGTGTTAGGGAAATTAGATAGGGACAGTAGAGAGAGAGAGAGAGAGAGAGAGAGAGAGAGAGAGAGAGAGAGAGAGAGAGAGAGAGAGAGAAACAGAAAGAGAGAGAGAGAAAACATAAAGAATAAAGGAGAGGCAGAGAGAACAATGATAACGCCTAGGTTGTTGTTGCAGAGAACTAAGAAGTGCTGACTGAAATTAAACTTCTTCCACGAACTCAAAACAGTGAGTGAGTATATCGCGCCCAGGGCCATAAAACCGATCGTAAAATTTGGAAACTGTGGCCTCGCTATTTAGCTTACTCAAGTAATGACTCAGCACCGCCAACAAGCCCTATCTATAACCCCGGCTTCAATAGGAGGCGTTTTCATGGAAATTCCAGGAAATCAAACATTCTAGGGAGGGGTCTTTTACACCCCCTCCTAAGATCATTTCCAATCAAGTCCTATAAGGAGAGATTTGAACCACACCCACTAAAGTCCTTCCCAATCAACTGTTTGAGGGGAGGCCTTGCAGATGAATCTTTCCAATAGGACACTGGAAGGAAATGGAGATTGCGGATAACAAGAAATCCAGGGGTTCGAGAGGCAGGAGAGCAGCTGACGAGACCAGATTCGAGTTAACATCCACCAGGGAGAGTTACGTCTCCCTTGCTTCCGTGCTCCCTAAATAGACTGAGCTGAACTGTTTTAATAAGAGTGATTTTGTTTGCCTCACTGTAACTAAAAACTGTACTTAAACTGTAATCCACTTTCATCATTAAATCAAGAAACTAAAAATGCTTGTCTCTATTACGCCTTTCTGAGAGGTATTAGTACATTGGGAATAAATTCCCTTCAATAATAACAGGTACGAGAAAACAGTAAGGAGGAGTCTACACTTGGCGAAGTTTGCAGGTGAGAATAAACATACTTTCAATGGGACACATTACATTTATGGTGGCAGCATTTAGCGGATCCAGAAGGCGAGACGAAACAAACGAACATTAATGAAATTATCAGTGCAATTACTTAAGTTACAGTGAAACAAAAATCTACAAAACGAACTTAGATTTTACGAAGGTGAGCAAAACTTATATGAAGAAATAAAATCCTGCAATAGAGTGTTGAACGAAAGTAAACAGAAAAAAAAAACAGTATTGGTGAGTCCCGAAGAAGCAAAAACACTTAGAACAGTTAACGTCAACAAATTGAGCCAGACCCCGACAACCATAACAAGAAGAGTGTTTGTTAAACTATTATTACGAGTGTGACCGAAAAACAACACAGAGAATTTTCAACAAGGCTCTGAAGGCAAAAACCCACAGCAAAAAACAATGGATTGGGGGCTTCGTAATAGCAACAACCTGTAAGTTATCGAGAAATGAAAATTACTGTTCTCTCTCTTTAAATGTGTGAATAAGAGAAGATTTTTTTTTTTACATCTTTTTATGAGATTGAAAATTAAAAAATATATCTCTAGTGAATAATTTTTTTTGCATAATTACCATTATTACTATCTCTATGATAATTAATTATTTAGTAAATAATTTAGATAGGGAATTAGTTATTTTTTTCACTCGGTTGGTATGAATATTTGAGAAGTTATATATAAATTTGTGTACTCATTGTGATGAATTTTTTTTTTTTTGATGATATGATGCCCAGTTTCACATAGGAATTTTTTTCTGTGTATTGATTGATATTTGAAGGATTTAATTTACCAGTGCACTTGAACTCAGTGGAGAATTTAATTTTTTTTACTGTGATAAATTGACAATTCTTTTATTTTGGTACAGTATAACATTTTTTTTATAAAATATAATCAATGTACTCAGATTTAATAAGTTTTTTAACATGCAAAGGGTCTTTGAAGAATTACTGAGCACGGTTAGACATTCACAATACGATTAAGACCATCGACACTTAGACGTAGCTGAATTTCAAGACTAAATTCCCACTTAGCTGTAGTGCAAGGAAATACTAACAATAATAACACAACTAACCAGAACCAAAATAGTCTAATACTACTAACAGTAATAATAATAGTAACAATACTAATAATACTCGCACTATGAATCAAGCAGCGGTAATAACAACAGCCACACGCTTCTGTGGACAGGTGGATGATTCAAATCCTAACAAAAGTAGACTCGAATCCTATACTGTAAACCATTGGCTCGCAGATGCAGATAGTCGCATAACTTCAGGGGGAATAACAGAAGAAAGAACTAAAATAAATGAAGCCTTGTTGCTTGTCAGCTCAGAACATGGAGACGCTCATAAAACTCTGAATTCCACAAGTTTTAGCAAACTTAATAACTATGCAGAATTTAAAGAAATTTGTTTATCACTCTGGGAACCAGTAAATAAGACTGACAGTTTATATAACATAACCAGATTCCTTAACCCGCAATATAAAACAATTGCTAATTTGTACGCAAGTGTGGAGAATGCAATAGAGAAAATAACAGAAAACTTAAAGAAAACAGGCATTACTATAGGAGATAAGACTCAGTCTGGAGATAGTGCCAGTAACTTAGTTGAGCTAATACATGTTTTAAATTACTTGTCATTTGGAACAATATATAATGCCCTTAGAGAAGAGGAAAAGAAGGCTTTCAGAAAAATAAAACTTGATCCCAAGAAAACCAGCCTTCAAATGTTGAAAACAATGAGAGAAGAAATACAAAAGATGACGAAAAACAAGGCTCCTATAATGATAAATACACAGAGATAAATACAGATAATTATAGCAATGTAGTAATAAGTTGTGATAATGATAAGAATTTACTAAATGAAGTATTGTTGTTAAACAAAATAAATAAAGTAGATATAAATGATGTAATAGCAGTAACTGAAGAAAATAGTGTAGATGCATAACATTGTTACTTTGCAGAGATAAAAGATGAAGAAATTGTTGCGTAAGCACTGCTGATGATAATAAAGTAAAATTCATACTAAATAGACAAATAATTTTGCATCCTTTGAGTGCCTTATTGTTCATGCAAGTAACCTTCTTTCATCTACTGCAGATGGACCTCGGCTGTGGAACCACTTGGCTCTATCCCATGTGAGTGGCCTCATGCCACCCCTTAATGTACCCCTCTGCAATGTTCCTGTTATGAAGACATCATCAGTGTAGAATATTTCTCCTGTGTAGGATTCAATCATTTAGCAGGACCTTATTATCACATGCCCAGTAATTCGTCATTCTTCTGATATATGTTTATTATGTAAATATAATTAATTAAGAGAACCCTTGAGTTTACGTAATCTTCCATTACATAAAGAAGGCCCCAAGCCACAGTATTCCCCTTGATTTATTTGTTTATGGAGTTGCCTTAATCAGTCTATTTAGTTAGGTGTTTTAATGAAATACAGTAGATTTCTTGATAATGTAAAGAATTCCCAGTGTTTATCCATTGCTGCCCAGAATCAAGCAAGTATCTAAAGTATATTCATATTAATAATATATATATATATATATATATATATATATATATATATATATATATATATATATATATATATATATATATATATATATATATATATAATGTATATGTACACTCAGCAAGAAAAGAGAACATACAGTTTTCATTACATTTTGTTCGTCGAATTTTAATTTTTCTTACAGAAAACACATATAATCTCAGTAAATTTACTCTAGAGTATGAAAATACAATGCAAATTATATCATACATGTTAAATCTCCAAAACAAAAACGTTCAGATACTTAAAATCACCATGCATGTCCGAAGTAATCAGAATTTCTCAGATGACTTCGTTCATAGAGATCTAAAAGATAGTGTGTGGATATCTCGGTGTAGTACTGTTTTTCAGAATGGCAATATTTACTCGTTTTCCGTTATGAACGGGCTTATTATTGCATCATCATACGAGGAAATGATAATTTCTTTAATTTTTACACATTCATATTTGTATTTCCCGGTGTTAAAAGTCAGCCGGAATTAATGGCGGTAAATGTTGTGATAGCTAGGGTAGGCTGACCAAATCTATTTAAATCCGCAAGAGCGTTCTCTATGCTGTGAGGAGCACTTCAGCGGGAAAACACAAGTAACTGGATGTTTCTTGACGTTGCCATAGTTTCTCTCTCTCTCTCTCTCTCTCTCTCTCTCTCTCTCTCTCTCTCTCTCTCTCTCTCTCTCTCTCTCTCTCTCTCTCTCCATTGCTAAAACATACTATACAAATATAGTATCGCTCAATCTCTTAAAGAAAAAATAATGAAATGAGTAGCTCTACATATAGGCCTAGGCTTATGCAACAGCAACTCTCTCTCTCTCTCTCTCTCTCTCTCTCTCTCTCTCTCTCTCTCTCTCTCTCTCTCTCTCTCTCTCTCTCTCTCATCGTAACATTGTATTCGTTCCTTTATTGTTCCCCACGTTTTTCGTGTGATATTGCTCAAATTTAACTCTTGATTTCACTATAGAAGATCGCGTTTCTGATTATACAAGCATCCCGTTCATTGTGGTATCATAAATTCATTTGGGTAAGGTTACTTGGCAGGTTATGTCGAAAAACATTTATTTTTCTCAGAACTGTCGCTGCAAATTACAACTTGAACGAATACTGTAAAGCTTACTACTGCATTTCAGTATCAATGATTTCAGAACCGTAGAATATGATTGAAAGTTATAGGAGGTCAAGCAAAGAGCAAACACATTAAGACTGAAGCTCCTCCCCCTTCTAAAGTTGCCAGATGTTGCATTAATTAGCAATGTATGTCCGAGGATTTTAAAAAGACTGTATCCTCACTTTCCTTGCCAGTGTACATATATATATATATATATATATATATATATATATATATATATATATATATATATATATATATATATATATATATATATATATATATATATATATATATATATATATATATATATATATATATATATATATACATATATTATACAGGTGTGCGTGCGTGTTTAGTGTAACCAAAACCCTTAATGATTTTTCTTTTATATGTACAGTATATATATATATATATATATATATATATATATATATATATATATATATATATATTTATATATATATACATTTATATGTATATATATATATATATATATATATACATTTATATATATATATATATATATATATATATATATATATATATATATATATATATATTTATCTGTATGTATGTATATATATACATACACATACATACATATATATATATTATACAGGTGTGCGTGCATGTTTAGTGTAACCAACAGCCGTTATGATTTTTCTTTTATCAGAACTGTTGAAAACATTTAAAGATTAGTAAATGCTGCCTAATAAGTTGACGACATTGCATGGGATTTTGTTTGGCAACTTTCTCATAGATCTCACTTTTTAAAGATTTGTTTCTGATTTGAATCAGTTATGTTGAAAAGTGATGGTTGGTTATCAACAATTGTGTGATATGTTTTGTAAATAAGCACTGATGAACCATTGAAGGCAATAGTTGGTCGTTTACAATTATGGGATTTTTGTTCTAAACAGACATTGACGGGCTTATAAAGGTGATGATTGTTTATTATTAACTGTTCAATTTGTTCTAAATAGGTATTGATTGGTTAATTAAAGTGAAGGGTGTTAATCAGTAATTGTTTGATTTGTGTTCTGAATAGGCATAGAGGGTATGTGAAGATGATGGCGATTTGTTTGTCTACACTTGTTTAATTTGTTTCTAAATATCCACTGATGGGCCAAAAAAGATGTTTATACCCCTTTAATTGCGGGATTAGTCTTCTCAATAGGCACTGATCGGCTGTAGTGGGGCATTGAAAAATAAACAGCGATTCTGATGATGATAATGACGATAAAAATATGTGGCTTTTATTTTGTATGTTTCGACTAAGCTAAGATTTCAAAGTTAAATTTTCAGGTGTTGATGCAAGTAACCTCAAAGCAAGTATTTAAAGTAATTCATTTCATATTTAGATATAAATAAAAATCATACTATGTAATACTAGATTTTCTGCGTTGTTCAGAACACAGTCATTAGTTGTAGTTTGGTAATGCTACCATATGGGAGCATGGTTACTAAAAATCCTGGTTTGATTATGTAAATCTGTGTAAGAGATCTACATAATATCTTATGTTTTGGCTTTACCACTTGTGTTTATATAATATTTATAAATAATTTTCATTCGATAAAAAGAAACTCAGAATGGTTTTTAAAACCTTCAGTGTTTTTAAAAACTTCAGTGTTAGAGAGATAAAGAGACAAACAGACTGGCTGACCAAAAAAAAAAATAATAAGTAATAAGCAACCAGCAGTTAATGAGAACAAATGCACAATTAAATAAACGTAGAAAATATTTTCATGCATTCAGGCAGTATGCTTACAGTTTGTGTGAATGAAAGTGAAGGATTTGAATAAAAGTACATTTTCCAGATTAATGTATTTTGACTGAAGAAAAGGGAAGCATCTGTCAATTGGCACTCATAACCTCATGGTCATAGTGCTGGGTCAAATTTAATAAGTCGGTTAATCAACCAATAGTTAGTTAAGAGATGATGGTTAGCAGTAGGATGCCCTCTTATTATAATTTAAGAAGACTCGGCCTTTTCAGTGGGAGCGGCAGAGACGGTTTCGCTAACTGTGTCATTACCCTCGGTAGTACATGCCAGGCATGGCAACTTCTTCTCGAGGGCTGCACGGTATTTGGGATGACTGATGGCATACACAATTGGATTGTACACAGCATTGGCCTTGGCGAATACGGAACCCCAGATGGTGTATACAGGAGAGACCATGTCTTTCTTGAGCATTCCACTCCAGTTGATGATGAAATAGGGTGTCCATGCAATGAACCAAAGGGACACGGTCATGAGGGCGACCTTGGCAAGACGGCATTCAGCAGAGGTCTTCTGGCTCTCTTCACTCCTGAGAGACTTGACTCCCATCTTCTTGGCCTGTTCTCGCATCTGTTTCTCGTGGTTGGCAACAGCCTTGATGATAAAGGTGTACAGATAGATGTTCAAGAACAGAGGGAGCAGATATACCCAGACAGAGTAGATGTACAGGTAAGAGTGAGAGACGACATCATCAGTAAGATAGTCAGTACCACAAGCAGTCATGTTGCCTTCTGGTACATAGCGGTTCCAGCCAAAGAATGGAGGAAGGCACCAGGCAATGCTAGCAACCCAGGTTCCCAAAATTCTCATAAGGGCTCCTTTGCTAGAGAGAGGGGTTCCAGAAACACCCTTAACGATGACATTGTAACGATCAAGGGTGATCCAAACCATGGACCAGATTGAGACACAGCCGAAAAGAGATCCCAGGAACCCATAGACTTCACAGAAGAATGCACCAAGAGTCCATGCTTGCCAGTAGCAGGTAATCATCATGGGAGGGAACATGGTAAACATCATCAGGAAATCAGAGATAGCCAAGTTGACAACAAGCAAGTTAGCTGGGCTACGTAGTGATTTGGTGGTCATGAAGACCCAGATGACAATAAAGTTACCAGAAATGGAAAGACATCCCATGACTCCTACCCACAAGCCAACCAAAGCATACCATAGTGGATTCAGAGGAGGATACTGGTACCAGTGAGCATCAATCATATGAAGGATCTCTGCTGGTGCCATATCCACTACCGTGCTGTTTCCATATGGGTTGGTAGATGGAAGGGAAAACTCCTGCTGGCTTTTCCACGACATCTGAAAAGATACAGGTTGAACAATTTTAGATTTGCAAATATTTACATAATTGTTTATTAGTTCAGACATTGTAAATATACATTCCAAAAGTGGCTAGAAATAAAAAGCTGGACTTTTGAAATTGAATGTTGGTCACTTTGAGATTGACCCATTGATGACTAAATGAGGGGTCCTTTCCATGTAATTACCAGCTCTTGTAAGTCCACCGAAGTGCTCAGACCATCTTGTCCGGCAATGCCTTTCCTTTTACTTACAAATGATGCATTGCAGCGATCACTCTCTATTCATAAAAGACACCCGAGCAAAGGTTATATGAAACATTACTTTTAAGGTTAAAAAATCTAATCATATAGTTATGGGGAGGAAAAACACTTTAACGAAACCTATGAATAGAATTCAAGAATAAGTTTTCTGAGATGGTTTCTTATTTTAAAACTGGTGCTCCAGGAAGAGCGAAAATAATATTTTTTCGACACTTTTGTTTGGGTTTTGTGAGTTAGTTGATCATCTTGTCTGTATGCAGCAAAGGAAACTAAAAACGGGTTATGATGATAAGAACGTGTCTGCGTAAAATGAGATTTTTATCTACAGTAGGTTCAATGAACAGATGATCAGAAATCTTCCCTTGCCAAGGGCCTGAGATTGGTTTTCCTCCTCGACGTTGAACTGTATTCAACATTTGTTACAGTTCGAAAGATTCTAGAACACCAAATCTACACTGAATTTTTATGATCCCTTAACTATGGGAGTTGAGTATTTTCAGCAGTCATTATTGCACTTGGATAACTGGTCAATCTATTATTTCAGTCGTGTAAATGATAACGAATATATAGTCAAGAAAACGATTAATGTTCTTAGAAATATATCTAAAAATTATTATCTTGTAAATATGAGACATTATAAAGGAAACGGTATTGTGTTACTAATAAAAATGTATATGCCGAGAAAATGCTTAATATTTTAGAGGCGGGGGAAGATTTGCTTCGTTACCGTCTGATGTATTTTTCATTTCTTTTGAAGCATTAGGACAAAGTAAACAGTTTACCAATGAAGTTAAAGAATAAACGCCATTGATGATAGAGCTTTTCAGTCTGTATTACTCCGGCTCTAAACCGGCCATTATGCATGGATTTGCTTATAACGTAGAGAAATTTCTAGGCTCATTGATAGCGCCAATGATGGTAAAGTAGTGTTTATCTTTGTTAAATAAATATCTACATTGGATCTGGAAGAACGTACAATGGCAAATAAGTATAGGGATTATAAACTTTAAAAAATATATCACATGGAAACGTAAAAAGGGAGTAAACAGGTAATAGTTTTTTATGCACGGTAGATAAAGCTGCATGTGTTTGGACTCTTACATTTTTGTTTTTTTAAATAATAATTTTCTATAAGGTTTATATTAGCAGTTCACAGAGCTGATGTGACAAAGATATTTGATCACTAAACATTTCTCGTAATCGTAATGAATATCATAAAATCAAATTATTTGTTAACGCAATATATTATTAGTCAATATTTTGCAAGCATATGTAAGGATTACAACATAAATGTAAGATTTTTACTAATGTACTTAAACCATAGTCCTAAGTGATTACTTTCGCTCTAAAAAAGGTTTTGAAAACCTCAAAGAAACATGCATATGTTGTGAAAAACTGATCTGTTTCCAACTTACCTTGCTGAGCCTGAAACAGCCGCTTCCAGCTGCCAAAAAAAGAAGATATTCTTAAAGAATTACTTCAGCTAGGGCAGACTGACCACCTGCTTCAGGATCTTAGCTCCAAAGGGAATTGGCTGTGACTAAAGACCAGGCGCGGAAAGGCCTTTTATATTGTTCTTGCCAACAGTTTACAAACTTTAAGTGCTTCTGTTCCACTTATAAGGAATCCTTCCTTGTGCCGATATGCAAAAAATCCTTAACAATGCAACTAACATGAAGACGCTCCTCCCGCCACACATTCCAGGAAATTTGTTTTGCAATTATTAGGCTTCCTTATCCAGAGACTTCAAAGAGCCATTCGCGCTCATTCCGTAGACTTTTGAGTATTGTCTAGCATCATAATTCTTGATTATTGGCTGTGGCACATGTTGAAATGCCATCATAATTTTTTTATTATTTCCATACCTGATTAAAAGTTTTGTTCATTTAAAAAGAAAAAAAAATTTTAAAAACGATGCTCTAACATCTAATGTAAGACTGTATCCTTTAAATTCTTGAAGAGAAAACTACATTAAAGCTAAGATCCAAGACAGTCTGAGATTAACGAATTCTTTGAAACTAAGGAGAATAATATTTTAAGCTCAAGATACTTGAATAATGTTAATCTGGTTTCTCGACAACTGCACAAGAACGACTTACTTTTAAAATAGGTAAAGGAGATGGGACACTCTTCCTGGTAACCTTCCTCAGATTTTTCCAACAACACTCATTGGGGTTTTAGAATTGATTCCAGTTGAAAGAAAGTTTCGCTGTTCGATAAGGGCACATTTATCTATAATTTCACTTCATAAGCTTCAATGTGTGTGTTAAAAGGTTTAAATTCCTCTGCAGGGCAACATCCTGGTTAAATTTTCTCCAGTTTGCTTCTTCAGTCCTCCAGTAACGAGGAAACCCAGTCGAGGTATTTTTAACATAGTTTATGCTTATTGGAAAGTGGTAACTTCCATTTAGATATCGTTGATTCGCCAAAGAAAATCTGTATGGGTGATGAAGGCGCATAAGCTCAAGTCCATATTAGATAAATGATCACCATAGCTGTTATGAATGGACATTGACCCATCGTCATACAGTCACGGGGTTATGGTTAATAATTACTCTACTCATACTATTCGCCCTCTGGAATCTAGTATATCACCATCCCTCGGAGGATTATGAGCGCTGAAATTATTCTGAGTAGTCTGAAGCTACACCTGTGAGGAAAGTAAATAAATGGTCTATTGTTTGTCTAAAATTAATTGCCACACCTGCAAAGAATAATTTAGTTTTAAGATTAGTCCGGGGGCCAATGGTCCAAATTTCATTTTTCGTTCCAGCTATTTTGTGTAAAGCTACTACCATTATTATTTGACAGACTAACTCTAAGTACACCATTTGAGACCGGCAGTAGGATTGCAAGTGTCTGTTAGGTTAGAAAAAATATTGACTTTTGTAAAGAATATGCTTTATTGATTTCTCCAGGCAATTTTGACTTACTTTCATGATTAAGCCAGTTGTTCAACTTTCATGATTAAGTCAGTTGTTCCAACTCACATATAAATAAAATTCATACCAAAATGACTCAGAGTAGGCATACTGTAAGATTAGTTAACTCAAAACCTTTGATTTAAACTTTGCTTTGACTTATAGGGGTTTAAAATTCAAAATTCGGTGAAAAAGTGTTTTTAAAAATTTTAACTGTTAGACATAACGGGCTGTATCTAAATAAGTTGTCATGATGTCATGATAGTAGTGATAAAAAAAATTCTCCTTTGTTCCTGCTTGACTTGTGAAAAAATGTTAATGCATAAACCTATTTGCGGGCAGTTCAGAGAACATTATATACTCTTACTCCCTATTTCGTCCAATCTAAGCATCATCCGTAAAAAATCGGAAACTCTAAGTTTTGCTCGTCTTGCATAAGCTAAAGGGTAACCTGAGTCAAGAATATTGTTTTTCCATTATCACCAAGCTGAAATAAGAACATTTATATGTATGTCTTCAATTTGTAATCACCATTATTGCATGTTGCAAATACAGTCACATATATGGTCATTATTAGGCGAATTTAAACACAAAAAACAAAATAGTGAAACATACTCATATGAAAATCTATATTTTTCAAGAAATACAGTGAAATATGAATTAGATAAATACCAAAATACTTATGTTTAATAAGTCACAAAAAAATGCGTCCACTGTAGTCCTGAGTTCTTGTCCTTCGCTGTTTTGAGCCCACGGGACGACGAACTTATTATCAGCTAAAAAATTCCCCTTCGGTAACATATATGAAAATATATTATTTCCGAGGTGGAGCGAATTGGATATTAAAGGACGTTTGTAGCTTAATGACTGTATATGAATCACGGTGATGTGATAAAAAGTCATAATATGGCTGCGTGTGACAAACGCACTACACGGTTAGCATGGTAGAGGTGGGTGGATATCGTCTCTAAATACAAACACCAGAGTTCGACGGGCGATTTGTATATGGGAGACAATATCCACTTATACCTCACTTGCTGGCCGCGTGGGTTAAATGCGTCCACTGTAGTCCTGAGTTCTTGTCCTTCGCTGGTTCGAGCCCACGGGACGACGAACTTATTATCAACTAAAAATTCCCCTTCGGTAACATATATGAAAATATATTATTTCCGAGGTAGAGCGAATTGGATATTAAAGGACGTTTGTAGCTTACTGATTGTATACGAATCACGGTGATGTGATAAAAAGTCATAATATGGCTGCGTGCGACAAACGCACTACACAGTTAGCATGGCAGAGGTGGGTGGATATCGTCTCTAAATACAAACACCTGAGTTCGACGGGCGATTTGTATATGGGAGACGATATCCACTTATACCTCACTTGCTGGCCATGTGGGTTAAATGCGTCCACTGTAGTCCTGAGTTCTTATCCTTCGCTGGTTCGAGCCCACGGGACGACGAACTTATTATCAACTAAAAAATTCCCCTTCGGTAACATATAATATGAAAATATATTATTTCCGAGGTAGAGCGAATTGGATATTAAAGGACGTTTGTAGCTTACTGATTGTATATGAATCATGGTGATGTGATAAAAAGTCATAATATGGCTGAGTGCGACAAACGCACTACACGGTTAGCATGGCAGAGGTGGGTGGATATCGCCTCTAAATACAAACACCTGAGTTCGACGGGCGATTTGTATATGGGAGACGATATCCACTTATACCTCACTTGCTGGCCGTGTGGGTTAAATGCGTCCACTGTAGTCCTGAGTTCTTGTCCTTCGCTGGTTCGAGCCCACGGGACGAAGAACTTATTATCAAATAAAAAATTCCTGTTCGGTAACATATATGAAAATATATTATTTCTTAGGTAGAGCAAATTGGATATTAAAGGACGTTTGTAAAACTTATTGATTATATATATATATATATATATATATATATATATATATATATATATATATATATATATATATATATATATATATATATATATATATATATATATATATATATATATATATATATATATATATATATATATATATATATATATATATATATATATATATATATATATATATATATATATATATATATATATATATATATATATATATATATATATATATATATATATATATATATATATATATATATATATATATATATATATATATATATATATATATATATATATATATATATATATATATATATATATATATATATATATATATATATATATATATATATATATATATATATATATATATATATATATATATATATATATATATATATATATATATATATATATATATATATATATATATATATATATATATATATATATATATATATATATATATATATATATATATATATATATATATATATATATATATATATATATATATATATATATATATATATATATATATATAAAACCAGTCAGAGGCGGACACTTTGCTATCCGTGTAGACACCCCAGGGATTATGTACGTAATCAACGGATAGGTTTGCTGAAAGCAAATGGCTGTTACAGACTAATACACACACAAACTATGCCACTCCAACATCTTCTAAAAACATAACAGATCCCTCACACGTCTCGAACTGTCAGCCTAACCGCTCACGTCTCCTCGCTACTGGGAGAAAGGGAGCTGGAGATTTGGCACGATACATATACACAAGTGCTACCGGTGTCTAAGCGATGTCAGGCAGGGCAGCTGATCGAGGCTACGGCCTACCCCAATGCCAAATCAAAGTCCTTCAAAAGAAGGCATCGTGCTTACCCCATATGAAAAATGGGAAAAAGCATGTTAAACGAAGAAGAAGAAGATATATATATATATATATATATATATATATATATATATATATATATATATATATATATATATATATATATATATAATATATATATATATATATATATATATATATATATATATATATATATATATATATATATATATATATATATATATATATATATATATATATATATATATATATATATATATATATATATATATATATATATATATATATATATATATATATATATATATATATATATATATATATATATATATATATATTTTTTTTTTTTTTTTTTTCAAGATGTTGCCTTGTAATACGTATATCCTCCTATAATTTTGACATATTTACTTTTTTTCATGTGTTATGTGTAATAATAGTGGTTGTTGAAGTGTCATATTTAGTTTGGCATCAGATCTCAAAAGAACTAATGATTAATTAACTTGATAGCGTAATTTAGAATTGATAATACAATTTTAATAGTAACGTAATTTGGAACGAATATCTTTCTTGGTAAAAGCGTAGTATATTGAACACGTGTGTGTGTGTGTGTCCAGGAAGGGCTTGTTTCATTTCAATTGTCATCAGTTCAGATAAGAGCGAGCACTTTGTTTTGGGCTAGTGATGACAACTTTTGAAAACAAATACCGATTCGTACCATACGAGCTCAAGACGAGTGATTTCATGTTGTTACATGCGTTGTTCGAGTCACGTTCGCCACTTTGAGAGAAAGAATACGTGTCTTGATCAATTACGTCATGTTTTGTAAGATTGCATTCAAAACGTTTTGCTGGGATGACGTAACTTTCTTCTAGAAGCTTCTCCATTGTATCTCACACCCAAAATGCTTTAATGACGCCACTTCCCTGCTTCTAGAACTTTTGTATCTCGTACCCAAAATGCTTTAATGACATCATGTAATTGTTTCACGTGTTACTGGAATCCTAAAATCTTTTTCATTCTGATTCCTGAGACCAGTCGAATTGGTTCTCTCTCTCTCTCTCTCGTTCTTAGAAAGAGCTTACTTTTAACGTAGTTTTTTGTGGTCACATATTAATATTAACTTTTGAGATCTGAATTTAGTAAAGTTATTTAGTTCGTAACGGCGCCTGGTAAAAAAGTGTGTATCGTGTAACGCAGCTGCAGCAAGTGATTTACAGAGGTTTTCACAATTTTGTGTAAGGTAACGTGAATTCTACTTATTGATACCATGGTATGATAAGTTAGGAAATTTTGAACAAGTGAAATCATTATTGATAAATCTTATGTGTATTTTTGTGTGATTTTCTATTTACAATCTCTTTATATTTTCACATTTTTTTTTGTTTGTGATGTAACATTTATTTACATAACATTTTAAATATTTCTTGGTAATTTAACATTGCATACGTAATTTAACATTGCATACTTGATTTCATTTATTAAGATTTTCTTTTTAAATCTTGAGTAATTCTTGAAAGTTTAAATATTGCTTGATTAATTTAAATTCCTGATAAAGTTTTTGTGAATTAGTTTTGTTTCATAATTTAATTCAAGAATTGATTGAGTATTGTGTTATTTTCGAGTAATAGTAAATTTTTCAGATTGTGAATTCTAATTAATTGTGAATTCTAATTATAAACTTTGAATTTAAAAATAAATATTTGTATTTAAAATTTTTTAGAAAAACAGTGTTTCATTTATTGACCATCAGAGAATAGGATTGATTGTGTGTGCATAAAGCAAAGTGATAAACATGTTTTGTTCTTTTAGTTTTGCTAAAGTGAATTAAGACCAGGGAAACAGTTAGAGTTTTTGATGGAGTGATGCCTTTTACTCTAGAAGATTTCTAGTTTAATTTTGATACCTCACACATATTCTGATAGACTTAGTTTGATTTTTCAAGTGATTGATAAATAAGTTTTTTCTTAAGGGATTACTGTTACCTTTAGAGTACTCAGTCGTAACAATTAATGTTATGAGAGTTCAGGTATCTGGCTGAAGTGAGGTATATTTTTGAATTTTGAGATTAGTTGTGTAATAACCAGGTACTTGATACGCATTGTGACATTATATATATATATATATATATATATATATATATATATATATATATATATATATATATATATATATATATACATATATATATATATATATAGATATTATATATATATATATATATATATATATATATATATATATATATATATATATATATATATATATATATATATATATATATATATATATATATATATATATATATATATATATATATATATATATATATATATATATATATATATATATATATATATATATATATATATATATATATATATATATTATATATATAGATATTATATATATATATATATATATATATATATATATATATATATATATATATATATATATATATATATATATATATATATATATATATATATATATATATATATATATATATATATATATATATATATATATATATATATATATATATATATATATATATATATATATATATATATATATATATATATATATATATATATATATATATATATATATATATATATATATATATATATATATATATATATATATATATATATATATATATATATATATATATATATATATATATATATATATATATATATATATATATATATATATATATATATATATATATATATATATATATATATATATATATATATATATATATATATATATATATATATATATATATATATATATATATATATATATATATATATAAGATATATATATATATATATATATATATATATATATATATATATTATATATATATATATATAATATATATATATATATATATTATATATATATATATATATATATATATATATATATATATATATATATATATATATATATATATATATATATATATATGTACACTCGGCAAGAAAGTGAGGATACAGTTTTTTTAAATCTTCGGACATACATTGCTAATTAATGCAACATCTGGCAACTTTAGAAGGGGGAGGAGCTTCAGTCTTAATGTGTTTGCTCTTTGCTTGACCTCCTATAACTTTCAATCATATTCTACGGTTCTGAAATCATTGATACTTAAATGCAGTAGTAAGCATTACAGTATTCGTTCAAGTTGTAATTTGCAGCGACAGTTCTGAACAAAATAAAAAATTTTCGACATAACCTACCAAGTAACCTTACCCAAATGAATTTATGATACCACAATGAACGGGATGCTTGTATAATCGGAAACGCGATCTTCTATAGTGAAATCAAGAGTTAAATTTGAGCAATATCGAACGAAAAACGTGGGGAACAATAAAGGAACGAATACAATGTTACGATGAGAGAGAGAGAGAGAGAGAGAGAGAGAGAGAGAGAGAGAGAGAGAGAGAGAGAGAGAGAGAGAGAGAGAGTTGCTGCTGCGTAAGCCTAGGCCTATATGTAGAACTACTCGTTTCATTATTTTTTCTTTTAGAGATTGAACGATACTATATTTGTATAGTATGTTTTAGCAATGGAGAGAGAGAGAGAGAGAGAGAGAGAGAGAGAGAGAGAGAGAGAGAGAGAGAGAGAAACCATGGCAACGTCAAGAAACATCCAGTTACTTGTGTTTACCCGCCGAAGTGCTCCTCACATCATAGAGAACGCTCTTGCAGATTTAAATAGATTTGGTCAGCCTACCCTAGCTATCACAACATTTACCGCCATTAATTCCAGCTGACTTTTAACACCGGGAAATAAAAATATGAATGTGTAAAAATTAAAGAAATTATCATTACCTCGTATGATGATGCAATAATCAGCCCGTTCATAACGGAAAACGAGTAAATATTGCCATTCTGATAAAGAGTACTACACCGAGATATCTACACAATAGCTTTTAGATCTCAATGAACGAAGTCATCTGAGAAATTCTGATTACTTCGGACATGAATGGTGATTTTAAGTATCTGAACGTTTTTGTTTTGCAGATTTAACATATATGATATAATTTGCATTGTATTTTCATATTCTAGTAAATTTACCGAGATTATGTGTTTTCTGTAAGAAAAAAATTAAAATTCGATGAACAAAATGTAATGAAAACTGTATGTTCACTTTTCTTGCTGAGTGTACATATACATTATATACAGTATATATATATATATATATATATATATATATATATATATATATATATATATATATATATATATATATATATATATATATATTGTTACGACTATACCTTAGATACTTGCTTGATTCTGGGCGGCAATGGATAAACACTGGGAATTCTTTACATTATCAAGAAATCTACTGCATTTCATTAAAACACCTAACTAAATAGACTGATTGAGGCAACTCCATAAACAAATAAATCAAGGGGAATACTGTGGCTTGGGGCCTTCTTTATGTGATGGAAGATTACGTAAACTCAAGGGTTCTCTTAATTAATTATATTTACATAATAAACATATATCAGAAGAATGACGAATTACTGGGCATGTGATAATAAGGTCCTGCTAAATGAATGAATCCTACACAGGAGAAATATTCTACACTGATGATGTCTTCATAACAGGAACATTGCAGAGGGGTACATTAAGGGGTGGCATGAGGCCACTCACATGGGATACAGCCAAGTGGTTCCACAGCCGAGGTCCATCTGCAGTAGATGAAAGAAGGTTACTTGCATGAACAATAAGGCACTCAAAGGAACTTAGGGAATGCACAAAGGGTGCCAAATAACTCAGTTCAACACTAGATGCATAACTACATTAATACCTGATAATTCAACACACAGTACTGAAGGTGTTGCATAATGGAAATAGAAAATAAATCAAACAGAGAAATAACAGGAGTGTGACTGACTACAAAAACCTTATTCTGGGAACATTACCTTCGGCAAGATGATGGTGCCGTAAAAATCGGAAACTCTAAGTTTTGCTCGTCTTGCATAAGCTAATGGGTAACTTGAGTCAAGAATATTGTTTTTCCATTATCACCAAGCTGAAATAAGAACATTTATATGTATGTCTTCAATTTGTAATCACCATTATTGCATGTTGCAAATACAGTCACATATATGGTCATTATTAGGCGAATTTAAACACAAAAAACAAAATAGTGAAACATACTCATATGAAAATCTATATTTCTCAAGAAATACAGTGAAATATGAATTAGATAAATACCAAAATACTTATGTTTAATAAGTCACAAAAAAGCTGCAAAATACATTTTAACCTATCAGCATGTCATTCATAAAATATGGGAAACTAAGTTTTGCTAAAGAGCAACCTGAGTCAAGAACATTGTTTCTTCATTATCACCAATCTAAAATAAGAACATTTACAGTATATTCATGCATGTCTTTAATTTGATGTCACCATTATTGCATATTGCTAATAAAATCACATTATCATTCATAGGCAAATTTAAACATTAAAAACAAGATAATGAAACATACTCATATGAAAAACTACATTTTTCAAGATATGCAGTGAAATATGAAAGAGATAAATATCAAAGTACTTATGATTAATATGTCGCAAGAAATATTGCAAAATACATTTTAACCTATCAGCATGTCAGTCATAAGAAATGATGAGCATCTTTCTTGAGAGTATGTACAAACTCAACAACACTTCATCATTGACATGGTTGTTTAATATATCTGTTTATATGAATTATTTTATAAAAAAAAGTATTGTTTAATTTGTGTTTGCAAATAAAACACTATTGTCATTTATGGCATCATCCTCCTCATCATCGTCTGTATCATCCAAGTCGGCAGCAGGATTAGGAGGGTTGCTGCAATTTGCTCTACAGCCACAAGCAAATAAACAAGGAATTCGGTTCCTACTGCCAGTACAGCGAGATGTGAATTTCCTTGTTTTGCATCCACACTTTAACAACTCATTACAAGCAGGTGGCATGAATTCAGTTGTCGTGAGAATTGGGACTAGCTCACCTGTTTCCGTTTTTTTCCAGCCAGAAGTTTCCGGTGAATTAAGAGTGGGCAAAGGCTCTGAGGCTTTCAACCAGATCAATAGTTGGTGCTTGCACCTTTTAAGATGCATTGTGAGAGCATCATGTATTGGTGGCAACTTATCTTAGCTTCCTACGCCATGGAACATGTCGGCTCAAAGGTCATCTACTGAAGTTAGTGATGTTCTGGGGTCATAAACTTTTAAGACAAACTTTTCTGCGTCATGCAGATCTCCTTCAGAGATATCAGAGAATGTACTTAACACGTCTGGATGCCTGATACAAGTGGCCTAAGTTGATTTCTTGCCATGTCCACTCAGTTGGCTGGTTGTATCACAACCTGTGGTTGCATTGATAAGTTGGTAAATTTTTGATGATGTTGTTAGGGAGAGATGTCCTAATATCATGCACAAGGATATACCTAGGTTTTTTGGCAGTACCCACAACCATCCACACCTCCTCTGTTGTCTGGTGATAAGTAAGGAGAACTAGCACATCTGTATATCGACATTGAACAATAATACGTTTAAAGTCATTCTTGGAGGCATCAATGGCATGAAGCACTAATCTGGTGTCAGCTTCATCATGAGAAGACTTAAGATGAGTTATACACTTTCCAGATGAAGAAAGAACAAGTTCAGGGTTTTCACATCCTCCTGCAGCAACAAGTTCTTGCTCAAGAGGCAATCTCTGTGACTGCATGAGTATTTCATTGGTAAGGAAATGAATAAGATTCAACTTATTGTCTGAGAGGTTAATGAAATTTTGCCAGGAGCTTGGCAACTGAACATTTCTTGAATCTATCACTCGTCTAATTTTTCTGCTAACATTGGCACGACATGCCATTGTTCCAGCTTTGATGGAATTTGACCGATATGTATTAAATATAACATCCACTCGTTTGCATGTCCCTGAAAAAACCCAAATACAATTTTGCAATATACATCTGCTAAGTCACCAAATGTGGCAGCTCCTGTGGGTTTGCCCAATGACCGAAGAAGTGCCATTGCATCCACAAGCGCACAAGTGGTATCATTACTTCTAGGCAGCTCCTTCACTTTGTGGCCACTGCTAAGTATGTTTCAAAGGGGAGCTTTATCGGCCTTTCTCAGGTTTCTATCGAGTGTTGCAAGTGATTTAGGCACTGTGGCTAACTCAAGTTTCACAATAGTTGATATCTCTACCACTGGCTGAGGCACTCAGGAGTCTTCTGAAAATATCTTTGTCTATTTTAACAATGTTAACTTTTCCACATTTATTGGTCACATCCACTTTATGAAGATTTGCCAAAGTTTTTGATTTGTTCTTTGTTATTGGGGCATGGAACATTTGCGTGGCATTTGGTTGAAGACGGCCTTGCATAAATCTTATCAGTAATTGTTTCCCCCTTTCTTGAGCAGTTAATAGATCTCTCTGGACATCAGGGGGTACAATGTCATTGCTAGAAATACACACCAGGTCTGTATAGTTTCTTGCAAAAGGTTTGAACTTTTGGAGCAGCTCTTCTAGCTTGCAAACATCCCCATATAACATACAGTGTATATGGGTAAGCATATTTGTTACCACTAAGCCGCCTAATATGGGCTGTCCAGAATATAAGGTCAAGTTATTGTTTACATGTAAATGTTGTATTAGGAAATTAAGCACAAAATATTCAGCAAAAATAAACAAACCAAATAGTATTAAGTCACTTGAAATGTACCAGAAAAAACAAATAATAAGTCAGTAATCCGCTGATTACTTTCAAAAGCACATTTGAATCTTAGAGCCTGAAGAATAATCAAAAGGAAAATAATTTGATCAATATACTGATAATAAGTGAATGTAAAAAGGGTTTTGTACCATAGATTATATAAAATTGAGATAAATTAAAGAATCATCTGTGAAGTTTTACAATAAGAGGAGCGAGTAAGTCCTTTGCCCTCAAAACCACGTATATTTTCCAATGGAATCGGTTTGAAAAATATGCGCTAAGTTCTTTCATTTGTCTGTAATTTTTTGCTGAAGATTCTAAAATTCATTCATATCGCCATAACAAAGTTGTAGCCAGTTATCATGGCTATTTTGATACCGATTACCCAAAAGAACTACAGGCAAATACAAAAGGGCTGCCAAACAGTAAAAAAAGTACATTATCTTGATAATGATTAAATAAATGGATGGATAAATTAATTAACAAATTGTTAGGTAAAAGAAAGACAAATAAGAAATAAGACAGATAAGGAAATAAGCATTGAAAATCCCGATAACAACAAAGACCTATTTCATGTGCCGCGCAATGTTGTTGTTTTCAACCATGGAAGAACTTGAAGAAGCTGTTCTTGAATCTCGAATTGTGAAGCCTTACACACAGATAGAAGTCTACTACCAGTATGGTGTGATGTGCGAAGGTTCCCTCTAATATTCTATGGAGTTTCAGCTTTACGCAAGTTGGTTGGAACCAACTCTGAATCTAAGCTACTTTTCTTATCTTGGCCCCTGGACTAGATAGAATGCTGCAGTGACTTATGTACAATAATTGTAGCACCTCCATGGGAGGAGAAGAGTGAAAAATTGGGTAAGTCAATCCAGGATTGAGAGGATAACTGCCTACCAAGGTTTTGTGTAATCACACAACTCCTGGAATATTATGGCAAAGCGTGACTTTATGTGGTTTGGCTCTAGCACTCAAACCTTTGCAGATCCATCGCAAAATGTCTGATTTAAATTTAAGATGTTATTTGGAATTTTTTGCCAGACATACTTGCTATGGAAGAAGGATTAGTTGGACGATAAAAATTTTGGTTTAACCTCGATCATAATGTGAAGAGAATCTGACGTTTGCTGAGGAAGGAATTTTGATCTTTTTTCGTGAAAGGTTTAGGCAATTGAAGATTACGGTCATCTTGTCTGGCTTTGTAGTAACAGTTGCACCTCGACTAAGGATGCCAAGGGAATTTGATTTCCTAAGGATTTTAGCATCTTAAGGCAAGGAAGGTGTTACATGCTTATTACTTATTACTGGCAAATTCAAAATTATCAGTACTTTTTGGTTTTATTTATGGTGGTGACTCAGATTCTGAGTGGCCTAATCGTACTTCATTGTATAAGGTATCCCTAGGGATAGCTGGAAGTAACACAGATGAACTAAATTCCATTGGGATATGGCTTCATCCATATCCTGTCCCAGGTCACTTAATAAGCGTGGTTGCGCCAGGAGGACGAAGCTTAGAAACAAATTCAGATGTAGCGGGCTTACAGAGTGCCACAAACTGGTAGGAAGTTTATCTTCATATACTACCCTAGAGGTGTAAGGCCAAGATAGAATTCTCTTTTCCCACACATCCTGAGTAGTCTGAGGAGCCAGGCTGAAAGAAACTAAAGATTTTAATGTTTTTGATAATGGGGGCATTTGTTGATTCAGGGCTTTTATTAGTTCCATAAATTTTTTTATCACTTGGTACTTACATAATCCTTCAAAATTTTATCTAGGCATATTTTTGAATTTTGAGAGATCTCACAATGACAGTGAAAGCAGAATACAACAGCTGGACACTGACCAATAAGAATATGCTCTTTAAACAGGTCATATAACACTCGAAGAACTAACTAGGTCTACTTTTGAATCTCTCAGCTCTGACAGGCAGATATCCAATAGTAATGTTGTCAGGCAAAGTTTTGAATTAGAGGGTCAATAAGATGGTGTGGTTTCTCCCTCTGATTTATCAACAGCATAATTTTTACGAGGACATCTATTTAAAATTTCCTCCTCTGAGAAGTTGATGTCTTTCCTGAATACTAATCCGTTTTTGGTGTTGAAATATCTGTGATGTGTAACTTCCTCCATTTTTACGTCTGGAGAATTTTGCACTTAGTTGACCAGAATGTTTTACCATAGTGTTTTATGTTGAGAAGCAGGGTTTTGCAGCTCTTTTAGAGACATTTAATGGTTCTTATGAAGTTTCATGCATGTTATTTTTGGAACATTGGTAGTAACTTTATAAAACACACACACATTAGTTTGGGTATAAAATCATATTCCCTATCCATGCTTTCCTTTTCTTACAGTTAGTAAAAGCTTGAAAGTTCTTATGGTCATAGTAACTCAGTGCTTAATCCTTTGCCCTAAGCCAGAAGGTTTCATACTATTAAACAAAGCTTCATGGTTTAGTAACTGAAATACAATTACACAATAGAGTATAGAGTAGATACACATATTTCCATTTACACCATTAGTAATTTTATAACCGGGGGTACCAGAGATATGACTTGGCAGAAGTCAATAAGAGAGTTTATAACAGCTCTAGAGTCTGCACCAGGATTAGAATCATTTGAAGTAGGTGCATGGGTTGTCAACAGTACTGGTAAGTTTTAATGTAGGCATAAAAATTTCTAAGAAAAAATATTAATTATAATAATTAGAATATTAAGAAAGTTTCATCAATAGTTGCTCAGGAAATTCACATTCCTCATGATGCACATTGAGAGGCGACTTTCTCAACAGGCCATATGGAATGAAGAACCCGAAAATAATAAATTAAAACAAATAAAACCTAAAGTTGAAAAATGGAGTTCATCATATCAGTGAGAGACACATGCACAAGTAATCTGTTACATTTCCAGTCGTTCCAATTTTGTTGTTTATGAGGAACTGTGGTTTGACAGGTAAAATATAAAATGAGTAAATAATAAAAGCACGAAAACAGCATTCGTTGAATTTAAAATTAAATGTTCTTTTTAAATATTACTTAACTTATTATGAATTTTGATATACCTTTTTAGTGTGGAAGCATGAGTAAATATTTATTGTGTGTATGTGTTACAGTATGAGAACGTGTGCCTACTTGGTATTTTATCCTAATACTTCGGGCCAGCCCTATAAGAGCTGAAAGTCAGCTCAGTGGTCTGGTTAAACTACTTCAATACTACTACTACTACTCTCAACAGGCCACTCCACACCCTACTCATGCAGGTTGCACCTAATGGATAGAGGCACAGGTGTAAAGCAAATCCCCATTAATACCGGGACCATGTGAACCTGGAATTATCCTCCCATTATCTGTAATGAAGTGCTTTTGACCCAAAGCTGGTAGTTCATACCCAAGGAGCTGGTCCCCTTGGATTCCAGGATGCCATCCCTTGAGTCCAGTTCTGCTCGTGAGGGCCAGACTATCTTTGGGGTGGCTGACGTCACCCCGTTGTCAT
The DNA here is from genome assembly GCF_040412425.1 of Macrobrachium rosenbergii. Lineage (NCBI taxonomy): Eukaryota > Metazoa > Arthropoda > Malacostraca > Decapoda > Palaemonidae > Macrobrachium > Macrobrachium rosenbergii. The sequence goes on from NC_089782.1 coordinate 6,872,145, forward strand.
AAGCAACTACGAATACAATCCCTTTCCCAACAATGATCCCTCCCTTGTTGACCTCAGCACAACATTTTTAGGAAACATGACAGTGCTCCTACTATTTACATCAAATTGTATATAACGTTAGCAATGGAAGTAGTAGTCAAAGTGGCTGGTGACAAGACAGAAAAAAGCTAATAAAATATGAAAGAGATTAGTAAATAGTTAGGAAGAGGAACCATAGTGAGACATATAGACTCGAATTGCAGGCATAAAGATTCCCCTTTTTGAGAGCTCACCCATCACAAAGCTTCATCATAGGATATTCTATAGTGAAGCTTTTTGACTTCAACAAGGCATTATCTAAGAGGGTCACAATAATTAATTCAACACATTGTCGTTTACTTCCTCTTAAAAGTCAACTTTAAGAACGTCTGCCCTCAAAATTGGCATTATCTGAGAACTAAAGCCTACACCATGGAAATAATTTTGGTGAATGCAGCTTGCAACATATCTAAATCTAAGTTTTAAGACTTGAAAATATGTAATTTTCATGTATAATTTAGAGATCAACTACTTGGCAAAGCGTAAAATTACACCTAGGAAATTTATATTATAATTTAGAGATCAACTACTTGGCAAAGCGTAAAATTACACCTAGGAAATTTATATTATAATTACACCTAGGAATATATAATTTGGGTTGTTTTTAAGGATTAAGATCCTCATATTTCACTATTTGATTCTGTAACTGCTTTTTTATGTTTAGTATGAATATTCAAATGGGAATTGGCATTTCTTTTTATCAGCAGAAATTCTTTTTACAAAATCTTGTACCACAATTGAAGCAAAATCCGTGATGACTGCTGCCGTTGTAAAAGTAGAATGAGAGGAGATGTTGAACGGATAAATATTTTCATATCAGTGTTCAGTCAGTATTATGAAATGACATCGAGATCTCACTTGCTTATTGAACTTTCTCTGTACAGAAATCAGGTAGTTGTCATCTGACCTTGCTTATAGTTTAAGTTATGGATAAAGAAAACAAAGGCAAATTATTTTATTCTTCATCATGAAGTCGGCCACTTCCAGTGAGAGGTTTGTGAAAGCTGCAACAGGGCACTTCCGCAAAAATTTGAAAGCTTTCTATAAAGAGAACAGTGCTTTGGACTGAAGTTAGTCGATCTACTAAAATTTCAAGTGTACTGTACTGTAATGGGCGCGGAAAGCAGGATCATTTGGTTTCTATGTGTTTAAGGGGTTGCTTAGAGAAACACTCATTAACACCAGTTTCACTGTCTTTCCCATTTTATGTCTTCTATTGGTGTAGTTAAGAAAAATGTGTATTTTTTTTTTTTTTTTTTTGTTAAAGGACTTCCTCTCTTACATTTCTAAGCAACGAACCTAAATACTTAATTATTGGAAGCTCCACGAGGATTTGGGAAATGATGTGATTAGTAAAATTATGATGTAGATATTTCGAAGTTAAGAATAAAAAGGGTGTTGAACCAGATTCTTCATGCTTATGAACGGAACTGATGTTAAGGAAGGTTTTATAATTTTCTCTTTACTTATGTTAAATAACATAGAAGATAAATTAGGCGTCGTTTAATCTTTGACATTTGCGACGCCTGTTTCATGAAAATCAATCAATCAATACTCAGTTATGTCGGGTGTATTTTAGAACATAAAATATCAACGTGTAAAGACTATAAACACCGTACCCGTGTTTTTTCATCACAATAAAGGAAACCCACCCAAAATTTCAAGTTTATTAAATTAGCAATTTAAAAAATAAATCAGTTACTCTTTTAATGCTTTCTTTTTAATTTTTTAATGAAAATTAAAAGACAGAAATAGATTGAGTGAACTCCGAATAAATGAAACTTAAGTGCTATTATTTCTATCTGAAACGTGCTCTTGTCAGTGAAAACTTAACATCAACTAGGTATTACTTAAATAAGCTTAAAAGTCAACGCATAAAGTATTTATAGATGAAAGACACTAAGTTTTACAGTATTGCTCAAAATGTCATTCTGGCAGTTCGAAGGATTTTCGTGAAATATTACTTTTGCCCGAGAATGGCATCTGAATTTGTGTGGAGTTCAAGGCGTTAAATTTTGATTATTTAGGAAAATTACTCTCTCACAAACTGATTACTTTATACATATATGTACACAGGGATGAGGCATTTCAAACATACTTTAATTGTAAGACATAATAAATGAAATTAGAAATATTATGGAAGCAGTAGGTTAAATTATAAAAATTTTTTTTGTAGTTTTATTATTGCATAAGGGGAAAGGAACAAAGATCAAGAGAATTCATACTGGACCACGAGTTAAGACCACGAGTTAATTGTCATCAGTAATTTAAGAAGACTCAGCCTTTTCGGTGGGAGCGGCAGAGACGGTTTCGCTAACTGTGTCATTATTACCCTCAGTAGTGCATGCCAGGCATGGCAACTTCTTCTCGAGGGCTGCACGGTATTTGGGATGACTGATAGCATACACAATTGGATTGTACACAGCATTGGCCTTGGCGAATACGGAACCCCAGATGGTGTATACAGGAGAGACCATGTCTTTCTTGAGCATTCCGCTCCAGTTGATGATGAAATAGGGTGTCCATGCAACGAACCACAGGGACACAGTCATGAGGGCGACCTTGGCAAGACGGCATTCAGCAGAGGTCTTCTGGCTCTCTTCACTCCTGAGAGACTTGACACCCATCTTCTTGGCCTGTTCTCGCATCTGTTTCTCGTGGTTGGCAACAGCCTTGATGATAAAGGTGTACAGATAGATGTTTAAGAACAGAGGGAGCAGATATACCCAGACAGAGTAGATGTACAGGTAAGAGTGAGAGACGGCATCCTCAGTAAGATAGTCAGTACCACAAGCAGTCATGTTGCCTTCTGGTACATAGCGGTTCCAGCCAAAGAATGGAGGAAGGCACCAGGCAATGCTAGCAACCCAGGTTCCCAAAATTCTCATAAGGGCTCCTTTGCTAGAGAGAGGGGTTCCAGAAACACCCTTAACGATGACATTGTAACGATCAAGGGTGATCCAAACCATGGACCAGATTGAGACACAGCCGAAAAGAGATCCCATGAACCCATAGACTTCGCAGAAGAATGCACCAAGAGTCCATGCACGCCAGTAGCAGGTAATCATCATGGGTGGGAACATGGTGAACATCATCAGGAAATCAGAGATGGCCAAGTTGACAACAAGCAAGTTAGCTGGAGTACGAAGAGACTTGGTATTCATGAATACCCAGATGACAACGAAGTTACCAGCAATGGAAAGACACCCCATGACTCCAACCCACATTCCTACCAAAGCATACCACAATGGATTCAGAGGAGGATACTGGTACCAGTGAGCATCAATCATATGAAGGATCTCCTTTGGTGCCATATCGACCACCGTAACATTCCCAAAGGGGTTGGTGGAAGGGAGGTAGTAGTCTGGTTCATTATTCCACGACATCTGAAAAGATAAAGTGTAAATTTAGCCATTCGTGTTCACATCAATTTATTACCATTTTTATTTCAAGCATTGTATCCCTGACTAATGTACACCATTTCATTATGCCCTCCGAAAATTAGTCATGCAGCTCAAATCTACTAGTGTATGATGTTGTTGGTTATCCTAAATTATTTCACACATTGTATAGAGGAAAATGTACGATGTTCATTCATTTTCATTTGGGCGTTGCTTCTCAATCTCTGTAAGTGTCTGCCTTGTAATCTAATGATTGTTGTATAAGCAAATGAGAAGGTTTCTTATATACATAATTTTTTTATATGTCTTCCTATAAAAAAAAGCAGGCAAGCTTGGTTTGCTGTCTTACTTGATTAAAAAATAAGTAAACCATTAATACAATTAATATGTATCTTTTAAGAGAAACAGTTCAAGAAAAATGGAATATTGAGATGTCCAATAAAGGAACTAGTTTCTCTATATATATTATTACAGTAGTACGTTCATTGAAAAGGTACAATAGAAGCTTTTTGGAAAAATTATGATTATAAGTATACTTCTTGTTTAAATCTAAATGCCATAGATGCAAACATCGAATCCTGACATAAGAAAATGTAAGTGAAAGTCTACAGATCTTAGTCGAGATGATAGGCATTAGCACCATTTCATGTGATTAAATATATATAACCAAGTAATGAGGAATGTTAGCTAACACAGAGATTGGATTCCTTGTTTATAATGGTTTTGTATCTGATTCCTTTTGTGTTGGAAAAGTGCAGAATGAATACATTATCTATTAGAGTGCATTATTTTAGCCCAGGTAAAGTTTTTAGGCTTTTTATCCAGGAGACTGTAGAGTCTTGAGGTATGAAGTCAGACACGAGTAGCTATAAATGTTGAAATGTCAGTATTTTCTGCAAAGTGGAATATCCTGATGATCATAGATTGATCCTCACTCCGGTAATTTAGAGGTTTAGCTCATGACTTATGTTACTTTGTTCACGTCAGCAAAACCACACGCTCCTTTCAGTTCTCAAGTTGAAATGTGAAATCAAGTTAATGTGAAGTATAAATACAGTAGATTCAGAGAAAGTCTTGTTTGCCAGATAAACTTTAAAATGTGAAAGTTAAAGATAGAAAAATGCTTTGAAGCTGTATTTATGAAATGGATGATGGAGGCTGGTCCCTCGAAATAAACGTTGGCAGTTGAAACCAGTACTTAGTAACATCTTCGTGCTTGTGTAGCTTTTAAATAAAAGTAAAAATGATCTCAGACATGTCTTATTATTAACGAAGAGCACATATGATGGTGTGGTTTCTGATCCGAATTCTTATTATAAAAGAAAGTGAAATATAAAAAAAGAGCTAAGATAGAAACTAAGGGTAAATTTCTAACACTTAAATTCAACTTCAATCATAAATAATTGATTTCTAAATGTCACTTACCCTGCCGAAAGTGAAGAATTTCCCGAAGAACTACTTCAGCTGATGGCAGTATGGCCACTTGAATCAAGACCTGAGTTCCAGAAGGAATCGGCTGTGACTGATGTCCAGACATCTCAAAGATCTATATATACTGCACTTCTCGCTAACCATGTGCAAACTTGAAGTGCTTCCTTAGCCAGGTCACGAAGCCGCCCCCATCCCACCTCCCCTAATAACCTTTCCTTGTGAAACCAACAAGAAAAGCTTTTCCGCATAAGTCATCGCAAAACCAGAGGAATAATCTACTTTTGAAGTTAATCTTCATTTCCTTTCACTTAAAATACTTCGTTCCCAAATCATTTATTCAGTAAGAGACCAGTTTCTTAACAAATGTTTGTGGATTTAAGTACAAAAAGAATAACCATGGTCGCTTTTTTTATAGATCGTGTCAAACTATATAATATTTCCGAAATATATCTGCCCTCTCCCGTTATAGAGTTCAGTTCGAAAAGAAATTGTTAAAACGCACAAAATGGATCAGTGAGATCAGGATACCAAGTTAAATCGAATACTACAAATCTGAAAACTACATGCAACAGTACCTAATAAATCACTACTATAACCCCGAACAAATGGTTCAGTTTAAATTATCCCCTGATAAAAAAAAAAAAAAAATATCTGTCCAACGTTTAGAGAAGTAAAGACCACTGTAACTAATCTAACCCTTCTTAAAAACTGCAGGATCAGACTAAGAATGAAGATATAGATAGCATATATTGCTATTTTCATGCGTACCATGTTTATGATGGCAAGGGATTTCTTCTTGTCCCCATCGTACCAATTTCCTTGGGTTCAGATACACCTAGGGCTTCAGGATTCTGAGCTTTTATTACATGAAAGGAAGTGTAATCGAAGATTATATTATCTATACGCTTTCTGGAGTAATTAAAACCTTCAGAAAGTTGATAATTACCACATTTGAAAATATAGTAATCTTATGTTCTTATATGTTAATAAGAGGCGAAACGTGACAGGACTCTAAAAAAAAATTAATGATTTTTTCTTCATATGGGCCGGTGAATGATTGATGAAACTCATATGCATAAAACTTCCATAATATTAGTGACAGCCACCTGATGGGCTCGAACCACCGGCTAAAATTATTAGTGACTTCAGTGACGAGTACTCTACCAACTCGGTTGTCTAAGTTGATGCCGGCTCTGCCGTACGTGTACCAATCAGCTGTCATTGTAGGGGTGGGTTCATGCCGACGCTAAGCACAAACACCATTGCTCGCCGGGGATGATTTGTACGGCAGAGTTGCCATCAACTTATAACTCTCTTGACAGTTGTGTTGGTAGAGTACTTATCACTGAAGTCATTGATAGTTTTCGTCCATGGTTCCAGCAATCAGGTGACTATCAGTTATCATCTATAATTCCCCTTCGGTATTATTTCCGAGGTAGAGCGAATTGGATATTAAATGACATTTGTAGCTTAATGTTTATATATATATATATATATATATATATATATATATATATATATATATATATATATATATATATATATATATACACATACACACACACACACACACATATATATATATATATATATATATATATATATATATATATATATATATATATATATATATATATGTGTATATGTATATATATGTGTGTGTGTGTGTGTGTGTGTGTGTGTGTGTGTGTTTGATTAAAATTTATAGCAGCGTGGGAAAGCCTTATATGTTTTTAATTCTTTCAAGCTGCTAAAATCTTCTGTTTGTTTTCGAAACAGTTAGGGACCAACGACTTATGGATATCTTTAAAGCCAAACCTGGTACATCTCATGCGTGAGAAGTGTAATAATGCTGTATCCCCTCCCTCTGACATACTCCTAAGAAATATGGACAAAAATATGGACAACATAGTCCATGCAAAGGCTGTGAACTTTGGGAACTATGTTAGCAATGTCTGCAAGTTTCCATTCAATACCCCGAGTCCACTGTCACTTGCCTTCGTCTGCCATGCCCTCTCACGCTACAGTAGTTGGGCCACTACCCAAATGAAACTCGTGAGCTGCCCAATACCATTGTTGGAAGGGTCACAAGGAGGGTCTTCAGCTGATGGTATAACTCGAGAGATGTTAACTATGACAACAACAGAGACAAAATAACCTTCTGCTATCTCAAGCAGTTGACAACAGCCAACAAAGATGAAAGTATAAGAAATAACAGATATTGATGTCCATCCCGCTCATGGGACTACAAGATAAAAAAATAATCAATTTATTATCTGTCAAAGAAAACTTTTTCTCTCCTGACGTCTTGGTATACCTGCCAAAGTGAACAGTGTGGGCCTCATCATGCCACCCATATCGGGATAACAACGACTTCACTATTAGGGCATGACATGGCCCATTTTCACTCCAAATACTCGATCTCCAAACACTTAATGCTTTTTCATAGTACTGAGATGAGTAGCAGGCTGCATTGCATTCCCTCTTTCGTGCATGTCAGTGTGAAATGCCCTTTGATCTGACGAGAGGGGTTATGTGCCTTAACACAGATAGCACACCTATTGCCGATTTATGGGGACGTAAATTTTAATGTTTGCCTTTGAGCAGTTTCTTGTCTTCCACAGGAGGTTTGTAACACCAGAAGGTTTAGTCCCAATCATCTACTTTACTAACTACTGTACAGATAGTTGCTTGCTATACATCTATAAAAAAGTCAAGAGCCAACTGCCTTTGTAGGCAAAATACCAATAAGAAAATATAAATTTTCAGGCATTATAAGGCTCGGGTGATAAGAGATGTAGTTAGTATACCCATTATATCACTGTGGTGAAAACTTTAATGTTTACCTCATCATTCTATCTGACAATGTCTTTCGTCATGTGCTGGTGCAATTGACGTACTCCTTCAGGCCATCGTCCCAGCTGTATTTTTGTGAAGGTGTGAGTTCTCGAGTTCAGCATTGCACCTGATGTAATCAAAGGTATGATTACTCATTAATTACCAGGGTACAAAAGATTGGTTTTACAGTATAGTTATACTTATCATATAATTATGTATGTGTGCATTTGCAAATATCATTTTATTCCATAGATTCTATAGTATAAACCATTGTTTGCCTTCAGTCCATTTTCTTGGTCACGAAACAAAACTATTACAGTTATCCTTCTTTAACCCATCTAAAGAGGTGGCCAGCACTATTTCAATCCTCGAGGGAATGTCCATTACATCCCTAGCATAGCACTTGGCACTTGTGTCGTCGTATTTTGTTCTCAGTACATTTACGTTGACTTATCTCTTCCTTATATTCTACTAGCTGACGAACCCGGTGCTGCTCAGGAAATCTCTGAATGACAGCCGATAAACTCTCTCTCTCTCTCTCTCTCTCTCTCTCTCTCTCTCTCTCTCTCTCTCTCTCTCTCCCCCCATTCCTGTTAAGATAGTTGCTTCAGTTACATTGCCAAGCATTTTTGTCATTTTATATTTCACCACTTCTCACCCCCCATTCCTATAGGGCTGAACTTGGACTTAAAGGGCATCAGGAGTGTCTCTGTTCATCCCAGTGATCTCGAAAACTATGGATGTCTTCTCACCCACCCCCCCTTCCTACCAGGGCTGAACTTGGACTTAAAGGACATCGGGAGTTTCACTAATCATCTCAGCGACCTCAAAAACTATGGATTAGACACTAATATCTGTAGTTTTTGGCTATTTTTACATGTCATTGCCTTTCCACCCCTTCCCACCCACCTTCCTATCAGGGCTGAACTTGGACTTAAATGGCATCAGAAGTGTCACTATTCTTCTCAGGGATTAGACACTAATATCTGTTGCATTTGGTTATATTTACATGTCACCCACTTTCCACCCCCCCCCACCCTTTCCTATCAGGGCTGAACTTGGACTTGAGGGGCATCGGAAGTGTCACTATTCATCTCAGCGGACTTGAAAATTATGGATTAGACACATAATATCTGTTGTTTTCAATTATTTTTACGTCACCCCCTTCCCACCCCTTCTCACCCCACTCCCTATTGGTGCTGAACTTGGACTTAAAGGGCATCAGGAGTGTAGCTGTTCTTCTCAGGACCCTCGAAAACTATGGATTAGACACTGATATCTTTCGTTTCGGTCATTTTTTACACGTCACCATCTTCCCACCCCCTTCCCACCACCCCTTCATATCATGGCTGAACGTGGACTTAAATGGCATTGGGATTCCCACTATTCTTCTCTAGGGCCTCAAAAACTATGGATTAGACACTAATATCTGTTGTTTCAATTATTTTTACGTCACCACCTTTCCACCCCTTCTCACCCCCACGCTTTCTATCAGGGCTGAACTTGGACTTGAAGGACATCGGGAGTGTTACTATTAATCTCAGCGACCTTGAAAACTATGGAGTAGACACTAATATATGTCGTTTTCGATTATTTCTACATGTCACCCCCTTCCCACCTCTTCTCACCCCACTCCCTATTGGGGCTGAACTTGGACTTAAAGGGCATCAGGAGTGTAGCTGTTCTTCTCAGTGACCTCGAAAACTATGGATTAGACACTGATATCTTTCATTTCGGTCATTTTTTACACGTCACCATCTTCCCACCCCCTTCCCACCACTCCTTCATATCATGGCTGAACGTGGACTTAAATGGCATTGGGATTCCCACTATTCTTCTCAAGGGCCTCAAAAACTATGGATTAGGCACTAATATCTGTTGTTTCAATTATTTTTACGTCACCACCTTTCCACCCCTTCTCACCCCACGCTTTCTATCAGGGCTGAACTTGGACTTGAAGGATATCGGGAGTGTTACTATTAATCTCAGTGACCTTGAAAACTATGGAGTAGACACTAATATATGTCGTTTTCGATTATTTCTACATGTCACCCCCTTCCCACCCCTGTTCTATCAGGGCTGAACTTGGACTTAAAGGGCATCAGGAGTGTCACTACAGTTCTTCTCAGTGACCTCGAAAACTATGGGTTCGGCACTAATATCTGTCGTTTCAGTTATTTTTACATGTCACCCCTTCCCACCCCTCTCCCTATCGGGGGTAAAGGGCATCGGGAGTGTCACTATTCATCTCAGTGACCTCGAAAACTAGGGATTAGACACTAATATCTGTCGTTTTCTGTAATTTTTACATTTCACCCCTTTCCCACACCCCATTACCCCCACAGTGTTCTTTCCCAGATGGTAAGTCATATGTGTACCAAGTTTGGTTGAAATTGCGCAATGTGTTTCAGAGTCTATGTGGAACATATACAGACACACACACATACATACATACATACATCCATTTTTATATATGTATATTACTTTTCGAATAATCTGCTTCTTGCCGTATCATTTTTCACGAATGGATATTCAGCTCTTTGTAAGGTTGCCAATCAAGTCAATGTCTTATGAGCTTGTCCCAGATGAGTGTACTCATGATGACTAGTGATAAGTAAGAATTTTGTCACATTAATGTGTGCTCTTTGTAATGTGTGTTTTTAATTGCTGCATGATGGTCCTTGCTATAGGATGAACGTTTAGTCTCGCTCTGTCAGCCAAATTGCTTCTTTCTATTACAGAAGTATGGGCATTTTTGTTGTTTCAGTAAAATGTCATATATGAACCCTCCATAAGTGCCACAAACCCCTGAAAATCTTTTTGCTTCCACTCTTGTTATTCCTTAGTTCAATTCAGGTTCCAGTCTTGGTTTCTCCTTGTTAATTATTTTTTATTCGAACATAATAATCTTATTTGTTTTGGGATGAATTGCGAATAGAAGTTCGGAAATGGTTCTTTTTTCTCGCTATCTTGCACATTTAGTCTGTGTTGCAAACATTTTTAAGTTCTGAAGTTAACAAGTTGTTTGACAAAAGAGGAAATTTTACAAGAGGTTCATTGGCGGAATACGATTATTTACTATGTTAGTGTTGTAGGAACAAATTACTGAATAAGAACTCAGTCAGTTCTCTTCTATGTCCAACGGTGAATGGGATGTTTCAGAGTAATCAGGAAGAATGAGGGTAAGACCTTTCGCTCATTTTCTTGATAAGTCAAATGGCCTTAGTTTACATCATCTGTGATTACATTAACACTTCTCAAGAGACTGGAAAAGAGCGCTACAAGGGGAGCTAATCTGTTAACATTTTTTACTGAAACCATATAGGCCAAAAACCTGTGTTGCAGTTTTCGTGTACTTCGACGTGGAATCAGTGTTTACGTGTTTTATTATTCCACCTGAAATTTTTCCATCTCTGTACATTACGTGTATGCCTTACGTTTTCATTGGGATTGAAGATTATAAGTATAAATAATTAATTGGAATTGGTTTAACAATAACGTTTTAGTAAACATGTCGCCTGTCTGCAATAACTGCATTAAGTGGATGGATTTCTATCCATGCCGGCATTGAATTTTGGTGAATTCTTCTGATAAAGTCCCATCCAAACAAATACCGCTGCATTACCCAAGGCCAACTTTCATCAGTAAAAGGGACTTCGTAATCTTCTACTGATGCATTGGCAGCAGTTTACCTGTACTTAAAAAAAATTTCCTCTTGGAAGTGGTGGTACCCATTTAGCTGTAAAAGAGCTATGGTCCTTGGGTAATGCTAACAGACAGCCTCCAAAGGTCTCTTCCTTTTATAAAGGATCCCTCTCTCCGGTAAGGTCCTCTTGAATCTAGCATTTGTTCCTGGATTCACGACCAAGACTCTCTGAAATCATTTAGTTTCACCTAGCACATATATTTTTACTTTCAAGAGAATTGTGTTGGCAAATAGGGTAAGGCAACATATTGGGGTTGGAGTTTGTATTTGGAGATAATCGTGGGCGTTTGTGTACAGTCGTCAACCAATGGTAAACTTAATAGCTATTAACTATTCCTTTTAGCATCTAAATGACAGAACTATACTTTAAAATTGGTCCATAAATTCCTAGAATAAGCTAGGTTTTGGAGTAGGACTCAGCAGCAAATTCCTGAGATGTATGCTAGTAATGCACCAGCCCCAGTATTTTTGCTATGCCCCTGGATTAGGTTAGGTTAGGATAGATTCGTATATTTATGGTAATTTGGGTGTGGGAAACATAATGATATTATTTTCAAGAAAATTCTGTGGTTAGTTTTAAGGTATGGCATCCCGCTTTTTTCAGGGAAAGGTCCTGGTACTCGGTTACATCTCGGAAAATGCGACCCGGCATTTTATTCACCATGCCTTACATTGAAGAAGGGGTTGGGATGACTATATTCTTTTGATGTTTCCAGACCCATTGAGCGAGTTGGACCCACACTTTTCTACAAAGATGTTAGTGGCAGTCCTTCATGGCAGAATAAGGAATGCACATTAGGGAGCCAATTCGTACTGGCATCATTAAGCAGGTGATGATAATTTTTTTTTATGATTTTACCATAGCTTTAATTTTGAATTTTAATGCTGTGTAAGTAGTTTCCAAGTGATTTCTATGCCTTAGGGATCAATGACACTACCTCACATAGACTTATGTTTATTGTGTCTATTACGCCTTGGCGTATGTATTCTTTGCCTTGGCATAACTTTGTTCTTTCCTTCTATATGGTGAGAATTTCAGTTATTCAGAATTTAAATAAAATATTAGCCTTCTTATATTTATGTATATTAAAAAAATCAAAGACATAATTTCTACACAATTTACCTTGTGGAAAGTTACCTCTGTTTTCAAGTTGAAGAGCACCATACTCACTCAGACTAATTGGAGAGTCTCTTTGAGGTACTGTATCCTCGTTAAAGAAAAGCAGTTCCTAAAATTTCTCCTCGATGTGGGACCACCTTGACGTGGTGAGGGGCTCTTGAACCCCAGGAATTTGTTCCTGGTTTGAGTCCAAGAGTCTCATAGATTATATAGTTGTTTGATTTAATTCTTAGAATTTTTCACATTTGCTACAATTTATTGGATCTGTTAAATAGAGAAGATATCATGGCTGGGAATGGGTTTATATCCGAAGTTAAATAGTGAGAACTGTAGACCATCAAATGCCCGATAATGTTCTGACCTAAGAGTCATCAGATTGGTAGCCCAAAGGCAAAACTGTCTCTTAGGGCTGACCACGGATTCAGGGGCTCCTGTTCTGGGGCACTTGCAGCATTCTCTAGCCGGTTTGCTCCATAATGTGATCAGTGTGGGGATGATGGTTCTCGTAATACCTTCGGTTCTAGCAGCAAGCGGGTTCAGCTTTACACTTGGGCCACTCTAATCATGTTGTGCTATCTCCTGTGGGGTAGGTAGGACACGGAAGGCTTTGGGGCCTGGCTCACTTGTGCCATTGGTGGAAGAATAAATTTCATGAAAAGCCGATGATATTTTTTTAAAGTTTTCGGGTTTAATTTTTCTTATTTTTTTACCTCAAATCTTTATGACAAGTAGAAATAAAGGTTCGAGTCCCCTGGGCCCTTTGATGGTAGTGACTCGGAACAGTTGACAACCGGTGGAACTTCCTCTGACAACCTTTCTCGGGAAAATTCAAATAAAATTCCGTAATTACACCGGAACCCTATGCTCCAGTACAAAGCAAACCAAAAAACGGAAATATCTTGACCCAACCTTGACTCACTTCGACTCCCTCTTTGGAAGTGGAAGTTCGTCAAGATTCCTGACCTTAGAACAGAGAAGAAGCAGTGCCACAGCATTGAAATTAGAAACTTCCTGTTGAATCGACATTCAGCTACCGAATGTCATTCAGACAAATAAAAGATCAGGATGGAAGTTAATAGAAAGTACAACAAAAAATCAAATAAGAAAAATTACTTAACTATTAAAAATATGATAATATATAAAGGTACATATAAAAACATATTAATATGAACAGTGTATACAGGGCACCATAGTACCCTGATAATGATGAAGAACCAATTGAAAAATATATTGCTGATTCCTTTAAAAATGTACAACAATGCACACAAGATTGCGAAATATAATACACAACCAGTAGATGGTGTAATGGAAAACACTGAGAATAGCAAAGATAAAATTTGAAGGCCACAAATTACCTTAAAAATTAAAACCGGGGCTGAGCAGAGAACTAAGACTGAGTGTTTCAAAACCACTACTGTGCTAAAACTGTAGCATGTATGTATACAAGTAAAATTGCCGTAATACATCTATATGTATATATACTGGATCTGGATAAACATACCACACAGTGGAGGTGTGGTGAACTCCAAATGCGTGAACTGTGGACAAAATCACCATGTAAGATCTAAGGAGCGTATGTATTTATATATGCACGCAAAATTAAAATTACTCAGGAAAGGACAGAAATGCCTTATAAAAGAGGCCAAATTAGAATTAAAAGCAGGAGGGAATGCATGATCCCGCTAGAAACGAACGTTTCGCTGTAACAAGATCAAACAATGAACAAAATGGAATAGATAATATAACAAAATCCCTGATAGATCAGTCTCAAAGAAAAATAACCTCTTTGCAAGAAGAAACTAATATAAAAAAGAACCAAGAAAAGTATACAAATATTTGTTCAAATTCATTTGAGATATTAAGAGAAATGGAAACGCTAGAAATATTAGAAGATAGTTATGATGAATTACAAGCTAAAGGAAAAAGAGGCCTTTAGAGAAGTCCACCAAGACCAACAAAACCAACTATTAATAGAGATACATCCATTAAAATAAAGGCGGAAGACCCAAAGAAAGAACATAAACGAAAAAATTATAAGAATATACCTTTGTCTCCTAAAGTAATAATAAAACCAATGGAAACACATACTCAGAACAAACTCAAAGTAATAGTAGAGGAGCAAACCATTGACAAGAATGATTATGTGATGGCAGAAGAGATTACTCTATCACCAATAATAGGTGCAGCAAGAGTAAACGTAAAACGACATGAAAACGCACGTAGGTAATGAATGTTTCATTGAACTCTGCAACAAGAACAAAAGCATAACAAAGGACAGTTTATCAGACACTGTACGAAATTTTATAAGATACAGAAATAAAGAAACTACTAGTTTAGATACTCACGAAAAGGGCTGTATGTGCATTGGACACACAATGTCTTGCAAAGAAAAACGAATAAATGTTGTAAATAGAATTTTTAGAAAAAATGCAAATTGATGATCCACAAAAAGAAAATAAATACTTGAACACACTATTAAACATTTCTCTTTCAAATTGATTATATAATGATGCAATGGAACGTAAATGGTCTACTAGACCGGATTACATCGTAAGGAAATACATGATTACTAAGGGAGTATGAACCAATGATACTGTACTATGCTTTTACAACATGTCAAATAAAATACGCTAACAATAGGTAAATATAATCTTTGTATCTACATCTAGAGAAGAAGGAAATGTAGGTAATTGCTATATGTGTACATAACAAAGTATGTTATGACAGAGTACCCAGAACGTTACTGACTTGCAAATATCAAGCATTAAAATACGAATATAAAACGATAAGTGTGTAATTATAATTTATACAACCAACCTAATAAAAATTACGATATTGACAAACTTGGAAAAATTGATTAATAATGCTACACCTCTACATTAATAGTAGATGATTTTAATGCTCACAACCCGACGTGGGACTGTGTAATTGTACAGACTCAAATAGAGCAGGAGCAAATAGAAGAGTCTATTGATTCAAACCATACAAAGCGATAAATGACGACGATATTAGCCCATATTTTTCAAAATCACATGGAACATATTCCTCAGTAGATCTTGGACTATGTACAACAAATATAGTTGACAGATTAGATTGGAATACAGTTGATGACTTGGTATCATCAATTAAAGTGATCATTTTCCCAATATTAATTTCTTATTACAAATAACTCTGAAAAATATGTCCTCACTGTAACATTTATAAAGCATATTGGGAGCGATATGAAATGCACCAGAATATCCCACCATTTGAATATTTAAAAGACAATAATGAAACCAATAAATTTTTGTTGATTTCATTAAAAATGCTCATGATAAAGCAATACCAAATCTAAACCCCATCCAACCAAACACAAAGTTCCATTGAGAGAGATGAAATATAAACATTCAATAGGAGACGATTAGATAATTTGAATAGAAAGTTCAGTAAATGTGAACAAAACATTACCAGTATTAGAAGGAACCCATGTAAATGACTATATTACTAGAAATTGATACATTAAAACATCTATACAACATAATATCTGCAAAATTTAAAAAGAAGTAATTCAAGGAAGGAATCGTTTCATGGTGAAAATGTATCAGATCTCTCTAATAATACTCCATACAAAAATATGGGAAATTCAGGAAAATAAATGGTACCCATGTTAAACCACCTAGACATGCCATATTAAAAGATGGGAAAAGAACATTTGATCCAAGAGAAATTAGTAATATAAAAGTAGAAAATTTACAATGTAAGTAATGATGAAAATTTAGATGAACTCTTCCGGCAAAGAAAAAGAAAACGAATTAATAAATAACAAATTTTCAAACAACAGAAGATATATATATTATATTAGAAAATTTAATAGGTCAGAATTAGAATACACTCTCTTGAACAGCATAAATCTACTCCTGGAAGTGACAATATTTGTTTTGTGATGATCTGCCATTTAGCACCTTTTGGCAAAGTCATATGAATGAGAGTTTTATAATCATTTATAGCTTGAAATTTATAATCATTTATAGCTTCGAAATTTATTTCAGATGAATGGCGGCAAAGCTATAATAATTCCTATCCTCAAGCCTGAAAGGATCCCAGTAATGTCAATAATTATAGACCAATTTCTTTAACAAGCTGCTTGTAAGATTGTTAGAGAAAATGGTAATGGTCGACACCGGCAAATTGAGAAATAAAATTTTGACTCCCACTCAATTTGGGTTACAGTGTAACAGATCTACATTAGTTTCTGCTCAACTTAGAAGACCATATACGAGGTTTTGGAACAAAAGAAATTACTGTGACTGTCTTTTTTTGATATTGAAAGCATACAATACTGTGTGTAGTTGGGTATGCTATATTAAAAACTTTACAAAACAATAACATCCGTGGATATTCACCAAGGTTTATACAAAACTTTTTGACAAATCGCAGTTTCCAGGTGAGCACGGATGATGTTCTGTCTAGAACATTTCCACTTGAAAATGGTGTTCCACAGGGAAGCGTCCTTAGTGGCACACTGTTTACTTTAGTAGTTAATGATATTTGCACACCTACCCTATTACATTAAAAAGTAATCTGTATATGGATGACTTGGCATATTTTATTCAGCATCTGAATAAAACATGCAGAATGAATCATTAATAAAAGCATAGTTAAAATAGACAATGGGTTCAATTCAGGCTTTAAATTTTCCAGATAAAACTCAAGTAATCATGCTTGTAAAATTAAAGAATGGAAAAAAGCTGACAACAGATTTAATAATCAGAAACTATAGTATACTCAACTAATAAACAGCAAAATTTTTGGGATAAGTATTCGATAATTAATGGAACCGGAAAGTCACGTTAACATACATAAAATCAAAATGTAAAAGAGCATTAAATCTAATTGAAAACTGTCGAACAATACTTGGGGAGCCAATAGACATACCCTTACTGTAATTGCCAGTATATAAAGCAATAATTCTGGCCCATCATTGATTATGGTTGAAGGCGTGGCTCAGCATCTGATGCAGCGCTGAAAATGTTAGACCCTGTTTACAATGAAGTCCTTAGAATATGCTCAGGAGCCTTTAGATCATCGCCAAAATCATCTTTACAAGTTGAATGTGGTGAATTACCTCTGCCTCTCCATAGAGAGCTACTAACAACGAAAAGCGCTCTAAGAATCTGTACGTTATTCCCTCAACAAAAACTATTTGAATTAAGAGATGTATTTATAAATAACCATCCTCCACCTTTCCCATTTAGAGCTAGAAGATTGTTTGAGTCGCTGAATATAAATATACAAGTGCCTTCAATAGTAAAATCACCTCCTCACTGGACAATGAATAAAATAAGAATTTGTACACAACTGAAGACAACGTGCTACCATATACACCAGAACACTCATAGAGAACATACAATAGGAGATATAAACTGAAAAGGTCCACATTGGTGCAATATATACAGATGGATCTAAACCAGAACACGGAATGGGATATGTTGCAGTGTCCCAAGACAAAACTTATCAATTTTCTACCTAATAATGCTTCAATATCTACAGTGAATCTGTGTGCAATTGCGTCAGCTATAAAACAATTAAAGAAACATCATCTAATAAGTTTGTGATTTTTTAGTGACTTTGAGTAGAACCGCTATAGAAGTTTATTCAGAGTTACAAAAAAATACAATTGTACAACAAATTAAATGATTTCTCCGTAATCTCATAATAATGGAAAATGTAGAAATATGTTGATCCTTGCCCATATAAGGATCAAAGGAAATGAAATGGCAGATAAAGCAGCCAAAGAAACAACTCACATGACAAGATTAATGTGAATATCCCTACATGATTATGTAACGCACATGCAGAAGTGGGTATCATAAATAAAATGGCAATATATATGCAATGAAGAACCTGAAAATAATAAATTAAAACAAATAAAACCTAATGTTGAAAAATGGAGTTCATAATATCAGGAGAGAGAGACATGCACAAGTAATTCTAACACATCTCAGAATAGGCCATACTCGTTTGACCCCCCTCGATTTGGGAGCACCTTGACGTGGTGAGGGGCTCTTGAACCCCAGAAATCTGGTCCTAGGTTTGAGTCCAAGAGCCCCATATACTATTATATATTTCTTTGAATTAATTTTTGTGGAATTTTCCGATTTTGCTAAAATTTATTGGGCCTGATAAACCGGAAAAGATATTATAGCTGGGATTGGCTTTATATCTGAAGCTAAACAGTGGGAACTGTGGTAGGAGCATCAGCTGCCCGATAATGTTCGGACCTGAAAGACATCAGGCGGAGCTATTCTTCACGGATTCCAGGGGGTCCCGTTCTTGGGATAGGACTCTCGGCATTCTATCCGGTTTGCCCATAACAAGATTACAGTGGGGAGGATAGTATTCTCGTAATACAACCGGTCCTAGCAAGCGGGTTTGGCTTACACTTGGGCCACTATAATCGTGTTGTGAAGCCACTACCCCTATCTACCACTAAGGGTGCAGTGGCAGCTATTCAGAACAGGAGTAATATATATAATTAAACGTTTCTCCAGGAGACAATGAATAGAGTAGCTAAAATTTAAACACATTTATTTATTTTAATCGCAATATAGTATCTTAATAATGTTACCATTAAAAAAATAATGATGCCACCCAGGTGCGGTTTCCATGATACTGAACACCATGTCCCCTCGCCTTCAACCTCTCACAACCTATACAAAAAAATAACTACCATAAATATAACGAGATCCATAATATAGATACCATCCTACAAATATAAATTTAAACCACATAACTCCCAGAACGTAAATTTCTGATAAACCAAGCTTTCAATAGGAAGAATGTGCCGTCTTGAAATTAGTTACTGTGAACTATTAAAACAAGATAAGAGATCTCTTAAATTCAATAATGCCAGTAAAAAACTATATAAGTTACGAATTTAATTTATCGGACTAGTGATATGGACGTCAAGAAAAATTACTTCAATAGCTCAATTGATGTGTGACAACAAAAAATGAGAACAACCTCAAAGTAACCAGACGTCTTAGAGTGCTTGAAGAGTTCCCCGTCGACATTAGGTCTTCACGCCGACCAGAGCTGATGCAGTAGAATGCTAAGAACAACTGACGGCAGTGGCTGGTAAACAAGGGCGGAGAAACATGCCGCCCGCTGCCGCTCCTGGACTCCGAAATGTAGAATCGATATCTTATTCTTCCATATTAACAGAGAATAAGATCCATAAAAAGATTCCCTGTAAAAGTTTCTTGATATTTCCCAGAGTTAATCACAAGCCGTGGTAAGGAAAGTGATGAGTTGATGGTTGGCGGGAAACAACTGCCGAATGTAAATAAATAAACCTCGAAGAAACTTCTGTTTATTTACTCGAAGTTCTTGAATGGTTTAACTGTCGTTAAAAGACGAAAATAGCGGGAAGTTAAATTTCTGATTTGTTGACGCACAATGACATCTTACTAACATCTTACATTACCAATAATGAGTACTTAAAGAACTAAACAAGGGTTAAGAGATCTTTTTAAACAAGAAAACAAATTATATATATAAGAAACTGTTAAGATATATATTATATCTTATTTTATACAGCAGCACCCTCTAATATAGCAGGTGCATCAACCCCTGTGGTAGTGGCCCAGCCATCTGGATCATGTGCTAAGCCTGTTGAGGCTAGAGCACAAGCCTGCAAGGAGGATAAGATGGTACTTAACGCAACCACCTTGGAATTGTCTCAGGCAGAGTCTCTGTCTGATTTAATGGAGACTGAGGAGCAAAAGCACCAAAAGAGGAGACGTTCCCCCTCATCCTCTCCTCCAATTAAACATGCATCACTTAGTAATAGATACGAAGTACTAAGCTCGATGCAAGATCCCCAGCCTGAATTTAAACAAATTGACAAGAAAGGGAAACAAAATGACACCAGTAAATCAACAGATAATAAACCAAACCTGTCAAGACCAGTCCTTTCCAAATCATCTCTTGATAATACTCATAAACAAAAGAGAGTAAATGAGAAGGCTCCATTCAAAGGGCCTTCCACCAAACACAAAAAATATTTTCACGTCAGTACTACAGTGGAACCGGAGAGGTCTTAGGGCTCGAAGTGAAGAGCTGAAAGTACTGCTCCATGACCATAGCCCAGGTATTGTGTGTCTCCAGAAAACTAGGCTTGGCAGCACACAATATAATCCCGGGTTAAATTACAGCATATATAATTCTCCACCACCAATCAGAGATAGAACTAAGGGAGGTGCAGCAATTATTGCTCATTAGTCGTTGCAACACTCCTTGCTATCAGTTAATACTCATCTCCAAGCTGTAGCAATAACTTTCATTTTAGACAAGCAAATTACAGTTTGCTCCATCTGTCTTCCTCCTGATATGGATTTCACTTATAATGATATTCATTTACTGATCAATCAGCTTCCTACTTCTTTCCTCCTCCTTGGTGATTTTAATGCTCTCAACCCCATATGGGGTGGGAACACGACAGATGCCAAGGGTAGGACGTTGGAGGGTATTATGGATGATCTTAGTATCACTATACTCAATAATGGAGCCATGACTTACCATAGCATCTACTTCAATACTTATTCAGCTATCGATCTGAGTTTTTGCTCATCTAGTGTTCACATTGATTATGAATGGCAGGTAAATGAATATCCAAATGGAAGTGACCACTTCCCAATTCATATAATAACAGTTAAGAATCAGCCATCTGAATCACCTCCCAAATGGAAGGTAGATGAAGCAGACTGGAAGAAATTTAGTGAGTCTGATCTCATGGACAAGAATGTAAAGTCATTTCCATCCATCTCAGAGGCATATACTTACTTCATTGACACCACCATCAACAGTGCAATTGCCTCTATTCAAACAACAAAAAGGAAGTCCTCTAGACCAGCAGTTCCTTGGTGGAACAAAACCTGCAATAGTATGAGAAAGATCACTAGAAAATGCTACAAAAAATATAAGAGGAGTGGAACTGCCCAAGCCAAAAAAAGCAAAAAGAAAGTCGTGGATGTGCTACATTAATGGCATTAGCTCAAAAACACCATACAAAATGATTTGGAAGAAAATTAAAAAACTAAATGGCAAGTTTGTCCCTGAACCTCTGCCTACCCTCAAGATAATTGGTGACCTAATCACCCACCCAGAGAGGGTCACAGAAAAATTAATAGAACATTTCTCGAGAATATCAAGTAGTGAGAACTTTCCTCTAGAATCCCAAGACATTAGAAATGCCCAGATTTCTCTTGATTTAAGTGAAAATAATTTTGAACTGAAGTTCAGTTTTGTAACCGCCTCGTTAATAATTTAATTACTTGCAGAACGATTATTATTTTGACTCTTTTGCACCTTTAATAAAGAGTGTCTTTTTACTGATCCCTACTTTGACCTTTTTCATTTCTGAAAATGTGTATATGTCAAGGAAATAGATAAATAAACTTCTCCAAAAAGGCCTTTCTCTTCTACTATCATTTGGAACGTGAATGTTCGTTGCTTTTTATCAAGATATATTTTCCAGTTTTCTACCAGTCTTCAAGATACCTGCAGTAAAGTTAACGAACACATTTGTATTACTGCTCTTTGAGATACGCATTCAGGCCAAACTTTAGTTCATTGGTACGCGGAAAGACGTGGCGGAGACAGTATTCTTGCACAGTGATGCAGGGGGAATACTGCAACTCCTATCACCTGATCCTTTCAGTGCCTTACGAATTTAAACTTTCTTACCGTGATTTTGTTTATAAAGAAGGTCTAGCCTGTTAATGTTTTATAGCTGTATCTACATTTATGTTTAAATTATGTTGTTGCTGGGGAGTCTTATCTGGATGCGGGTTTGTATGTATAAGATGAAGCCAAAATTAGCCCAGAGATGAACATGAATTTTAAGCCCACTCATCTCACGAGGAAGCCAGTGCTCTGAATTTGCTCGTCTGTAGAGTGAAGGATATCTATGAAAGACGAAAACCGGTTGTTTGATTTAATAAAAAAAACAGATAGACAAAAGTTCCTGCTTCACAATGCACACGTCACTATTCTTTTCTGGTATTAATTTTGCCTAACAAACCAAGTGCTTCGTTATAAAGGACATGAATTAAACTCCCGCAGCTGAGTGAAAGCATAATATACCGTGTTTTAGCATTCACATTGGAAACAAATATGCAAAACTGAAAAAAGATCGTGCGATAAAGCGACACGGTGTATGAATACAAGATTGCCCGTACTACCTAAAACTTAGCATGTTCCACATATTTTGAAACGGGGGAAGTTTTCATTCATTTTTACCCAGTAATTGTACACTGCCGAAACTGCACATATTGAAAATACTACGATCTCTTTCAAAATATAGGCCTGCATAGAAATTGAGATCAAGTTAAGAAGAATGCTTGTGATTTGATTGAGACTGAGACATTTTATGGAGTAAATATGCACAGTTGTTATTACGCTACCATTATTAGTAGTGAATGTTACTGGAGTATTAAGACTTCTTTATGCCACATACCTTGACATAAATAAAATGAAAGAATAAAAAAGTTCACACAATGGTGAATAATGAAATTCTACGCGGCCGGACCGTAGAGTATTCACTGTGCTCGTGTTTCGTGACCTGTAACATTGGTTGTTTTGGTTTAAGCTGTACTCATACCGGCACGGGCTGGTAGGTTTTTATTATTAACTCTTGATATTCCGTATAATAATGCATCAACCAATACTTATACTTTTGAAAAACAACATAGCATGGAATTAACAGGGGTACGCTTTATAGTGAAAATAATTTCTTACAGGGAGTATATGTGAGCATATTGCTTAATTTTTGTTTTTCCTAGAATGCATCATTCTTGTAAATTCAGAGACCTTTCTTTTTGTCTCCGAAAACCCTCGTAGATCCACGTTATTTCCTTTGTCAATAATACTAGTAGGTCAGAAAAATAAAAAGTTTTGGCAGTCCTTATGGGAAAATATAGCAACGAATCAAAAAATGCGCAGTATTACGTCATCAGTGTCTCCTTGGTCAAATCCCTATATTCCAAGGAGACAAGAAACGATGTTGTGCAGGTTGAGGGTTGCACATACAAGACTCACTCATATGTTTTCGACTTCTCACGAAAATCCTCCATTTTGGGGTGACTGTATTGTTCCCTTGACTGTGAGACATTCACTGGTCGAATGTCCCAGTCTTGGGAATCTGAGGCATAGGTTCCTGTCCTGGGGATGAGGCAGAGAAGGACAATTTATCCTCGCTACAATTCTCAGTGAGGATTATAATATGGAGCAGTTGTGCATCTTTGTTAGGGAGGCGGGCCTCGTCAATAAATTTTAAATTGTGCACTCATGCAATATGTGTATGTATAGACAATATATATATGAATAGATATATATATATACATATATATATATATATACATATATGTATATTTATACACATATATATATATATATATATATATATATATATATATATATATATATATATATATATATATATATATATATATATATATATATATATATATATATATATATACATACATACACATGATGATGCCTTATAATATGCATATCATCCCATAATTTTGATATATTTACTCTTCTATTTATCATGTGTTATGTGTAATGATAATAATTGTTGAAATATCGTATGTAGTGTAATGTCAGATCTCAAAAGAGTTGGTGATTTAGATAACTTAACAGTGTAATTTAGAATTAATAATACATTTTTAATAATAGTGTACTAGTGGGAGGGAGAAATTAGAGTTTTAGACCAGATGTGTCATCTGTCATCATTTCAGATAAGAAGCGCTTTGTTTTGATTCACATGTTGACAGATCGGGAATAGCAGTCAAGTCATGTTAAGATTTCTGTAAAGCTTTGTCCTGTATGAGAAGAAGACGAAGGATTTAGCAATGTTACATGCGTTCCATACAATTTTCTGGTAAAGACGTGTACTTTTGAGAAATGTGAACAAGTGTTGCACTGAAGCTCATAGCAGTTGTGCCATGTTTAAGATTGAATTGCTCTGATCATGTACTGTCCCGGCTGCAGTTCAAAACATTTTGCTTCCTTCTTCTAGAACCTTCTCTTGTATCTCGTTCCCAAAATGCCTCAATGACATCATTTGTTTAATTTTCTACTGGAATCCTCAGATTTACTCATTGTGATTTGAGAGACCTTTCATATTGGTTCTCTCTCTCTCTCTCTCTCTCTCTCTCTCTCTCTCTCTCTCTCTCTCTCTCTCTCTCTCTCTCTCTCTCTTCAAAAGACAGTAATTATTAATGTAAAGTGTTAGTGTGGTCACTGGTGTTAATCTTAGCTTTTGAGATCTGATCATAGGAAAAGTAACGACACCTGATTAAAAAGTGTGTTTTGTGAATCTAAAGCAGCTGCAAGTGATTTTACAAAGGTTTTCACAAGCTTGTGTAAAGTAAAGTGAATTTTACTTATTATTACTGTGGTATAGTTTAAAGTTTATTAAAATGTTTTGTGTATTTTTGTGTTCTTGTGTTTGATTTTCAATTTTATTATTGATTTAAAATTTATTTACTTTTAATATTTCTTGTAATTTTGTGTGTTCTTGTGTTTTCAATTTATTGATTTTTTTCAAATTTTATAATTCAGGTGATTTAAAATTTATCTATTAGCATTTTCTTGATAAAGTTTTTGTGATAATTTTTTTAATAATTTAATGCAGATTAATTAAATTTTCATTTATTTCAAGAATTAAATTTTTCAAATCTTGTTCTAATTATAAATTTTGAATTTAAATTTTTTGATTAATTTAAAAAACTGTTTCATTTATAAATTAATAGGATTAATTTGTGATTTAGTTTTGATTAATAATTTTGTGAATTAAGAATTAATTAAATTTTGTTTGACAGGAGTGCCCTTTCAACTCAATAGTAAATTTTTGTTTAATTGTTGATATTCTAATTTTTGATAAAACTTTTTGATTTTCAATATTAATTTTTTATTT
Organism: Macrobrachium rosenbergii; assembly: GCF_040412425.1. Taxonomy (NCBI): domain Eukaryota; kingdom Metazoa; phylum Arthropoda; class Malacostraca; order Decapoda; family Palaemonidae; genus Macrobrachium; species Macrobrachium rosenbergii. The sequence goes on from NC_089782.1 coordinate 6,897,686, forward strand.
GAAATTTAAAATTAGAGTACTCAATGAATATTGTTTAAGTTCAGTACCTGGCTGATAAGGCAAAGTTTTGAAATCTGTGATTTTGTTCCAGGTTTAGTTTTGTTGAAGTGAATTAAGACCAGGGAAACAGTTATATATATATATATTTGATAGATGATGCCCTTTTACTCTAGTATATTTTTTGTTTAATTGTTGATACCTTCTATTTGGTAAAGTGATTTCTTAATTGTTTTGATAAACTTAGGTTTTATGTTTTTTTTTCTTTATGATTAATATTTTAAAGCTTTTCAATTATATATAACTGTTTTAATACTTTTAGATTTAGTACTCAGTATAGTTTTCTTACTGTTTATTGTTATGAGATTCCAGGATACCTGGCTGATGATGGGAAAATTTTTCCCGAAATCTCAGCTGTGATTTCTAAGAAATAATAATGTCTGGTACTTTTACCATTCTTCTGGCTAATCCTCCTTAAATTGATTTTATATATATATATATATATATATATATATATATATATATATATATATATATATATATATATATATATATATAATGTTATTATATCACCAAATATAATGATGTTCTTTTCTTTATTAATGCTACCCATGTAAAGAAGCTTATTATTATTGTTGTTGTTGTTAGAGTTAGAGTCCCAGGAGGCTTAGGAAGATGCAGTGTGGTTTTCTTACTTCATTAACACACTAATAAAATGTACAGTATTTATACAAATTAAGTGAATTGAAGTTTGAGCCTTCCTTTCTTCTCAACTGCAACTGGTGAGGCTCACGACCTCACTCCCCTAAGGCTCTTCTCTCTCTTCTATCTTTCTTCCCTCCCTCTTGCCTTCTTGAGGGTTTTTCAAATTAAACGTCCATCCCGCCAATAGGCGGGCAATAACTTCTGTTCTGCCTTGTAGATGTCCTAAGTGGTTGGAGATTATCTAATGACGTCCCTTTGGGTGTGATCAATTGACTTTAAGTCCTCCTTTGTGGGTGGGTCCAATAACGTCACCGGAAGTCTTCTGGTTCCGGCAAAAGTTGAAAGGTCAGCTCACAGGTGAGACGTTATAGGCATTCCTTAATGATTGTGCTTATTACGTGAGTGCCAATGTTTTGGCTATATAATCACGACACATCCTGCTTCATTATTCTCTCTCTCTCTCTCTCTCTCTCTCTCTCTCTCTCTCTCTCTCTCTCTCTCTCTCTGTCTGTCTATCATTTGTCAATTGATTGTTCTCTCTCATTTCTTTTTCTCTTTTTTATATTTATGCTATCCCTAACTAATATTCTCCTAGCTATCATGACATCACTCGGTCACCTACAAACATTGTCTTCAATGTTAAATTAAACATAATAAAATGGATACAACAATAATAATTAAACTGGCAACAAAATGTAATAATGGACATAATAAAGATTGTTTCTCCAATTGTGGAGGAAAGGACATGAGTTCATTAAAACATTCTTAAAAAAATAATCATATTAAAACATCATACATACCAAATTATATGTATATTAATTCATAAGTACATTAAATGAATACTCAGAACAACAAACATATGAAATTATTAACATGTAACAATAATGTAAACATCAAATGTCAATTATTGTTACTTATTGAGTTCTGCCAATATCCCTTGTATTTTTCCGATAACAAGATTTCTCACTATTATGATAAACAAAATAACAGTTATTATTACCATTACCACTAGATTTACTAATGATAAAATTGGGGAGACAATTTCTTTATAGTAGAAATATTCATCAACATAGTTAAAATTTTCAAATTTTCTTAATTCTAACTGAAACAACTTAAACTCATCTACTTTATATGAGTATTTTTTATATAGCACATGTTTGTTGAATTTATATGTTGTGAAAAGATTGGGTTCATAATATAATTGGTTTGCTTTAACTAACTGACATGATGTTGTAAAGGATTTAACATTTTAAAACTTTATTTCTGTGCTAATGTTGTGACATTTTATTTTAGCTACAACAGTATTTAGTGAAAATACAAAAATTTCTTGATCAATTATGAGTGCTTGAAAAGGTTTATCATAGTTTATGGTACATACATCCTTTTCTTGGTTTTGATTTATCACAATCTCTTGAATACGGGGATAAGCATTAGTATTCTTATAGAAATTATCAAAATTACATAAATATTTTTGTTCTTTTAACTGAATACACTCATTAAATTGTTTCATTGTTTATCAGTGAAGAATGACAATAGTAGAGCGTGTTCTTCTAATGCAAAATGCCTGATTGTTCCCTTTTGAATGATTATTTGTTTATTAATTATCATAGGAAATGGGTACACAGTGATTAATGTGTTTGTGATCCTAGTATTGAAAGGTACAACTAAAATAATTTTATCGTGAAGCACTTTGGGACTTATTAAATTGTAGTACATGAATACATCTTCCACAAGTGGCTGAAAGTGGTTTTTTTTTCATGATGCAAAACTTAATAATGTCTTCTAATTCTTTATGGGTGATGAGTGTTAGGCTCAAAATACCTTTATAAACAAGCAAAATGGCATTTAATGTGTTTTTATGTTCCTGTAATAACACTTCACTTTCTAGAGCAAATGTATTTAAAAACTGTAGCTGCATCTCTGTGTTTCTTACTGGTACGATTTCTACATATCTAGTTAGATAGTCTAAGAAGACTAATATTTGTTTATTTCCTCTAATAGTCCTTGGAAATGGACCTAAAAAGTCCATCGTCACTACCTGAAATGGATTTAATTCGATGGATATTTTTCAAGTGGAGCTTTAAGACTTACGTTACCTTTATGTTGATTACAAACTATACAGTTTTGTACAAAGTTTTTGGCATCTTCACTACAATTCGGCCAAAAATAATTTCCGGTTATGATTTTGATTGTCTTTTTAATTTCTGGATGTCCTGCTAACTTATATGAGTGCGTTAGTTCTAAAACTTCTCTGATTAGTGTTTTTGGGATGTATAGTCGAGAACAACCATTCTTCTCTGTTGGCCTTTTATACAACAATCCATTTATTAATTGAAAATCAGGTTTTAAGGATTCATCGAGTATTATCTGTCCTACTGTTTGTCTGATTTCTGCATCTTTTTCTTGTTGTATTTTTACTCTTTCTAGATCTAAATCTACTACTTGACAACTAAAACAAAACCCCAATATAAATCTAAACACTCTCTTACTGCTGGGTTTAAAACTCTACTAGCATAATATACTGCTCTCATTCTAGTTTTGGCCTGTACTTGAGGCATCACAAGCTAAGTAAAAGTCTTTGGAAAAATCTGGGTAGACTAAAACAGGGTTCCTGGTCATTTTGCTCTTTAGTGTTTGAAAGGCTGTTTCTTGTTCATCCTTCCATTCATAATTTACATCCTTCTTGGTTACTTCTGTCAAAGGTTTGGCTATAGTAGCAAAACCCTTTATAAAAAGTTTATAATAACCTACCATACCTAGGAACCTTCTCGATGCTTTCAAATTAGTGGGAGCTGGGTAATCAATTATTGCCTTTATTTTACCTGCCTACATGCGCAGTCCATCTTCACTAATTACATGACCCAAGTATTCTAAGGATTTCCTCAGGAATTGACATTTCTGTAATTTTATTTTTAGTCCTGCAATTCTTAATCTCTCTAGGACCATTTCTAATGTTCTGAGGTGACTTTCTAAGTCTTTGCTAACATTTTCTATATCTCCTAGAATTTGTAACATTAATCTGACAAATGTTAATGGGGCTGATGTTAGTCCAAATGGCATTACTTCAAACTGTAAATGTTCTTTATGTGCTGAAGGCTGTGAATCGTTCCGATTCTTCATCTAGAGGTACTTGCTAATATCCACTAAGCAAATCTAAGGATGAAAATAAATTGGCCCCTCCTAATTGAGCTAACATATCTTGAATTACCGGCATCGGCATTCTTTCTGGAACTGTGTTGGAATTTAACTTCCTGTAATCTATTACAAGTCTCCAACTACCATCCTTCTTTGGAACAAGTAACAATGGGGAATTATGTGGAGATTTAGAAGGAATTACTACTCCATCTCTTTTCATTTCCTCTATCAAATTGTCAACCATGGGTCTCTGGCTTATTGGTAATCTGTAATTAGGAATAAAAAATGGCTTGGCTCCATCATCTAACAAAATTCTATGTTGTAGAACATTTGCTCTTCCTAGTTTATCTCCTTTTATAGCTATTACATTTCTGTATTTCTCTAACACCTGAATTAACTTGTGTCTATTTTCTGGAAAATCTGTTTTATTTACTTCTTGATTTATTTGAGAGTTTTGGCCATTTATAGAGAAAAATGCTTTCTCTTCTACTGTTAGTAAAGGATTGTTAATAGGAATCCCTACGCAATGCCTACGTATAGTGTTAGTCTCTTATATGAATAATTTTGGACATGAACTTCGCAGCTATCACCATTCATTTGGACTAGTGAATTATCCATTCTGACAAAATCTGGCAATTCTTCATTCAATAATAGAATATCCTTATCCTTTACATCCTCTTTTGATCTCAAATATATTTTTGTTAAACATTTTGGATGCAAAGTTACTGCGCTGTTGAGTATAAATTGTATCATCAGCTGTGCTAACACAACATATTTCTTCTTCCTCTATGTCTGAAAAATAGCAAAGTTCTGCATCTCCAGTGGTTTCTTCTGTTACTTCTATTATACTATTTATATCTGACTTATTTATTTTATCTAAGTGCAATACTTCATTTAGTATTTTCCCTTCACTTTCACAACTCATTACTACATTGCTGTAGTTATAAGTATAGGCGCCTTGATTTTTGTCAGATTCAGTATTTTGGTCATCAGAATTATTTATATATGAATAATTATTTATATCTGAGTATATATCATCTGTATGTGCACATCGCAACAATTCTGCATTCTGTAATTGTGGGAATTCCTCTTTTTATCTGTTTCTATTTTATCTTGCTTATTCTGGTTACTTATCTGCCTTTCCTGTATATCTGTCTCGCTTGTCGAAACTGTCTCAGACAAATTGATCAGATGTGGGTGAAACTTTTCTTTGTCAAGCGTAAAACATACGCTCTTCTGATTATCCTGTTTCAGGCTAATCTTTCCTTCACTACGATCTAATATTATTCCACATCTCCTCATTAAATTAAATGAGAACAATACTTGTGCAGGAAAAAATCTGTCTTCTAAAACGAGAAAATTTTCAATAAATTTATGTGACAAAATTTCTATTTCTAAGTTCACATTCCCCAGACTTTTAATGTTTCCCTGCTATTCCTTTTATTACTCAACTTTGACCCTGAATCTGAGTTTCTGCAATGCCTAAATATCTGGTTAAAGTTATTTTATCAATTATATTTACAGTACTACCTGTATCAATGAGTACAATGCATGTCTTTCCATTTATTGGAATCTTTACAATACGCAGATCCTTTCTGTTTATTTCTTTCTCTTTCATGGAAAATATTACTTCTTTGCTATGTAAATTGGAAAATGTGGATGAACCTTGATTTCCCATTGTAACTGTTTCTCCTTTTTCTCTTTCATCACCTTGAAGGGATTTACGTTCTTTTCTCTGTAAAGGGGTTAATTATCACTAACTGGATGATATATTTATATTTGGGTGACTGTTACTTCTCTCTTTAATTTCTCTATTGCCTTCCTTATTATTGAACCAGTAGTTTTTAGTTAAATGCCCGATCTTTTTGCAAACTGTACAGATTCTAGGCTTTCTGCATTCATTATTGGAATGATTGGTATACCCGCAGTTTTCACATGTTATTCTTGGTCTAGCTTCTTGAGCTGAATTATTCTTTGGTTTTGAATTATTTGTGTTTGAATATTGACCATTATGATATCCTATGGGTGGATCGAGGAATGGTCCATTCCTCAACTGATTCTGTCTTCCTTTCTGGTTTGGATTCCATTTTTTCCTAGTATTTTGTGTATATTTCCTTTGAAAGGAAGTTTGTCTATTCGCTACTCGTCTGGAATTACCATTATACTTGTTATTTCTCTTATATGAATCATTGGTATTTCTGCCTTTCCTTTCATTTTGTGTTTCTGTTACCCCTACAAATTCCTTAGAGATATCTATCTCTAACGTCTGGATTTCTTGCCTCATTGATATTAAAGCTGTAAGGCTGTCACTTTGACTTACTGGTTCCCAGATTGATAAACAAATGTGTTTAAATTCAGTGTATGTGATTATTCTGTTGAATCTAACTAAATTCAAAGTTTTTTGTGCATCACCGCTTTCTGAACTAACGAGAAGCAGGGTTTCTTTAATATTTGTTTTTCATTTGTTATTTTCCCTGTACATATGCGACTGTCTGCATCAGGCAACCACTGGTTCACAAAATATGATTCTAACCTATTTTTGTCAGGATTTGAACTTTCAACTCTTTCACAGAATCAGGTGGTTTGTGTAATGATCGCTGCTTGCGCCATAGTTCTAAATTGAAATGTGTTAGTATTATTATTATTATTATTATTATTATTATTATTGCTATTTGTGTTATTAGTGCTAATATTTTCTTGAGTTAATGATAATTTTGAACTTGGCATTGGAATTCGACCATGTCTAACTGTTGTTGGTCTTAAATCATAAGAGCGATTTCTAATAGAATTCAACAATTCGTCAAACAAATCCTGCATTTCACAACAGTATTCTAAAAATCATAAAAAAATTATACACAAATATGCAACAGTATTCAAAAATACATCATCAAAAGAATGTTATATTATTAAAGATTCCTATCTATCTAACATAAAAAAAAATATCACAAGTTAAAAAAAAAAATTAGAGAGAATCATAAAAGTTTTATACCTTCTAAAGAAAGAATAAAATTTGTTTTTTTTTCATACACTCGTAGAGAGAGAGAGAATAATTAAATTAACTTTCCAATCACGACTTAATATTTCTGTTGTGGTTCAATTTTAACTGTTGTATTGTTACCACTGCTTCTCTTGAACTGTTTTTCACTTTTCCTTTTGCGACCAACACTGTAGTTTGCTGTAGACACGAATCTTGACTAAAACTGCCCTTTTCTTGTTTCGTCAACCATCAGGGATTCGTCTTCTTCTTAGATTTCACCAGTAATGTTGATTTTTAATGGGAATGTTTGTTGTACATGTGAAATGCACTCATCTGTTTTAACAGACTGTATATAGAAATCTGTTTTGGTTGTGTGCTGATAGTCCTAACGGGAATGTTTTGTCGTACATGTGAAATGCACTCATCCATTTTAACAGATTGTGTATAGAAATCTGTTTTGGGTGTGTGTCGATAGCTACCAACACACAGGCGATGTTGTTTGCCGTTTCACGTTGTCTGGTATGCTTGTGTTGTTCTTATGGTTCAATTGTTGTTTTATCTTCGGGGAATAATGTTTCTTAGTTGTGGGTTTTCTAATCGGTAATGTTTATAATTCTTATTTCACTTATTTCTGTTTTGGTTGTTGATGTTTGTAGCGGGAATGTTTTCGTCTATGTTAAGATTCACTTCCCTGTTTGTTGTTAAATTTCTTGAGGTCTGCTTGTCAACTCGTTCTTCACACTGCACTTTTTTATGTCTTCCTCCAATTCCATACAGCTGTCACCGTTTGTCATGATGTTCTTTTCTTTATTGTTGTTACCCATGTAAAAAAGTTTATTATTATTGTTGTTGTTGTTAGAGTTAGAGTACCAGGAGGCTTAGGAAGACAGTGTAGTTTTCTTACTTCATTAACACACTAATAAAATGTACAGTATTTATACAAAATAAGTGAATCGAAGTATGAGCCTTTCTTTCTTCTCAACCCACAACTGGTGAGGCTCACAACTTCATTCCTCTAAGGCTCTTCTCTCTTTTCTATCTTTCTTCTCTCCTTCTCGCCTTCTTGAAGGTTTTTCAAATGAAATGTCCATCCCACAATAGGCAGGCAATAGCTTCTGTTCCGCCTTGTAGATGTCCTAAGTGGTTGGAGATTATCTAATGACATCCCTTTGGGTGTGGTTAATTGACTTTAAGTCCTCCTTTGTGGGTGGGACTAATGATGTCACCAGAAGTCTTCTGGTTCCGGTGAAAGATGATAGGTAAGCTCACAGGTGAGATGATACAGGCATTCCTTAATGACTGAGCTTGGATTACGCGAGTGCCAATGTTTTGGCTACGTAATCATGACACATCCTGCTTCGTTATTCTCTCTCTCTCTCTCTCTCTCTCTCTCTCTCTCTCTCTCTCTCTCTCTCTCTCTCTCTCTCTCTCTCTATATCATTTGTCTATTAATTGTTCTCTCACACTTCTTTTCTCTTTTTATATTTATGCTATCCCTAACTTATATTCTCCTAGCTATCATCATTATATATATATATATATATATATATATATATATATATATATATATATATATATATATATATATATATAAAAGATAGCGTGGGTTAAAATTTTTTTATGTCCACTGTAGTCCTGAGTTCTTGTCTTCGCTGGTTCGAGCCCACGAGACGACGAATTTTTTGTCAACTAAAAATTCCCCTTCAGTAAACATATATGAAAATATATTATTTCCGAGGTAGAGCGAATTGGATATTAAAGGACGTTTGTAGCTTACTGATTGAGTATGAATCACGGTGATGTGATATAAGAAAAGTCATATATATATATATATATATATATATATATATATATATATATATATATATATATATATATATATATATATATATATATATATATGTGTGTGTGTGTGTGTGTGTGTGTGTAATTTTTTCATTTATGTAGTCCAGGTATATATATATATATATATATATATATATATATATATATATATATATATATATATATATATATATATATATATATATATATTTATATATATAATATGTAGTTTAATATATTTGTAGGCAATCGCCTTGTCGTAGTGACTTCTTTGATGCACACTTTTTCATATTTCCTTACTTCTGTTTTCAATAATTCTTCATAGTTCTGGATAAGTATACATAGTCATGGTGTATTTTCCATTTATTTCTATGGTCCCGTTTCGCCAATCTAAGGCTTTTTCATGTAAGAACTAATACATATAGGCATCCTTCGCTCTATTTATACTGGCAGGATTGGATTAGTGGAGAAGGGGGTTTGCCATATTGGCTACAATTTTGGTTTACAATTTTTACAATTTACAATGAGGTAGTTAGTGGTTTACATAATATTTACATAATAATATGTTATTACATGGTAAAACTATGCTACAGAATTGGTTCTACATTCTATATCTACATATTCTATCCCCAATAAAATTTTTGATTTCTTCGCGTGTGGTGTTCTGGCGTGTCTCCACTTTGCTTTGTTGACCTTGACCTTGGATCCCTCTTCTCGGTCGGGCAGATGGCAGCAAACGGTCACCTGTTTGCGTATTTAAACTTGGTTTACTTGTGGCTATAAAAACTGCTTCTGTTTTTATTATGTCCCGATATGAATTGCATCTATATTTTATTTTAGTGTTGTTTATTGATGGTTTCTTGTCGTGGTTGTCTGTGTATTGTTGGAAACTAGCTCCTGTGTTTCTGTGGGCAAGTAATCTTCGCCTGAGAGTCGTAGATGTTCTGCCATTGTAGTTTTCTCTGGGAGGACTGCATTCCTCCTCGGGGCAAGTGAACTCATAAACCACAGTGGTAGTCATCTCCTTAGGTGTGGGTGCACATGTGGTATTTTTCATTACAAGTGCTGCAAGTAGATTTAGTTTGCAGTACACCTGTATTTTTGTGTCAGTATAGGGGGCTCGTGGCTTGACATTCTTTTTCATAATCTTCTTAATGATGTTCCTGTTGTTGTTATATTCGTTGCTAAAGTTAGTTTGGTAGTATATTGTTATCTGTTGTCCTGCCTTCTCATTGTGTTGGTCTGTGGTGTTGTGTTGCTTGTAGTATCGGTAAAAAATATTTGCGTATTTCTGATTGTATCATGTTGTCTTCAAATCCGTTGTTTGTGAGTAGCTGCTTTGTTCTGTCTAATTCCAGGTGTGTCGTCTTCCTCGTGGTACTGTGGGTGAAAACCCGCCGTACATATGAACGGACTACCGACCGTTTATGGACATTCACGTCTCCCGTTCAGGCAGCGTCCTGTGTGTTATATTTGTTTGTTTCGTCGTTTACTAAAACATCTAAAAATGGAAGTTTCTGATCTATGCTGTGTTCTATGGTGAAGTTTAGTACTGATTTTTCTGTGAAGATGTCTTTTAAAGTCTGAATATCTTGTCTGTTGTTTGTTACATTGAAAATGTCATCGATGTATCTGGCATAAATTTCTGGTTTGTCGTGATTATTGAAAACAGTGTCTTTTAAATTGGCCATGTATGTGTTCACCATAAGAACGCCCAGGGGGAAACCCATGGCCACACCATCAATTTGGCGGTATAATTCTCCTTTGTGGGAAAGAGATGGTGCTTCTTTCGTACACGCTTCAAGTATGCTTCTTATGATCTCTTGGATTTGTGGTGGGGTTTGTTGTGACCGGTACATGGGTTAAGGATTATGTCAATGGTGGTGTCTACAGACCCATTAATGAAAAGGCTTTCGACGTCCGTGGATGCGATTTCTTTGCTTGTGTGCTTGGTTTTCAGGATGTCTATGAATTCTGTTTCTGTTTCTGATCTTAATGTGTGTTTCATCGGTATGTATAGTGTGATTATGTCTTTCAGGGTCTTGGCTATTTTATAGGTGGGGGATATGATCTGTGACATGATTGGTCTGAGTGGGTCATTATTTTTATGTCTTTACTGTGCCATAGCAATATCCAAGACTTGATAAACAACATTAAAATAAAATACGGATGCAATTCATATCGGGACATAATAATAACAGAAACAGTTTTTATAGCCACAAGCAAACCAAGTTTGGATACGCAAACAGGTGACCGTTCGCCGCCGTCTGCCCGACCGAGAAGAGGGATCCAAGGTCCTGGTCAGCAAAGCAGAGTGGAGCCACGCCAGAACACCACACACGAAAAAATCAATAATTTTATTAGGGATATAAGACGTAGAAATGGATTGTAGAACCAATACTGTAGCATAGTTTTACTATGTAATAACACATTATGTAAATATTATGTAAACAACTAACCACCTCATTGTAAATTATAAACCAAAGCTGTAACCAAGAAATATGGCAACTCCGCCCTCCCCGCCCCCACTAATCCAATCCTGCCGGTTTAAATAGAGGGGAGGACGCCTGTATGTATTAGTTCTTATTTGAAAAAGCCTTAGATTGACGAAACGGGACCGTAGCAATAAATGGAAAATACACCACGACTCTGTATACTTATCCAGAACTTTGAAGATTTATTGAAAACAGAAGTAAGGAAATATGAAAAACGTGTGCATCAAAGAGGTCAATGCCACAAAGGCGATTGCCTACAACAAAAATTGTGAAAGAGAGAAACTCTGTCCGAAGAACACACACACAAACACACACTCACACACACACACACACACACACACACACACACACACACACACACACACACACACACACACACATATATATATATATATATATATATATATATATATATATATATATATATATATATATATATATATAATACATATATATACACCTAAAGAGCTACATGAATGAATAAAATTTATAGCTGATTATATAGATTCAAATCCTTTATAAATTGCATTAAGCTTATCACATCACAGATATTGCCTAAAATTCAAATTGTGTTTTTGCCATGTAAATGAGGTGTGCAGCATGTGCGGTGATAAAATATCAATACAGAAGTATATGCCCCACAATCAGGCTGGCCTGACAGTGAGCACACCCTAGAAGATTGTCTTTTAATAGGTAAAACTCTGTGTGTATATATATATATATATATATATATATATATATATATATATATATATATATATATATATATATATATATATATATATATATATACATATATATATATATATACATATTCATGCATACATACATACATACATATACATATATATATATATATATATATATATATATATATATATATATATATATATATATATATATATATATATATATATATATATATATATATATATATATATATATATATATATATATATATATATATATATATATTATGACAAAGTGTCCAGTGTCTGTCCTTCAAATCAAACCTGGTATCTAAGTGCTTGATATTTGATTATCAAACTTACCATTTATTCAACAATTATAGTTACCTCACAACAGCCAGACACCTGAACCCTCATCACACATACAAAACGACTGATTTCTCTAAAGGCAACAGTGATCTCTTATAAAACTTATAAATCATGAAAGAAAGCAGATTAAGTTCGTTAAACAGGTGTGAGGTAAAATCTAAGGGCGTCACTCCATTAACATTATAAAAGTTCAAGTATTTCTATTTATTTCATTTCCCCCTGCTCAAGCTCACTTCAATTACTTGAATGAAAACATCTCACTTACCGCTCTATCTCTAATTCAAATAAAAATTACTGGTGGGTAAATAAAATGAAACTCTGATATAATATTTTAAATACAAAAATTTATTTCTAAATTCAAAGATTATTCATGACATTAACAGTCTCAGGGAAATTATTATTACTTGAAAACAAAACAAAATTGGATTAAATCTGAATTAATCATCAGTCAAAATTAAATCAGAAATTAATTTATTAATTAATCAAAAAATTATTCAAGAAAAATTTAAATTAAGTAACAAAATTTCAATTCCCAAGTGTTAAACAAAATAAAGCAAATAAATCAATCATGTAAAAATGTGGATACAAAAGACAAAGAAATATACTCTGCAAAAAATTAAATATAAAAAAATGTAAAGCAAAAGTTAAGGCAATAGCAAACACATCACATATATGCATAAAAGAAAAATTCTTCAAAAGATAAAGCATAAAACATATAACATGAAAAAATATTAAAAAAGTGAAAAGGTATCTTTACATATAATCACTGTAAATATTATTTTTAGCGCATTAAAAACCAATAATTATGCTACAATACCTTGGTACCAAATTGTTTCTGGTTCTGGTCTCAGAGTGAGGGCCCCTTGTAAGGGCGTCTTAGACGCAGCAGGGCATAACCTATGAGTGCATGGACAGGTCCCAGACGAGGTTTTTATTTTAAAAACTCTTTAAAATGATAATTAGAGAGGAAGTGGAATTACAGTTAACAATAATGTTTATCATTACATAGCTTCAGAACAAGAGGATCTCTAGTTATTATAATAAGAATGGAAAACAATGTTTCATAGAAAATTCCTGAATGACGTTAGACAACTTTCGTAATGGAATTTTCCACCCAACAGTGTTTTGATCGAGTCCCATAATGCCTTGTACACTAATGGAGTCATACGAGAAGGTGATAATCTCAGCAAGTTTTGAATACTGACTAAACAAATTGCATCCCTATACAACGAACAACGGCTCCCTGTCTCTCTTAGCGCCACTCACCATCCCTGTTTACAAACCATACAGGGTGTAACCATTTTACTTATGCTAACTCTTTTACGGTATATGCGTATCTGAACACAAAATCATACAGTTATACAACAATACATACATACACACGGGGAGATTACTGCATTATGAAAACCACAGCATAAGAATATATATATATATATATATATATATATATATATATATATATATATATATATATATATATATATATATATATATATATATATATATATATATATATATATATATATATATATATATATATATATATATATATATATATATATATATATATATATATATATGTGTGTGTGTGTGTGTGTGTGTGTGTGTGTGTGTGTGTGTGTGTGTGTGTGAAACTTGTACGTTTAAGACAAGTCTAAAACAGTGTAGATTTTGTGTGTGATAGCGAACTGAGTACGCAAAAGCAAAATTGTAAAAACAGGTAATAGGAAGTAACACGTATAATGCCAAAACTTCTCATACTTCTCAGTCCTTGAATATTTCCTTTCCTGAAACATTCATATGGAACAAGCCCACAGGGGCCATTGACTTGAAATTAAAGTTTTCATATAATATGGTGTTCATTAGGAAGAAGTAAGAGGTGGTAAAGGGAAATAGAGAAAGAAGAGATCCCACTTGTTTAAAAAGAAAAAATAAATTAATAATTTAATAAATAGATAGAAATTTATTAAAATGCAAGGAGAATAGTATTAGGGTAGTAAATGCATTGCATCTTCGCTTGAACTTCTGAAGTTCTGATTACGCGACATAGTTCCAACGGTGTGAGGAATAAAGAACCTCTGGAACTGAGAAGTTTGACAGCGAGGCACACTTACTGCATATTGGTGCTGCTGTTCAGCGAATCAGGTTGCTCTCGGCAGATAAAGGGGATCAGGGATCAATTGTGAATGTGAAAGATCTCTGTTGAGATACAACTTATGAAAAAGTGATAAACAAGAGACCATCCGTCGATGGTCCTAGTCATAACTGCTACTATTAGGGAACAGAAACCTACCCCCATACTCTATGTAAAAGAGATAAATCTCTGACAGAAGTAGACATCCACACCGAAGAACAGTATTCTAGCAAAGGAAGCACAAATGACCCAAAGCAGCTTGCACTGATTTTATCACTGTTATAAATACAAGAAGCCTTACGGACAATACCTTACTTTCGTGAGTCACTTGCTGACACTTTTATTAGATGGTTTGCAAAAGTTTGATGTGATTCAGAAGTTACACCTAGAATAGTCAAAGCTTCAGACTCATTCAGCAAAGTTCCATCCACCCAAAGGGGAGGATGTGGGGGAAATCTGTACGAGATCTGCTAATCAGTAGGGTTTTCGTTTTACTAGAGTTCAGCCTCATACCCCACCGACTACAATAATGATACAATAAATGTTGAACATGGTCATATTATTAATAGGTAATCGTAATGGTAATAATAATTATGGTAACAATAGTGATAACGGTAAAAGCAATGAAGTAGCAGGAATAATAGTAATTATGATAGTAAATATGACAGTAATGTGGTTGCTATTCCAGGTGAAAGTTCTTTTGTTTGTTAAAGATAAGTATTATTTCAGCAATGGCCCTCGTAGATTAGTATTACATGACGACACAGGGGTACGAATTTTTTCTGTTTGTGTGCGATCGTTGATACGACTTATGACGTAATTAACAATTATAACTTTACTACAGTTGATTAAAATACAAAGTAACAAATATGTTGGAATTATTTTGCAGTTGCATGAAGTTTATGAAGTCAAAGTTTTAAGTTGTACTTATTTCTGATTCGTTCAATTCCTGTGTTTTATATCTATTTCTGATTACATCTATTAAGTCTACATCTCAGTAGATCTTATGATATCGAATTATGAGGCGGTCATTGTGTTTTTATGAGTAACTGTTGATGACATAACATATGCTTTTTCATTAGCAAATCAATTTCAATACAATTAAGGAAACCTCATATCTAGACATCAATAGGGACACCAGAAACCAAATGTTATTTGTAAATAGTTAACGTGACAACAAATATAAATGAGCACACAGAACCAAAGGATTTAGAGCTATGGCGTTGTTGGCCCCCAAAATTGTCCGGCAAATGATTTGGATATTGAATCAAGGGTTGCGATGAATGCTCCACTGTTGCCTTTTTGAAAATGTGTCAGTACTTCTCAAAACTTTATGTATATTAGACATGTTATTTCATTCTGTATTTTCGTTAATGCTAATGTACAGTGCTTATGATTATACATGTTTTTGTTTATTTCATGTATATATCGAAGCTATTTTCTCTTAAGCCTAATCATCAGTGTTGAGAATTTGGCATTTTTTATGTATTTCATGTATAAATCGAAGTTTTCTCCTTTTAAGCCTAATGCACAGTGTTCAGGAGTAGACTTCATGTATACTTTATTAATGTGCAATTACATTGATTTTATTCGTTATTCTTTCGAGAAAAAATGGCACATATTATTTCTGTGCTAACAGGAAATCTTCCTCTTTTTCGTTTTATATCTACTACTTTGTGTCCTTGAATTTAAGAACTTTCCCATTTTCTTCCGGCAATGAAAATCGCAACAAAAACATTTTTGAAAAGGAGCAGTATGAGTTCAGACGAATATTAAATTTCTGAAAGGTACATTGCTGACAATAAAATACGTAATTAATGCTGGGTTTATTTTTTATTTATTTTCGTTATATTCAAAAGGAAGAGATTTAATGAGAGTGCATTATTCTGAAATCCAAGATGTTAAAAGGGTTTAAGCGCTCTCTGATTTTTCTGCTACTTGAGCTGTGTTGCTGGAAGCATTGTCATCACGTCCTTCAGTGCTGCAGGCCAGGCAGGGCAATTTCTTTTCCAAGGCAGCGCGATATTTAGGGTGGCTGATGGCGTACACAATTGGGTTGTATACAGCATTGGCCTTGGCAAAGACAGAACCCCAGATGGAGAAGAGGGGAGTAACAGAAGACTTGTTGAGCATTCCAGTGTAGTTAATGACGAAGTAAGGAGTCCAGGCCATGAACCAAAGGGACACAGTCATGAGAGCAACCTTAGCAAGACGACATTCAGCAGAAGTCTTCTGACTTTCTTCGCTCCTGAGAGACTTGACACCCATCTTCTTGGCCTGTTCGCGCATCTGCTTTTCATGGTTGGCTACAGCCTTAACGATGAAAGTGTAAAGGTAGATGTTGGCAAACAGGGGGAAGATGTAGACCCAGACAGAGTAGATGTACAGATAGCTGTGAGAGAACATATCCTCAGTCAAGTAGTCAGTGCCACAGGCAGTCATGTTACCCTCAGGCACATAACGGTTCCAACCAAAGAAGGGAGGAAGACACCAGGCAAAGGCAGTAACCCAGGTACCAGCAATTCTTGCCATGGCGCCGCTGCTGGAAAGAGGCTTACCAGAAACACCCTTAACAATAACAGTGTAGCGATCGAGGGTGATCCAAAGCATGGTCCAGATAGACACACAGCCAAAGAGTGATCCGAGGAAAGCATATACTTCACAGAAGAATGAACCGAGGGTCCATGTCTGCCAGTAGCAAGAAATGACCATTGGTGGGAACATGGTGAACATCATAAAGAAGTCAGACATAGCCAAGTTGACAACAAGCAAGTTAGCAGGAGTGCGGAGAGATTTGGTGTTCATGAATACCCAGATGACAACGAAGTTACCTACAACGGACAAGATTCCCATAACGACCATCCAGAAGCCAACCAAACCATACCATAGTGGGTTCATCGGAGGAAACTGGTACCAATGCGAATCCACCATGTGGAGGAGTTCCTTAGGTACCGTGTCTACCACCGTGTAATTCCCAAAGGGGTTTGTGGAGGGGAGGGCGCCATTGGCCATATTAGCAGGATTATCCCAATATGACATCTGAAAATAAGGAATCATTCAGTGAATTTCAGTGCAAATTGTAGGATACTTTGTAAATAGGTTTACTCTCAATGTTTTTGTGTGAAGAATTTTTGAAATAAAACTTACTATCTTGCTATAGCCTCAATAATATACTTATTATAAATGTAGATTTCAAGTTTGTTCATTTTGTAGTGTGTCATTAGTACATGTGTATTCTGTGCATTTGTTTATCAACTTCAGTCTAGCGATGTTTTCGTGCTTTTTTTTTTGTACAGAGTAGTGTTGCATGTTGGTAGTGTCGATTTTATTTATGTAAAGTAACCTCGGTGTTATTGTCGTTGTTACTTAACATTCTTTTGTATATACTTCCTGGAAAGGAGAAAGAATTACATTTAATCAATTATTCGAATTTTGGAGTTATTATTTTTTTTAATCTGAAGGACATTCAGCTATTATGTTGAACTCGTTTAAGTACTTTCACGAAGCTTATTCCTGAAATTAATGATGATTTTGGCGTAGAGTAAAGTTTGTGTTTTTGTATAAGAAGTGTCACAAAGATACGAGCCAGGCAATAGAACTTTTGAGTTCTCCAGGTAATGTGAAAAAGCCTTGTTGATGTAGCGTTAACAGAAAACTACTGACAGATATACCGGATATGTAGACTAATTTTTCGCCTTTAAATATACAATTTAAAACATTTGAAAGAAATCAATTGACTTGAATTTTCTGAAATAGTTATGAAGTAATAGTGTATAGGGATAGTTGTTTCTATAAATAATATTAAAGGAAATAACTAAGAGAACTCAGTATTAGCACCAGTAGCAATATAAGAAAGGCTGATTTTGTATGCCATGTGTTTAATTATAAGACCTTTAGTACAAAAATGTAACATTTGGGTAAAATGGTTAGGTTATACTTCCTCTTATTGACGTTATTGTTGCATATCGAGGAGCTGTTCGGAAACAGAAATGAGATTACTGTACTGTAAGTGGAAGCACAGTGAAATTGCGACCAGTCCTCGTATCATTTAGGAGTTTCAGATCCAAGAGATATTGGTCGTATACAAAGAACGATATACTTGTCATTTTTTCTAGTGATATAAATTTGCAATATTTGATAATAGAGTAAACTGGGTCAAATGAACGAAGATAAATAAAATTTGAGGAACAAATGTAACAAAAGCCCATCTGTGTAAAAGAAAATATTATTTTGGTCTTCCTGTAGAGCAGTTGGCACCTTGGAATTTATAAGAGAAAGTTTTGCATAATTAAGAGTTTGTTTCATTTATGCTAAACTGACAAATAAATTCGCCTGATAAAAGTATAAAAATTGTTATGAATTCCGTTAAAGCATAAGAAACTTGAGTTTTCGGACCGTTAGGTGTATCATATTATATTGGTATTTTGATGAATGAATTTAATGAATTTCATTTATGAGCTATTGCATGTCGTACGAAACCAATTCTCTCAAGGGCACGTCTTTATTCGTTTTTGTGAAATTCAACTTAGTTGAAATGTAAGTAAATTGTAAATGAAAACCGGTTTCTCTACAAAAGGAAAACATCTATCCTAACAAATATTTGGAAAAATTAATGGCCACGCATGAGGTATAAATTCACTACTACCTCTTTTAAGAAGGTATCATGCGTTAACATGAATTTCTGGGCAAGTCATCATCTGACAGATAGATATCAAGTACATACATGAACTTAGACTTTGTTTCTTTATCTACATTTCAAGGATAAGTCATGATGAATTGCCTCATTTACTACAGGAACATTGTGTTTAGTGAAGATAGTTTCAGTTTGCATTCCAGTTGATATCTGAATATAAGACAGAAGGTCCCCATGAACTAACCTTGTCTAATGAAAGATTGATCGATGCTGAAGAAATTCCAAAGACTACTTCAGCTCTGTAGGCTTCGCTGTCTGCTCGGATGAACCTCTGCGCTGGCTTTCAGTCCGTTGCTCCCCTTTATACCTGCTGAGAGATTGCTATGACGTCATTAACCAATTAGAAGAAGAAGATCAGAGGAGATTACGTTTCTCTTACTGGATTTAAGGTACTGGAGAGAAAAGGGGTTTACAGGGAACTCTTTTTCTTGTATATCTTACTACCAGTGCTATCTAGTTGAAATCCTTATCGCGTTGTTTATGGAATTAAATGTGGACAGTGGTCGAGTATTTTGTTTCTGTTTTTCTTTTCAGTCATGTTTCAGATAAACAATCCATCAGACAATATTGGGCATTCAGTTATACTACTGAAATGTTTTCCTGATCGTATGTTTCTCCTGTGTTTCATTTCTTGAGAAAATCTCTAGATGGTTTCAGTCCTGTAAGCTGTTACCACTTAAATTCAGATGTTTGTTAGATCACATAAGGTTGCTTTTGTTTTATATTTCTCCTCAAGCTCGCGTTTTTTTTTTTTTTTGGGGTAATTCTATCAGAACTTCATGGTCAAACGATTGTAATGGTAAAAGTTACAGTTAGCAAATTTTATTTTAAATTTATTTTTGTTCTTTACTTCTGCTCAGTGGTCTGGTTAAACTACTATGAGATTCATGCAGTTATCTCGTGGTTGCCGATGTCAAACTTTAACTTTGGGCTATCGAGTTTCCTTTTTCAGACAGGAAGTTTGGAGATTTCTGTAACTCCTCCTTTATTGACAGAATGTGTTATGTTCATAAATTTGGGATACTAAGTCAAACGTTTCCAGATTCTCCGTAGTCTTCTTCACTATATTCAGAAACGGCGTGAAATGTCTCACAGGATGAGTTGATTATTGAGAGTGACATTTCAATAAATTATCTGGTTTATATACAAGCAGATTATAAGTGGATGTTTATTAATAGTTGCAAGAGCTCAGCGTATTTTTTGACTAGTTGTCGAGATAAGTATTGTCTTTTGTAATTTCAGTTTTTATTTGTAGTTTTTGTTGAAAAGAAAATCTGTAAGTTTATTTCTACTGCCGTATCAAGTTCTACAGTTAATATATACGTATCCTCTTACATTTCAAGTTTTCTCTCTCCATTCCATGAAAAGGAATGATTTACGTTATTGATATGTTGGCTGAATTCTAGAAAATTGCTTTAAATTTTGATACGTAGATTCTCATTTTCTGTAAATACTTGGATTTTTCTTTATGCAAACTTAGGTTTTTTTTTTTTTTATCTATAAAAACTTAAGTGTGGGAGGAGTTGTGATAATCAGAAATGATTTCCTGTTAAAGAAAAGATTCCTGAATAAACAGTGGAGACGAAATTGTGATAATTTGAAGCCTGCGTTGCAGGAATATTTAGAAACAAAAATGGCACTTATATATATCTTGCGAACATACTATATATCTTGGAGAAGTGTCGAAAGAGAGTTCTGCGGGGGCGTTCGTAAATCCAGTAAGAGTCGTCGGTGAGAGCGAAGGTGGTGTTTTATTAACGGAATTTCTTTTATGTCCGGAAACCTGAACGACACACGAAGTCAAGGGAACACTTACCCCACAGGGTTCGTTCATGAGTGTAAAATCAAAATCGGCTTATGGAGACCAAGTTGAAGAGTCATCGCTTTTGCCGCTTTCCGCACCTTGTATAATATGTTCATGTTGAGTAAGGCATCTTTAAGACTACGCGTTACTCGCCTAAAAAGGAGCTTTCTATATATGATTCTTATGTACAAAGAAACTGTGGGGAACAACACTTCTAGTTATTCTCAGAAACATCATCGTGCTGATAAACATTAAGAAGATAAAACGATTCCATTATTGGCTCATATCAAGTTTTGGATGTAGACTGTTTTGCTCGGAAGCAAGAATTGAGTAAGAGTATTCATTTACTGCTTATACACAAAAATAAATCTTTCTGGAATCCTCGACTTAATCGTTCTTATTCGTTTTAGAACAGATAATATAGAGGTTGAAAATTTGTGTTAATCTGTAAGACCTCAGCGCTCCAGCATTCAAGTGGCTCGGGCTCATCGCATGCATACCCCTTGAGCGCCGTAATAATTTACGATTTCCAAACTTTACTGACCATTCTCAAGTCCAAGGTATAGTGAAATTGGTCATATATCGTTGACACAGAAAAACTGACTTTTCTCGGGAAAGTGAAGCATTAAATTTCACACTGATTCCGAAGTGTGAGCTTTCATGTTCTGTACGTGTGTTAGAAACTGTTGGATCGTCCAGGAAGACGTGGTATGAAGGGGTGGCCCGGGGTAAGAATTAACTGGGACACACCAAGTTTTTTGGCTCGTATACCAAAGATTTCCAAAAGCTGGGATAGAAGGATTTATAGGAAAATTCTCTGTCTCCGATTCTTACTTTTCTGTAAAAGAAAAATATTGTGTCTGTCCGTCTGCACTTTATTCTGTCCGCACTTTTTCTGTCCGCCCTCAGATCTTAAAAACAACTGAGGCTAGAGGGCTGCAAATTGGCATGTTGATCACCCACCCCTCAATCATCAAACATTCCAAATTGCAGCCCTCTAGCCTCAGTAGTTTATATTTTGTTTAACGTTAAAGTTAGCCATAATCGTGCTTCTGGCAACGATATGGGGTAGGCCAATACTGGGTCGTGGTTAAAGTTTCATGGGCCGCGGCTCATGCAGCATTTTACCTAGACCACCCAAAGATAGATCTGTTTTCGGTGGCCTTCATTATACGCTGTATTGGCTGTACAGAAAACTTGATTGCGCCGAAAAAATTTCAGCGCGTTTTTTACTTGTTGTTTATTCTGATGTACAAGTTTAGCCAGATTCTCAATTTATGTCTTGAAGCATTAGCAAATTTAATGTCCGTCGACAGTTATTTAAGATTTGTACAACCACTCTAAAAAGTGCTGGCATACTTTTCCTTTTCAGGGAAGTTCGTTCATCAAAAGATATGTTTTTCTTTTTACAAAAATTTTACTGTTAGAATAAGGTTAATATGTATGCAAATTATATGACATATAAAATTGGAAGAAAAATAACATGACTGAGCAAAATTTAATGAAACATTTCGAAACCCAAAACTATCGTTCGGTGAAATAAAAGAATTGAAGTAGGGGGTGCTTTGATCTTCAAATTCCCAATAGCTGTGAACATTTACTATTACATTCGAATATTTGTGTATAAGACTCAAATAATTAAGTTAATGTTATCTAGCATAATATTTTTCCGTACTTAAGTGATACTGTTCTTAATGACGTCACTCATCGTGTGGGTGGGAAAACAAGTCCTTTGACTCAAATCGGTACACTATCAATTCTATCGAGATGAGTCTTCGCTGTTAGCGCCACAGGAAAGCACGATAAAGTTTAATTAAATTATGTGAAGAAAATGTTATGTGGGCAAAAGTTTATTCAAAAACAAATATGTAGAACTTGAAAAGAGTAAGACTAACAGTCACTTCAGATGAATTTTAGTTTTTTTTTTTTATAATTCTGTTATAACAACCGTATTGCTCCGTTCATAAGATTGAAGGCTTTATTGTCAATGTTTATCATAAGAATTTGTATGTTATAAAGATTAGACCTTTATACTTCTGTTATAAAATAGCACTGCATCATTACAGGTCTATAAGAAGGATTCGATCTTTATATCACTATAGGCCTATCCTGTGAATTGGATATTTGTATCAGTATAGGTCTATTATATAACTTTCCCTTGATAATGATCTATCTGCACTTCACATATGTTAAATGTAAATTATTATGCGAGTACTTTTGTATATACAGAGATAAGGGATCTACTGTATGCTCCTTTTCTTCTTCTTCATCATTTTAATTATAATTTGCATCCTCTTTTACAATCGTTTGATCACTTTCAGCTAATACTCTGCAAACATTCATTCATCACAGAAGAACGGAACGACTGTTTTAGCAGCCCTATTAGTTAGACGACTGCCAGTGGTCCAGGGGAACTTATAGAAACTGATTCATGAATGAACAGTTCCCTTTATATTAGCATTCTGGAGGAAGTTTTGGTGCCATCAGAGAGCCCTGCTAATTCTCGAGCCAGAACCAATGTATGTAGTCATAGGCAACTCTTTTTTTCCATATTGCTGCCTAAGCTGTAAAAGTGTTTCATAGAATATGCACATGTAATCAGAATGTTTCATAGAACATGTAATCAGAATCAAATGGCCAGCAAAGTCACCTGAATTAAATGCTATTAAAACTCTTTAGGGTTATGTAACTAACAAATGGGATGTAAATAATACCAAGACCAGGGAGCACTTGATAAGGTATGCCAAGTTCATGCTAGTACTGAACGAAATAAACATTTGTGAAAAAGATAATAGTGGGTTCAATGTCTAAGAGGTTAAGCATGTTAATTGACGATAAGGGTTCATACTTGAGTGACTGAGGGTGAGGGTCGGGTGGAGGGGATAGCGGATTTAAATTCTTCTATATTTATAGTTTGTGTTGTAATGGTTTCTATGCACTGCATTCATTTTGTAATTTATCTACTTTTCATTTACACTTATTTCTTATAAGAAACATATTGGTGTATGTACAAAATGTTGTGTAGATTGTAATTTGAATAAAATATTTATTCATATTACATTCAATATTTTATTTACGTAATATCTTAAGGGACAATGTTACAGTTAGTCGCAGCAATGCTGAGCAAATACACATGTTTATGGCAAAATAATGGGAATTTATTTTCAGAGAAGCAAGCAACACAGCTTACACACCACCAAGCGCTCTCTCTCTCTCTCTCTCTCTCTCTCTCTCTCTCTCTCTCTCTCTCTCTCTCTCTCTCTCTCTTTATTATAATACTGGCATCTGCTAAAACCAATATAAGAAATAAAGGGAAAACATTAGAAGGAAATTCGGTGATAAAAAAAGCGCAATTACTGTTTCCTCTGAGTCTGCTTTTTCCTGTAGTAGGCCACATATGACCTAGTGACAGTCTGACTGATATTATATCACACTGCGAGAAGGCTTGAGGGATGGCCTCGTGAAAGTTGCCAGTTACTCTTTTGTAAACTCTGGTCTGAAACGCACTGAAAAGTGCGCCAGAACTTTCCAGAGCGACTGTACAAGTACTACCCAAAAATGACACTTTCGACTGCACAGAAGTTCGTTGAAAGCGAAAACATATTTATATTACAGAATAAGGCATAGTATGTTTCATAATAGTGAAATTTGTCAAATATATCAGATTTATAATAAAATACAAAGTTCAGACAAATTTCAGGGAAACAGTGACGAAACATTTCCAAACCTTTCGTTCATCCAGGGGTGATGCTTTAGCCCATACCCCACAAAAATCAGCGAAATCGAAAGACAAGTGTCTGCATTTTACATCCACCAGATTCAACTGCAGCCTCATAGTTTCTCCTTCTGACCATATACATTTCATTAACAAAACTTGATCGAACCACACTGGTTTGTGTGTCTTTAGTTTTCACTTCAAATTAATTATTGTTTCATCATACAGTGATGGGTTGCTTGGTTGATAGATTGAATTCTTACTTAATGTTAGCATATAGTTCCTTTCCTCCCGAATAGCTCGAGGACATTTGCAATGTATAGATAATGATATAGATAATGATATTTATTCCATACCACAAAGTACCTGCCTTTATGGAACAGTATTAGAATTTCCTCATTTATCTTTTGGGATAAATCGTCTCTTGAGTTGACGCTTTGGTGACATGAAAACCTATTCAGTAAGAGCTTCATAAGCAGTTACATAATTGTGATTCATGTTTTGATAAATTGCAACACTAATTCTAAATAGTTAAGTTTACCAAGGCTGACCGTTCAAGGTTAAAGATACAGATCACAGAGCAGTTTAGCGGTTTTGTTAGGCTTTAGTACGTCATGCATGCATTGGTATGAATTTCTATATTCCTGAATGAGTAACCTTACTTCCTACTGAGTACTCATATTGTACACAAAAAGAAGCAAGTTTCGTCTATACTTTGGAACCATTTATAGAAAAACAAACCTAAATTGTGCAAGTTATATAGTTTCATTTATTTGTCTAGAATATCAAGCTGTGAAGACCCTCTCAGTGGGTGAAAAGAAGCAAGACTTATGAAAATTGTAGGATAATGATAGTTAAACCTTGGTTGTAATTAACTGAGTAGTGCTTTTCTTGATTAGCCAAAGCTGGGTAACATTAAGTTACTATGGAAGTTTCATTAGTATAAGCAGTTTATAAGACAGTGGTCTTTGGATTTATGTGGTTTTTATTCAAGAAAAGGATAGCTCTGTCAACAAAGAATTGTAGCCTTGCATACGTTTTTAATATTTTAGTACATGGTGGATGAAAATGTCTCAGATAATTCAGATTAAGAATTTACTATTCTGAGGAATATCAGATACCCTTATTAGCAGTTTTCATTAAACCAGCATAAAATTTTTTGGATTTAAAAAAAGGCTATAATTTACAAGCTTCATACTGACAATAACTCTACAAAGGAACTCTTCAGCATGTAAATATAGTTTCCTACTGCGGTTTCCTATTCTTAAGGGACAGTTGTGATCAGATTTATGTATTTTGTCATGTAATTAATTTACAGTAATATCTTACTTTTAAAGAATTTTCTTCATCGGCAAACAACGACTGAAAAGTTTAAGGTATGACAAGGCCAGGAGATAATAAATCTTTGACAGCAGCACAAGATGAAGATTTATCACTTTTTTCCAGTCTTAAAAGAACTCTGTTCTTCCTGTTCTTCATAAGTTTCTCTGCTACTAAGATATTTATAGTCATGAAGAAAGTTTGATGTATTTATTTTAGTATGTTAAAGGTATTTAGTATTCATCCTCCATGTTTGCACAAAATAAAATAAAGTTCAATGCAACATTATATGGGGTTTTGTAATTATCATATTAACCATATAGCAGCTTGAGCATAATTTCTTATTGACATCTTACATTTACAGATTACGATTCTTAGGAGCAAAGTTCTTATGTTTATGCCTATTCATTGTGACTATGGAATGTTTTTGAATAGCTAATATGTATGAAATAGTACGTTTAGTATACAAGAACCCTTAGTATGCCAATCATATTATGAGAATTGAAAGTACTTATCTTGCAGCCAGGAATGGCACATTTTCTTATCACATAATCTAGTCATATTTTCATATATATCCTGTACTCATATTGCTGTCAATGTGCATTGTATTGAAAGAATTTTGAATAATCTGAAATATCTTGAGTAATTAATTTTCATAAATCATTGCACAAATTCTGACGATTTAGGGGGCATGGTTTGGTAAACATGGAAATGAAAGACAATGCCACTGATAGGTGTACTTTTTATTTGTTTTCGTTTCATTCAAAAAGTCAAGATTTAGTGAGAGCGCATGTTTGATATCCAGGTTCTAATAAAGTTTAAGCACTCTCTGATTTTTCTGCTACTTGAGCTGTGTTGCTGGAAACATTGTCATCACGTCCTTCAGTGTTGCATGCCAGGCAGGGCAATTTCTTTTCCAAGGCAGCTCGGTATTTGGGATGGCTGATGGCATACACAATTGGGTTGTATACAGCATTGGCCTTGGCAAAGACAGAACCCCAGATGGAGAAGAGGGGAGTAACAGAAGACTTGTTGAGCATTCCAGAGAAGTTAATGACGAAGTAAGGAGTCCAGGCCATGAACCAAAGGGACACGGTCATGAGAGCAACCTTAGCAAGACGACATTCAGCAGAGGTCTTCTGACTTTCTTCGCTCCTGAGAGACTTGACACCCATCTTCTTGGCCTGTTCGCGCATCTGCTTTTCGTGGTTGGCTACAGCCTTAACAATGAAAGTGTAAAGGTAGATGTTGGCAAACAGGGGGAAGATGTAGACCCAGACAGAGTAGATGTACAGATAGCTGTGAGAGAACATATCCTCAGTCAAGTAGTCAGTGCCACAGGCAGTCATGTTACCCTCAGGCACATAACGGTTCCAACCAAAGAAGGGAGGAAGACACCAGGCAAGGGCAGTAACCCAGGTACCAGCAATTCTTGCCATGGCGCCGCTGCTGGAAAGAGGCTTACCAGAAACACCCTTAACAATAACAGTGTAGCGATCGAGGGTGATCCAAAGCATGGTCCAGATAGACACACAGCCAAAGAGTGATCCGAGGAAAGCATATACTTCACAGAAGAATGCACCGAGAGTCCATGTCTGCCAGTAGCAAGAAATGACCATTGGTGGGAACATGGTGAACATCATAAAGAAGTCAGACATAGCCAGGTTAACAACAAGCAGGTTAGCAGGAGTACGGAGAGATTTGGTGTTCATGAATACCCAGATGACAACGAAGTTACCTACAACGGACAAGATTCCCATAATGACCATCCAGAAGCCAACCAAACCATACCATAGTGGGTTCATTGGAGGAAACTGGTACCAATGTGAATCCACCATGTGGAGGAGTTCCTTAGGTACCGTGTCTACCACCGTATAGTTCCCAAAGGGGTTTGTGGAGGGGAGGGCCCCATTGGCCAGGTTTTCAGGACTGTCCCAGTATGACATCTGAAAGTAAAGATACACACATGAAAATTCAACAAGGGAAATATAGTATAATTTTAAGTCTTTGTTCAATAAATCACAACAAAATTAATTTAATTCTTTTAAATTAAGTCCAATAGGTAGTCAGAAGCGAATTTTTCTCTGATCATTTGTAAACTTGGTATACCTTGGTAAATTGCAGGGCAAGTTATTTATATAGCCTAAAAAAATCTATTGCAGTATACCATATCTAATAAAATGCAGTAACTTGCTCATATGAGCTTTGCTATGTAAATACAGGTAGTTTAGAAAGTTGAAGTATGCAAGTGGATACAAAAGAACTTTTACTTATGTAGTTTCTTGATAATTTGTCGTCCCTTTTGACTTTCTAATTTGCATTTTCATTTTCATCGTATTTTATCGATTGCTCTTATTCTGGAAACTTTTGATTTTATGAATTATAGATCAACTTCCTCTAAAGGAATAAGAACTCGATCAGTAGTTGACATCTAAGCATACGAATATTCATGAAGCCTGTCGTAGTAATCTGTTCTGATTATTAACTGAAATTCGTTTGTTCATGCATGTGTGACCTACTAATGAAAATCACAAGCTTAATGTCACTTTCCTTTCATTGTAATGGTAAGATTTGTGCAGTTGCGTATTCAGATTTATTATCGAGTTCGCTAAATTTGTTATGTCCTTATGAAGATGTTTCATGAAACTCATCCGTTCGTTAATAAAATTCCAACTTCATGGATTTTCCGCAAGGTTGTCAAAAATCTATCGGGCTGATAAATCTAAGCTTAAGAGGAAACTTTTGAGTCTGAAGAAAATTGAATAAGGTTCTTCGCAGCTTTTGTTTAGAAAGTAAATCTGCGTGCCAAAATAATTCAGATGGCCAATCGTGGCATTAGGAATACGAATTGTACTTTTGTTGGGTAAAACGGGTTTTGCTCGGTTAAAAAGATTGTGTTCCTTGTGTCTCCAAAATACTTGCAGGCTACTAGTCATCAAAATTTTCTGAATAATTAGGTTTTTCATTGTAATCATCTTTATTTGTTAAATTACTAAAGCCGCCGATGATTAGTTTACTGGCCTTTCAATAATGTAAATAAAAAATATTCCACGGAACAAAGCCAAGCTTACTGTTGGGTTTTCGGGATATAGCCAAAATAAAGCAAGAATTTACGCGGTCTTTAACAAAACGAAAGTTTCTTTGTATATGTTCGGAAACTATCTAATCATTGTTGTACTCATGATTACTTTTTTTTAAAAGATTCTGCGATATTTATATTAATAAAGGAAATATAAGGTTTCTAATGATTTTCTTGGACTAACCTTGTTAGGTGCTGAAGAAATTCAGAAGACTACCTCAGCAACGTTATGGGAGACTCTCGCAATTGTAGGTTACGCGCCTGGGTCCGCTAAACCTTTGTGGTGCTCTGTCTCGCTGAGGCTTCTATATATGCCTGTGAAGATCCTTCTCTTGACGTCATTACCTAATTAGAAAAGAAAAGGCAGCGAGGCGTATATTTAGTCTTACATAAGGTAAAGAGAAAGTGAAAGAAACCAGTCATAAATTCACGTTGGTTCGTAGGTAATTGTGTTTCTTTATTTTGAACATCACTTTTAAAAAAAATTCTGCATAAATTTTCTTCTTGTTGGCACTGCAGTGTATTGCTTTAAACCAAGTAGAAAACATATTATAGTCTAATAGATTCTTTTTAATCTGTTTTTGATGTTGAACATTGTTTAATATGTTAATTGCTGATGGGTCTTGCAATATCCTAAGAAAATTCGAAATTTAAACGAAAAATGGGAGGTTTCTATGGGTAGCGAGACTGTACATGTAAAGTCACTGAATCTGTTTTTTTTTTTTTTTCTGCAAAAGAAAACTATTGAGACTGCTTTGTCTGTCCGTCCACGCTTTTTCTATCCGCCCTCAGATCTTAAAAACTACTGAGGCTAGAGCGCTGCAAATTGGTATGTTGATCATCCACCCTCCAATCATCAAACATATCAAATTGCAGCCCTCTAGCCTGAGTAGTTTTTATTTTATTTAAGGTTAAAGTTAGCCCGCTATAAATACCAACAACACAGGCCACCACTGGGCCGTGGCTGAAAGTTTCATGGGCCCCGGCTATGAGTTTTATGGGCCGTGGCTGAAAAATTCATACAGCATTATACGCTGTACAGAAAACTCGATGGTCATTGTGTTATACTTTGCCAGTGACTTTAAATCGATGAGACGTCCGTGTTCATAACAGTTCTCGAAGTTTCATTGTGAAGCAGATTAGATTTAGTGTCATCGATGTAAAGGTATAAAAGGCATCTCCTTATTATTTCCAAGCATGCTTATTGACTGATCACCCTGTCGTGGGGTGTAAGAATACAACCACCATAGTCCTGCATTTCGCAAAAGGAGGCTCAAAGGACAAATGCTGCCTTGCAGATAAGGTTCATTGTGGTCATAAAACTTAGCCAAATCTTGAAACCGCGCTGGGTGCGATGGAGAAGGTGCGTCAAGGCAACCGTCCTCTTGCTTTCGGGATAGCGGTGCGGATGAAGATGGTTTTTGACTGACTTTGCTTATGAAATAATGTCTTTTGCTCTCATTTTCTCTCAGAAGTATAGGAATGTGCTTATTCATCCAGGAAATGTGCGCTAGTTCACCCAGTCCCAAGAGAAAGGTAACCTCTTAAACTTCAAGCTCTACCGCCCTGTTGCTTTTACCTTTTACTGGCACTAGTGCTCGGAATTGGATTCAGATCTTATTTAGAAAAGAAATGAATTCAACTTTGTTTTTTAGGATGTCAATGATGACTTCCACTGTGGAGAGACGTTGAGGACCTTTCGATTTTACTAATGCTTGGTCATCTTCTCCAGGGCTTATAGGACATCGGAAAGTTTGGCTTAGGGCTGTTAGCTATCGCCTATGATTTTACGTTTTTCTGTAAAATCATCTCTAGTTTTGTTTTTACCATTTGATACATGTTGTTGACTCTAACCATGAGTGTGGCTGAATGATGAAACCACAGTCTAATCTAACTCCCAAAAACAATAAAAGAGAATGAGATTCATCCTCTCGCTTTTATTAACTTAGGCATTGAGCTTGCTTAAAACAGGAAAATAAGGTATGTTGCATTACTAGACATGTATCTAGAAAAACGATGTTTTAACTCGATACCATAACTTTTATCTAAACTTTATGTTGGCACCATCATTCCGGTCTCAAATGTTCCTGCCTTATTTTCGGTGCTTCTTATTTTATATTTTTTCAATAAGATTGAATCAAGGGCCGCGATGAACACAAGCGTATTTTAACCCAAGCAAAGGTAGTTGTTATGAAATCACATTCATACACAAAAAAGAATTGCTTGCTAGAGAATTACTGTCTTTATGCAACTGAGCATCTAGAGGCAGGTTTCTAGACTTAACAGAAATTTGTTCAATAAAGCTAAGGTAAGACGATGACCTTCAGCAGGCAGAGGCCTTTTGTAAAGACTCCGTTGTAGGAGAGCAATAATCACATTTTCTTATCATGTGTAATAGTAGACTCCTTAGTCAATTTATAACAATATCTATTCTAGTATCTGAAACATGTTGTCAAGCCTTAGCGCTTGTTCACTAGTTTTGGTACTCTTTCACAGGACACATTGACCAGTGTTCCTCATAGCTATGCTTATGCAATATACAGATGGCTGAAAGGCTTGAAGTAATTCAGTGCAAAACGAGTAAAGTCCTAATTTCCTGGTTATGAAAATATTTAAACTGCACAAACGGGATGCATCGAACAAAGTGGAGGAGAGTGAATATAAAAAGTACTTTACAGGAAAGGTCAGTTTTTCCTTCACGCTGCATGCCATCAGGTTTTATACTTAGCTACAAACAATGTATAATCAGTGCATTAACTCTGTTTTTGTATCGCATTTATAAATAGACGCTTTTAATTTTTTAAATGTTTTCTCGATTTTCATCTCAATTTATATTTACCTTGTGCACAACCTACTTATCTTACTCATGTAATGTTTGTTCTGAAATTTTGAAACTAAGTCCGTTTATTAAAGTATGACCTGCCGCAGAAGTTTGTTTTGATCCTGAATGAATGCTTCCTGGCAGACCAAGCAGCTTGAAAAGCGATGAAGACTCCAAGTTCTTTGTCGATTTGAGTCGGCTTGGCAAAGGAAGGAGAGTGGTATGAACCAGTTGCAGGGAGCAATGAAAAGGGGGATCGACATAAGTGGTGCACAGAGATTGCAAGAAAGAAAAGACAGCAAAGGGGAATTAAGATATTAGGTAAAGAAGGTAGAGATGGAAATCTTCACTTTATAGTCTGAAATGCTGGCTAACAGGAAGAGAGCTGGCTGTGTCCAGGTTGTTGTATAGTGCTGTTTAGGATTTAGTTTAGATTGCTGTCTAATGAGAGGTAATTTTTTATTCTCACCTTTATCAATGTAGTTAATGTAAATTTATTTCTGGCAGCAAGGAACCTTTATTTTTGTTCACATTTACTCTTAGTTTCTCCTCTTGCCAACTCCTTCAAACTTTCTTTACTAGCTTCTGCAGTTTGTCTTTATTATCCCCAATTAGTAATGCACTATCTGTAAAGATCAATGTTTGCTCACTCCATTCATGACTCACTTCTTTATCATACTTTCCTTTCTCTGATTGCTCACATCACTCCATCCACAAAGGTATTGAATAGACATGTGATCAGAACACACTATCATTCTGGACTTCATTTTACACCAAACTAGTGACCGTCATGTCTATATATTCTAAGATGCGCTTCACTTCCATATACAAGATTTTAGTCAGTCCCGACTACCCATTTTGTACACCATGCTGTACATCCTCGACACCCTCACGTTACCTCTAACAGTTCTGTCATATATTTTTTCTATGACAGAACTGTTAGAGGTAACTTTTTACTTTTCAAATTTTCCACATAACAATCTCGTAACAAACACTTCATGCGCTCCTCTTCCTTGTCTAAATCCATACATTTCTTCCCTCATCAGTCCTTCTGTCATCTGTCGTACTTTTCAGTCAGAATCTTACCATTCGTCCTTTTTGGTAGGATCATTAATACACTGTATATGAAACAAAAATATCATGTTTGCAGTTTTTCAAACCACCCCACCCCCCACAACCCCCGTTCCTTTCGTCATAAGAAATGGAAGTGAAAATTAATGTTGAGTCCCTCTGTCCGTGTGCTGTGCTTGCAGATCTTCTTACAGGCATCTGTTTTTTGCCTGCATTCAAGAAATTACAGTAAAGGTTTTGCCTTGGTGTCAAGACTGGGATAACAGGTTAACGGCGCTGGTCGGCCGTAGAAAATGTATCCAGATCAGCTTCTCTAACCGCAACCGAAAGGCCATTTTCCAGTTGGATGCAGTTCGTATCGTTCATGTCCAAGGTACCAAAGGGTTAGTTCCCAAGCGGACGTGGTGCCAAGTCCAGTAATACCCCTTCCACAACTGCTTTTTCTTTCTCTTTGGAAAAATATTTTATTGCTATCAGTGAAAGCCACTGATCTTGGTCCTGATAACAAATTACTAAATCGTAGCTTTTCTGTGTTTGAAGTGACGTTTGCCCGAAATCCTGCCTGTGGCTCCGACTTAAGAAAGGTTTCTATTCTCACAATTTATACCCTGGGTTGTGTTTTTCATCGCTACCTGCGGCCTTATTTTTGCAACGTTACTAGTGTCATAAAACATTGCAGACCAATTCATAGGCCCGTCCTTCAGTTTTTTCGCAACCTATTTTTGATGGGTTTCTTTCTTTCCATACGCTTTTAGTTTTCTGTAAAAGAAAACTATTGAGATGACTTTTTGTCTGTCCGTCCGCCCTCGGATCTTAAAAACTACAGAGGCTAAAGGCTGCAAATTGGTATGTTGATCATCCACCCTCTAGCCTCAGTAGTCTTTATTTTATTTAAGGTTAAAAGTTAGCCACTATCGTGCATGTGGTACCGCTATAACAACACAGGCCACCGCCGGGTCGTGGCTGAAGGTTTCATGGGCCGTGACTGCGAGTTTCATACAACATTATACTCTTTACAGAAAACTCGATTGCGCCGAAGAAACTTCGGCTCATATTTTACTTGTTTTCTTTTGTGGCTGGAAAATTTCATCTGTACTTAATTAAGGCGTATAAGCTCATTTGGTGAAACGAGGGCACACGGCAGCAACCTTATCCCCACAGACGCGTTGTGAAACTCGATGGAGGGTTGTGCCCTTCTGGTGCCACCCCTTCGAAAGGTGCAAAAGTTATATATATATATATATATATATATATATATATATATATATATATATATATATATATATATATATATATAATCAGAAAGCTACAAACGTCCTTTAATATCAATTCACTCTACCTCGAAATAATATATTTTCATATATGTTACCGAAGGGGAATTTTAAGTTGATAATAAGTCCACCGTCCCGTGGGATCGAACCAGCGACGGACGAGGAATCAGGACTACAGTGATGCACTAACGAAATCGGCCACAAGATTTCGTTAGTGCCTCACTGTAGTCCTGATTCCTCGTCCGTCGCTGGTTCGATCCACGACGGTGGACTTATTATCAACTTAAAAATTCCTTCGGTAACATATATGAAAATATATTATTTCCGAGGTAGAGTAATTGATATTAAAGGACGTTTGTAGCTTTCTGATTGTATATGAATCACGGTGATGTGATAAATATCATATATATATATATATATATATATATATATATATATATATATATATATATATATATATATATATATATATATATATATATATATATATATATATATATATATATATATATATATATATATATATATATATATATATATATATATATATATATATATATATATATATATATATATATATATATATATATATATATATATATATATATATATATGTGTGTGTGTGTGTGTGTGTGTGTGTGTGGATCAGTGTGGTGTTTGTATATTTGTACACTACGTTCTACTATAGTTTATTAGATTTTAAGTTGGGGGGTAAAAGTTGCTCGTTTGTTTGAATGTCGCTGATAAATTAAGTTGTAGAATATCACCATTTTCATTTCTGTTTAAGCCTTAAGTAATGAGCTAAGGCGCAGTCTCAGAAACAATGTTTGCGACACTACAGTTTCCTCCCGTCCGTAATAAGCGTAAAAGGGTTAGCGTTTGAGTCAATACCCTTAGTTTATAACGTATGGAGATTTCTTAAGGTTTCGGTTGAGCTTAGTGCAGTCTATATCTGCTTACTCGTGGCAACACGTGAGTACCCATACAGCCTTCTTCAAGAGGTTTCAAGGAAATGGAAATGTTTGGTCAAGTGTGATCGTTTTTCCTTTCATCTATCCGTACAATAGGAAATGAGGATATTGTGAGTAGATTATTGTTACATAAATGGTTTGATAGTTAAAACCAAATCACTGACAACAGAACTAACTGACAGCAAATTTAAAAATTTAATTTCTGAAAATGTGTAAAACATTTGTGCTGACGAAGGAAGTAGTCGCGAAAGATAAGTCTGTAAACTTATTCTATATAAAAAGTAAAACTGCGTTCGTGAATGATTGTTGCAGATTATAAAATAAATGATAGTAGTAACATTTTTGGGCAATGAGCACTGACAGCTTAGAATTGTATTTCCTTTTAAAGTAATTCCCTTTTCTGATTTTCAAAGACTTTTTGGAAGAAAATTCATTGTGTTTATCTAGTTCAGGTATGATGAGAGCAAGAAAATATGTCTAGCTTGCATGGTTATAATCGTATAATAGTCAATCCTATATTGTATCACTGATTTCTGTGATATTCTTTCTTTCCTGAGGAATTCGTGTAGTTTCTCTCGTTATTAGATCGCAGCCATTTCCTCTTCTTTCATCCTTTCTTTCACAGATTTAGGTCGAGTTTAA
The DNA here is from genome assembly GCF_040412425.1 of Macrobrachium rosenbergii. Classification (NCBI taxonomy): domain Eukaryota; kingdom Metazoa; phylum Arthropoda; class Malacostraca; order Decapoda; family Palaemonidae; genus Macrobrachium; species Macrobrachium rosenbergii. The sequence continues at coordinate 6,933,398 of NC_089782.1, forward strand.
ATTTTATGGGAGTCTTTTACCAGGTTAAGTGAAGCAGGAACTCGAAATCCAGAAGTACGAGAAAGAAAGAGAGAAATTAAAGTACTATACAAGAAAAAGGATTGGAACAGATCCATGAGCTTTTTTACATCCAGGTCTTCTGCCCATCTAACAAGTACGAAAAGATATTAGCCCATAATGAAAACCAGTGCTAATTGTTTCTAAAATCTCTAAGCAATCATTGAAGTCAGGGGAGTTTTTAAATGTGCTCGGGATACCTCACGCACATATTGCCTAAATTACCAAGTCGTTCACCTCAAAATTTATTTGTTTTTCTTGACGCGATTTCCAGACTTCTCATTCTTAGAACTAAAGGGCTTGATGTATGTAAAAGTTTTTTAGACGATGAAAGTGAAGGAAAAACTTTCTGTATATAAAAGAATAAACTTCCTAAATCCAACAAGTCACCCATTGCATACGTTTAAATGAAAGACGCTAACATTGATACATTCCTGAAATCTGGCTGTATTAGATTTAGAGAGAGAGAGAGAGAGAAAAAAAAAAAACTAGCCGTTTGAAATTCTAATATGGAGACCATTTTCCGAGATGTCCACCACATGACCCTGAAATATTTGTTATATATATGGTGAAATAAGTTAAGCACATTTGTAATGTGATATTAACTAAATCAGACAAGGGTAACTGCAGAGTGCAGTAAAGCTTAGACCATTCATTGCACATTTGTACCTTACGCCTCCACATCTGTCTTGCTTCCACATTTTTCTCTTGTAGGCAGCGTTTAGAAATGGCTTAAAGGGTAGTCCAGATTACCCACCTCACCAGGCATACATCAAAAACCATAAATTTCGCTAGATGTTGTACAGTAGAGCAGATTCCTTAATTTTAGGTGTACACTAAGTTTCACGAAGGTGACTGAGGCTTCATTAAATACACTGTGTGTATGCTGTGCTTTTTTTCTTTTATTTGCCATTGAAGCCTGATTCAAACGTCACATATAATGGAGTAAAAAACCAGCACCTCCTTGATTTCTCTGGTCTTGTAGCAAAAGCAGACTCATGAATAAGAATTCATAAAGTCTGCTCTCTTTTTTCATACGAAACCTACTTTTTTTCAAGATCTTAGGAAGAGATATGACAATTACTACAGTCCTACAGTAGACTTTTAAGTTATTCCTGTCTTAGCTACCACATGGGTACAAGAAGCAAACTACTTTAGGCTGACACTAATAACACTGGCTCCTGTGAGGGCAATTTTCTCCTTTGTCACAATGACTATGTTGTTTATTGTCATTTTATCCGTTGTTTCAACAAGGAAATGGAACAGCTCTGTTTTCTTGCACTGTCTCTGAAGATACTCCTCCAGTTTGACAGATTTATTTTTTGTTTTTACTTTCCTCCTAGTGGGTTTTTCTTCATGAGATCATACTTCAAACTTTTAGGCTAACTGACAATAAACATCAAAGAATATATGCATTCCCTTGTAATTACTATTTTGGTGCCCTATTTCAGGAAGAATGTCATTCTGGGAATATTCTTCAAAGTTCTTTGGTATTTTGCCATTACATTGTGACGATGGGTAGTCTTGTGAGGAGTACCTCTCTCACAAAGTCCAGTGTTGACTCACGTTGGCCGTCCATGGCGGGCAGCATGATGAGCCACCGCAACTGTTTATAGATGTGCAATGGTTGCTCGTCTCCTGTGGGTGTCCCCATGTAGTTGAGGAATTTCTTGGCTCTCAGGGCGGGTGGTATGCTGAAGGATGACTTCAGCCAGTCCTTCAGCAGGTCGTAGGTGCTATTTGCTTGAAGACGTTGTCTGGCAGGAACTCGAGGATGGTATCTCCTTTGTGTGTTGCAGAGTTGATTTTCTTCGATCTTGAAATTGTTTCTGCCCTAAAGAACCATGCTTCTGGGTTGTGGGGCATGAATGGCGGTAGACGTATGGAGGCAGCAGCGAGGGTATCGCTGAAGGGGCGGGCATCTTTGGTGTTGGCTAGGTCAGTCATCTCTGTGGGTCATCAATGTGATGATGGGTATGAGTAAGGGTCAGAGTTCACAGCTTACTAATTTATTCAGACAACAAATACACAGGTCAAGCGCTCATGCAAGTGGAATGTAGCACCTGACACCACGCAGGTAAAAACAGAGATTAAACACAATCACTTGTGTTTGTTGGTAGATGGCAATATACATATAAATCGGTATGATACAGGACTGAAGTTAACATACGTACAGCTGAGAAACTGACATTGCAATACATATGATGATGGCAATACACTGAATATGAGAATGACAATAAAGAAGATGCATGTAGAAAAGGTGGTTGACGGATGCTGTGTTTCTTTCGTCTGTGCGTTGGCACGCGGGGCTGTTGTTGTAGGGTTAATGGCTGGTACGATGAAGGTGTGTGGGGTCCACTTGTGATGGACCATCCATAACCAGTACATTACACTCTGCCTTGGTTTCTGTAATTTCACTTTACCATGGAGCACATTCATCAGATCAGACTTCTCCATACATGTAGTTTAGCCTTATTGTTGAGTGGTGTGGGGTAAGAAAGGTATTCATGTTTGAAAAATTCTTGTGGACTCCCACCCTAGTTGGTTGACTTTGGCCATATTTTAAAATGTCGGTATTGTGCTTTTTGGTGGGATGGCTGAAATAGTGACTGTTAATTTGTAGTTATCCAAAAAATATTTGTACTATCTTTTCCTCCATGATACATTGCAATTAGTTGAACAGCAGAAGGATCTGCTGATCTTGGTAACAAAAGACAGGAGATTTTTCTTGCAAATGGATTAGCCATTTTGTATGTGCCCATGTCGACCAGCTGTACTTTTTCAAAGAGTGCCTTCTGAGTTGTTGGTGACTGTTCATCGTGACACTCCACCTTGAAAGATCTAACAGACACTATAAATTTTCAGTCTCTGGAGTGACTGCATTATTCTGTTTGTGGGTTTAGTCAGTAACCATTGAGGAAACATGCTTTTCAGACTTTTAAATAATGAAGTTTCCATCATGGAATTGTCTGACAACCTGTGGTTGTTGCTTTTCCATGCACATTATATCTTAAGATAAATAATATGTATAATTATGAAAATAGGCAGTACCTTGTTTAGAATCAAGAACCAAAACTGAGACTGAGGACTCTTCCCAAGGCTTGTACAGTGAGGCTAGATCAGCTAACCTAAGGGTGTGTCTGCACTGCAGTAAAACATTTCATAAACACACATAGGCAACTTATTGCACATACATGAACAGGTAAATTCAAGTTAACAGTTTATTGGTAGTCCTAACCAGTGCTTCATATGATTATCCTGTATTTGCTAAAGATTTGTTCTCTGCTTATGGTTGTTGACTTATTTTCAACCTGCTTGTGATTTGCATGCAATAGGTTTCTGACATGTGTTTATGATATGTTTTACTGCAGTATGGACGCATCCTAAGTATAACCAGTGGTGTTTTTTTATGTTGGTAGCTTTACTAAGAATGATGTAGATTACAAGTTATGGAAAGGCCACAGGGTATATCTGTTTTCCTAGAGTATTACAACTCTCGTCTTGCTTAATTGAATGAAGATATTCTCTTTTTCAGTTGTATAAATGTGCTATACTTGCATGTGGGTATTTCAGTTTAAATGGTACCAGAGTTCTCAGGTAAAATACCATGGTGAACAAGGAACTTTACAACCTTACTACTCCTTTTATCTCAGTACTTGTAATAACAAGTATAAGATATCAGTACACAAAATTTAATATAAATTCCAAGTAGTAATACTTGTTTTCCACACACATGACGTAGTATTAAATAATGCTGAATTATCGTAACTTCAACACATACTGTATGATCGTTGACGTCATACCAGATTGCACCATTGGTTACCTCTTTAGCCTATGTTACGATTTGCATACCTATGTGGTTTCACATGGATTTAGTCTACTTGTTTATCAATCTGAGAGTTTAGGAATGTTCTTTGAGTAATACATGTGACCTGTTTTTTACTCTGAGGTTTGTTTTCCTTCATAATGCTCTGTCACCTTCCCAGTGCCATCCTCAGCATACATAAACATTGATGTTTACCTTCACAATATGAATGAAACCAATTAGGCATAAGAATGAAAATGGATATGTTATAGAAGCAGTGAAATATAAAAGTAAAAATCAGTGGAAAAGAACACCGCAAAAAACACAAAATTTTGGTCAAAGAAGGCTGTCATAAAAGAGAATAAATGAGTTCAGTTAGTAGATATTTATGTAAAAGAAAAAAAAATTAGAATCATAATGCTGAATCATGGAAATGTCTCAATACAGTTTTTCAAAAATATAGAAATGTTTTACTGATAATATACATCACCATTCTTATTTGCTGATGTATCTTCAAGAGGAGTTATAATCCTTCTGTTGAAACGATATCCCGTTGATGATCTGATGAGGTTTTAACCCTTATAATGAAAGTTTATTGCACAGCCAAGCTCAGTGTCCAACTGATTCAAACTATGGGAGGAAGAGTGGGGGCTGTGCTTATTTTGGTATCAACGCTTTCTGTTGGCCCACTGATATTCCCTCTTACACCAGGCAAACTTGGGGTAATAGAACAAAATTCCCTCTTACACCAGGCAAAATTGGGGTCATAGAACATTTGTTCCTGTGCTTCCTAAAGAAGCATGAGTGTCATTACTGCCACATACATGATAATAGTCATTACCACTAATATTGTAATCGATGATTAATGGCCCCCGTACGGGGGTAGTGCCGTCAGTGCACCTCATGCAGTGCACTGTAGGCATTACTTAAGGGTCTTAGCAGCATCTCTTCTACCCCTAGCTGCAACCACTTTCATTCTTTTCACTGCACCTCCGTTCACGTTCTCTTTCTACCCGTCTCAGTTTCCTTTAATTCTCTTCTATCTCTCTTTCAAACCTCTGTCTCCTTTTGTTCACTTTCTGGATTACTGGGAAGGGATGAAATTGCTGGGATAGTAGAGTATCGTCAAAGCCAATGGTGGAAGCTATGGTGGCCTTGTCAGCCACCCAATAATGTTTGGACCTAAGAGTTATTGATATGCTAGCTGTATCGATATCTCAAGGGAGGGACTATTCTTTAGAACTAGCCTTCAGATTCCGGGGTTGGTTAGTTCTGGGAGTAGGACTCTTGGCATTCTGTTCAGTTTGCCCATCAAGATAATTAGAGTGGGGATGATTGTATTTACGTATATATATATATATATATATATATATATATATATATATATATATATATATATATATATATATATATATATATATATATATATATATATATATATATATATATATATATATATATATATGTATATATATATATATATATATATATATATATATATATATATATATATATATATATATATATATATATACATATATACTGTATATATATCGACCTTTATCAGAAAAAACTGTTTACTTACTCTGGTTTTTTGCTGGCAATCTGAACGAAGATAACCTGTATCATGGTCAAGGAAGAACCAACTACTGTACATTAGAACTTAATTTTTTTTTTTTTAGAAGAGAATAGTTTTGAAAGCATGGCATTTCAAGTGTCAAAAGTATGTAAATAAACCAACATTTTGCCTTTTGAAAATATATGATCCAATTACAACTTTCAATTTTTTTTTTTCTTAGTGCCTCCTGCATGGTTGCCCTTGACGTTTCCTATACTCTATCAAATTATTAAGATATTCCATTCGAAAATATACTGATATCTTAAAAAAAGCAACAACATCGTCGGGAACTTCAATACCAGACTTTTTAATTCAAACCAAAGCTTATTAAAAACAATGTTTGCCCTCCATGAGGGCATTAAAGATTTCCCCGCATTAGTACTAACTGTGAAAAAAAATGACTAGAAAGTGCATGCAACTCCTCCCTACTAACACAGTCTACCCAAGTATTATTCCTTGGTACTTCTTTATTCTTATTTCCTAACTCAGGATATTTCTACAGAAAATTTCTTGACAATATATCCCCAATGTTTTTATGTTGGTAGTTTAAGATCCTCCTCCTCATTTACTTCCTCGATATCTTTTTTTATTTCTGTTTTTGCTCTCAAAGGGTCTTCTTCCTCGTCAAAAACATCTTTTTCTAAATCGAAATCTACAGCAGAAGTCCAGCCACCAAATGGCAAAAGCCTGTTTTTGTTGGTACTTAATTCCCCCGTCTTATTGAATTTTATATTGAAGAATTCTGCACAATCTAAATCATAATAGATTAATTGTGTACTGTAGAGTTCCAAAAACTTACTTTGAAGCAGTCATCACAACTCACTGTATCAAAACTAAGTTAAAACTGTTACTGTCTGGGTCCATGAATGCACTCATGGATACATATACAAAATTGAGGCAAAAATACACACATACATACACACACACACACACACACACACACACACACACCCATATATATATATATATATATATATATATATATATATATATATATATATATATATATATATATATATATATATATTGTTACATGGGGCTTTGGTTGATGAGCTTATTAATTAATTAATGTAATTTATTGGGCCCTGCATCACCAATGGCACATGTAACCTGTCAATTAAAGCTAAAGTTATCCTCAAAGACAGACAATTACTAAACTGAATAAGGTCACCAGTTGGGGAAAACAATATCCGGGATAATGGATTACTCTGCAACAAATGGATTACATCAAACCCCTTTACTTCCCCATTAGTCCTGACAAAGAAAGAATGTGCGGTGATAGCGAGGAAATTACATGAACTTTCGCCCACGTCAGACACAGTCAATTTTCCCTTGCTTCAAGTAAAGTTATAACACAATGGATGTCAATGCTGGTAGATATAGCATGCAGTTTCACATTAGTGAAGGCTAATTCTCTTCCAAACAATGGGATCAAGACACAAGGCTGCCTGAAATTTACTTACTTGACTTTCCGTAATTCCTACTTACTGCACAGGAACAGCTTATACAGTGTCACTAGGCAATATTAATTATTCTTACACTAGACTTCATAAAAGAAAACTGATTATACCAGGTTCTCGTAGATGGTGGTGAAGTGGTGAAAACAAAGGGAAAAGATGAAAATACAGTGGAAGAATGCTAGTAAATCGACGAAGAAACTGGCAAATTTCTGATTTACCGTTGATGTGGTTGCTTGCGCATGCAACTGACGATCAGAAGTCTTGAAATGACCCGTTCTACGTCTCACTAGTACCAATGAAACAGTAAGAGGGCAAGCACAAAGAATTAGTTACACACAACGAGTGTGCTTCACGCGATAGCAAGTTTCTCTCTGATGTCTTTTGGGGTCAAAACAGGGTGGCTGTAGCATTGGGTTGTTTGTTCATGTCAGTGTGCCTATATGCCTCTGGCAGTCTGAAAATTTGACAAAACATCGCCGAATGCATAGGACAGAGCAAAGGGATGCCTAAGACCACTTTCACTAGAGGTTACTTGGTGAAACCCTCTCTATGGGTTAGGCCCCTAATGCTACATTACCAGCTACTAAAGATGTTACTTTTTTTTTTTAAACACAGCCTACCGCATTCGTAGCGTCGACAGAGACGCCTTCCTGTCTTTGTTAGAATGATATTCTTACTAAATAATGCAGAGATGGTGAACAACAGAATATTTATTAAAGCTCCCCCCTTAAGAAGGCCTTCACTCCCTTTCAGGCGTGAAGGTCTGTACTAAGCAAGCTGTTCGCCTCTATTACGTTACTCTTCTCCCCTGAGCAGATTTGTCCCATGCAGTCTAACTAGCTATGGATCTACCTAACTCTAGATAGGATATGAGCTTTGATCACTTACATTACAGAATCCTAACTGTACTTAAAGGTGCTTACGGTTATTACGTGCTACCTCCTATAATCGTGATGTTTTAGACCTAGCCAAATGGTACATTCTATGGTTTTCCCTAGCCTAACCTATCCTAATACGACCATAGCACCAACATAAGGGACAATGAACTAGCTAAATGACAAGGTTTTCTGCAATACTATTGGTAATTACTGGTTAGTACATGAGGTTTGCCTCATGATAAATGCTTGCCTCACTGAGGCCTTAGGCCATGTGTGTCGTGAGCATAGTGGCTCTGTTCACCATAGTTTAGATTGTCTGATTTTAGTTACACTGTACTTACGTGATTACTGCAGCTCGATGGAAGGCGTAAGTGATAAGGTTACTACTCCGATGCACTCAATCAAGTCTAGGCTACTCTATGAGAAGGAGATCACGCTGGCTACCTCCTCTGGGCAAGGGGCCAGGATCACTCTAAGATGGTAAGGCACTGTGCCGAGAGGGCGCTAGTGCCAGGATGAGTTAATGGCTCTGTGATAACTGGGCTCTCTTCCGCCCCTTCTTCTTCTTCTTTGGGTTCCTCCAAGGCCTATCTATGTCAAACCTAGGAGGTAATGAGGGCACCGACTCTGGAGAAAGACCAGAAGGGCTAGCGGGCGTGAAGTCAGGGTTAACTTCAGAAGCTACAGGAGGGCTCCCTACTCCAGCTGCTGTGACAATCGGCACTAGAGCAATCTCAACCTCTGCATCCGAGGCCAGTTCCTGGTCTCCCAAAGAAGGTGTAACTGTTTGGTCCACCAGGGGTTCATCCTCTGCGGACTGATTTGGTGAAGAAGAAGTGTCGGGTGCCGGAGGCTCTCCGGTTGCTATGATTAATGCCTTGGGGAATCCTGAATCTCCTGGAGGAGGATCCGCCTCATGATTTGGACCGGGCACAGGGTCCTTAATTGATGGCTCAACGTCCGTGCCAGACGGAGCGTGGCACTGCCCAGGGTTTGCAAGTGGCACTGGCAGCGGTTGACGGCCAGGCATGCCTGACAAGGGGTTCGAGGTGCAATACCTTGCGGATGGCTAGAATTTGGCTGCAGCAGAGATTCCTGCCCCAGCTGGAGATCAGAGCCTCTCAGAGAGTCTTGCTTGGGGGCATCTGCTGGGCGTTGCTTACTTGGACAGCCCTCCCAATTTGTGGAGTAGCCTGTCCACTGGCACGTCCTACAGCGGTACTGCTCCTCCTGAACGTCTCTTCGGGGAGAGGGAGGACCTCTTTGTGGGCTGCCCCTTCACGAATGGAGAGGACTAGGCTGAGAACGGTTTAGTGTGTGACCCTTCCGCTGACCACTTCGGTGTGCGGAAGGTGGGTTTTTGTCTTGATTGGGTTCTCCTACAGTCTGGGCCTCCGCGGAGGAGGTAGCGTGGCTGCCAAGTGGCGTTGGAGAAGGGCTTCCCCAGAGAAGGTCCCAACCCAACAGGAAGTCCATTGGGGCCGAATTCTACCCACCACGCCAAGGCGGTGGGGTAGCATGCCAAAAGGTGTCGTGACCTGGAGCTTGACCGTGGGAACGGTAATGGTGTGGCCCTCTATCCACTTCAACTCCCACCGGCTTTTCTCGTCAACATGGCACTGGCTGGCACCTGGGCCCTGGAGGTCAGGCTAATGTCTGCCGCAGTGTCTACTGTGACCGGAAGGGTCACAGGCAGGCTACAGCCCTTAAGGGGAGCAACCGAGATGAACTGGGTCTCCAGTCTCTCGGGGTAAAGGATCTTTTGCGGCCCTGCTGTGGAAAATAAGGTGCTGAAGAGGTTGACGAACTTGGTGGTGGGGACATGATGTGGACAGGCCGGATGTCCAGCACTGTAGTGGCCAGCAGCACCACAGGATTTGCACTGGCCCTTTGTAGGGGTTCGGTGACCTGCAGTAACTTTTGGTGGAGAGGGTTGAGTGGATGAAGAGGGAGAGGAGTTCTGGCTGGTAGTAGGAGGCTGCTTGTTAGTGCCTAGCTTGTATCGGCACTCACCTTCAGTGTGCCCCACCCTCTTACAGTAGGTGCACGTAGGCTTGCTCGGCAGTCCATTCTTCAGATGAGTCGAGCCTGAAAGGTACCCGGGTGGCACTATGCACCTCTGAGATATGCTGTGGGACTGGTTGAGGGTTTCCCATGAATCGGCCATGCACCAGGCTTCCATAAGGGTGGTGGGCTGCTTATCATTTAGATATGCAGCAAGGGGCCCAGGCACACATTGGTAAAGATCCTCCGGCATGGTCCGATTGAAGAGGTCCTCAATGGGTACCAGACTGGGTCTTGTGACAGGCCCATTCAGTCCAGGACCAGCTGACTTTCTTAGCAAGACCTTGGAACTGCTGTCTCCATTTCTCCAGGGTTATTTCATAGGCCTTCGTGATGACTTTACACACTTCAACCATGTTGCCTCTCTGGCTCTTCTCCAGTGAGTGAAGGGCTGCCTTAGCTTTTCCCTCCATGTGCTTGGCTAGTACTAAGGCCCTCCTGTCTCAGTGGTGCTGTAGTTATCGAAAAGTGCCTCCATTTCCTCCAACCATGCTTCTGGCTCATCCTCAGTCCACTTGGGGACGAGGGATTTAATGCTCGAGATTGGAGCATTTGGGGCAGCAGGTGTGGGGCTGGAGGGTTGTTGTCTAGCCATAGCATTTTCCTTTTTTGCTCTTTCCAGCTTGAGCTCCTTTTCTTTGAGAGCTAGCTCACTCTCCTTGAAGGCTAACTCATGCTGTCTTCTCCTTTCTTCTCTTTCGTCTTCCAGCTGCCTCTGTTCGGCCTCATACCTCCGCCGTTTGAGTCTTTCTTCCTTCTCTTGGTTGGCCAAGTCATCCATCTGCTCCTTAACCCACGTGGTGAGGTCCAATGCGGTGAGACCTGCCGCCGTCCCCAGCTCCATGAAGCCTTTATAATTCTCTGCTGTCAAGGTTCTGGTGGGGAAGGGCATCTATCCGTGTCGACTGGAGGTACTTGGGCAGCAAGGAAGTGTCCCTCAGATTTAGGGTGACTCTTCAGTGATGTGGCACCTTTTCAATAAGGTGGCACTGTGGTTGGGTGTGCCATGTAAAGGTCACACTGGTGGCACTCAGTATCCTTAGGTACTGGTGTAGCTTAGGTACAAAAGGACTTTTCTTCTGTGTTCCCTTTGTCTGGTTTTGTTTTTCTAGTTTGGTTGCTGGCACTATGATCCCAGTGCGTTCCTAGGAGCCCTTTACTTGAGTCCACTAGTTTGTATTTGGGGAAATGCACTCTACCTCAGCAGAGTGCAACAAATGAGTGAGAGAGAAAGGAAAGGTAAGAGAGAGAGAGAGAGAGAGAGAGAGATGTAAGCTATTCGGTTAATGACAGTGCTTCAGATTAGAGGACCATGGAAGGAAAATTGAATTGTGGTTGCTTTTGAGGCCCTCGTGAGTGTCTGGTCCCAGTACCCGCTGTGCTACTACCCCTTCTCATGCAGAGGGGGAAAGGCTACTTTCTGCTTAAGTCTGGGTAAAAGACCTCACTCGTGACCGACAGTTGCCAACTGTAATTAATCTTAACTTGTCCTCATCTATTTGTGGGACAGAGGTGTTTCTGGTTATTTGGTTTAGTTAAATTAATTATCCCGGTGTCGGCCTGGACTTTCTATGAAGAGGGTCACATATACTCGGTTAGGTTGGGTTGAATGCTTACTTGAATATGAGAGAGAGAGAGAGAGAGAGAGAGAGAGAGAGAGAGAGAGAGAGAGAGAGAGAGAGAGAGAGAGAGAGAGAGAGACTTTCTATGAAGAGGGTCACATATACTAATTAGGTTGGGTTGAATGCTTACTTGAATATGAGAGAGAGAGAGAGAGAGAGAGAGAGAGAGAGAGAGAGAGAGAGAGAGATAGAGAGAGAGAGAGAGACATTCAGCCAGCAAATTTGTGCTGCCTGAGGAAATTTAAGTAAAATTTTTATAACTGCACACTGGCAGGGTTCTTATTTGAAGATACTTCTTCTTGGGCTCTCTTAGGGGATTGGTTTAGCAATCATAGCCTACCCTGTGGCCCGAGTCGGACGTCTTACTCTGAGGAGTTATGATTAAAATTATAAGTTCTTTTCTGTATATGATTTCTTACGCCAGTGGATTTGTATAGGAACTTGTTATATGTTTCCTAACTAAGACCTATCATTCCCTGACTAAATTATGTCTTGTTTTTATCTATTGTATGGAACCCTATCCTATTTTCTATCTATCGCAGTCTATGTCTGGCTAAGATTTTGCGAGGTGGGTTACTCCACACAACGAAGTAGTCCCCAAAGTGGCAATGAGGCAGATGCTAAAGGTGACTGTGGCGCTACAAACCAATCACACAACCAATAACAACAAAGGTTTTAAGATGGGGAGTGGTCAACCAGGGCTCCAAAATGTCGGACGAATCTCTTTAGCACACAGCAAATTCAAAACAAATGCGGCTGAGCAGCAGTCCCGGCAGATGAATACGCGGCATCACGAGATGCGTGTGTTTACAATCAAATCACACAAAGTGCTTGCATTACTCTCACAAGCGAACGAAGGAAATGCAGGAATACAGAATTTTACTAAATGCACCAACAATGCTAAGGATTTTACGTTATGGAGACGGAAAATGAAATTGTTACGAGCTATATGTTTTTTCTTTTCCTTTCTCACGCCGAATCAATTGCTGTCCGCTGCCGTCACGCTTATGGAGTGGCCGCTAGTAAGACAACGGAATGGATTCGTGACGTCCTGATGGGACTGAATTTACTTCACTAAAAAAAAAATGCGAATTATAAGAAATTAACTATTGCCATTCATTTGCTATGTTAATGACACGGGATTTTGATATGCTTACCGCTATATGAACACTTATTAACTCCATTACGCTCGATCGGACCTCTTTGTAGTGGCGAATGCAGTTACTGCTTTGAAATTCAGCAAACTCTGCAAATTTTGTTCCCTACCTATGAGAGATAAGTTAGGCACATTTTCTCCGTTCTTTGTCATCCACTAGTTAACTTGTTAAAAAAAATCAATATCTTGCATTAATCCTTGGTGGGGGAAAATAGCAAAATATTAACAATGACTCGATAACTCAGCCCACGACCTTTCCTGGAATGTACAATAGAACCCACGGTATCTGAACACGGCAAAGGCGTTTCTTTTAAAATTTTGTAAATTGCTAATTATAAATGCTCTCAATGCACACTTTCCTACCTACGCTAATTTCTTAATTATAACTGGTTATTCTTATTATTATTATGCCTTGTCCTGTCTGCTTGATTGGAAGAATAGCATGAAATTAAATATCTGACTTTCTCTTGGCAATTAATATGTAATTAATTTTTTTTTCAGATTCTTTTCTCTAAATTAATTAGATCCTGGCAAGGTCGCCAGTGTTACGTGTGGGGCTTGACTGATGAGTTTATTAATTGATTAATGTAATTTATGGGGCCCTGTGTTGCCAATGGCACATGTAACCTGTCAATAAAAGCTAAAGTTAACCTCAAAGACAGACAATTACTTAATTGAATAAGGTCAGGTCGCCAGTCGGGGAAACAATATATGGGATAACGAATTACTCTGCAACAAATGGATTACATCAAACCCCTTTACTTCCCAATTAGTCTCGACAAAGAAAGAATGCGCGGTGATAGCGAGGAAATTACATGAACTTTCGCCCATGTCGGACACAGTCAATTTTTCCTTGCTTTGAGAAAAGTTATGACGCAATGGATGTCTGTGCTGGTAGATATAGCACGCAGTTTCGTATTAGTGAAGGCTAATTCTCTTCTGAACAATGGGATCAAGACACAAAGCTGCCTGAAATTTACTTACTTAACTTTCCCTAATTCCTACTTACTGCATGGGAATAGCTTATACAGTGTCACTAAGCAATATTAATTATTCTTACACTAGACTTCATAAAATAAAATTGATTATACCAGGTTCTCATAGATGGTGGTGAAGTGGTGAAAACAAAGGGAAAAGATGAAATACAGTGGAAGAATACTAGTAAATCGACGAAGAAACTGTCAAATTTCTGACTTACCGTTGACGTGGTTGCTTGCGCATGCAACTGACGATCAGAAGTCTTGAAATGACCCGTTCTATGCCTCACTAGTACCAATGAAACAGTAAAAGGGCAAGCACAAAGAATTAGTTATACACAACGAGTGTGCTTCGCACGATAGCAAGTTTCTCTCTGATGTCTTTTGCGGTCAAAACAGCGTGGCTGTAGCGTTGGGTTGTTTGTTCGTGTCAGTTTGCCTATATGCCTCTGGCAGTCTGGAAAATTGACAAAACATCGTCGAATACATAGGACAGAGCAAAAGGAAGCTTAAGACCACCTTCACTAGAGGTTACTTGGTGAAACCCTCCCTATGGGTTAGGCCCCTAATGCTACATTATCAGCTAATAAAGACGTTACTTTTTTATTAAAACACACAGCCTACCGCATTCGTAGCATCGACAGAGACGCCTTCCTGTCTTTGTTAGAATGATATTCTTACTAAATAATGCAGAGAGGGCAAACAGCAGAATATTTAAAAATATATATATAAATATATGTATATATATATATATATATATATATATATATATATATATATATATATATATATATATATATATATGTGATATATATATATATATATATATATATATATATATATATATATATATATATATATATATATATATATATATATATATATATATATATATATATATATATATATATATATATATATATATATATATATTCTTTCAAGTGAGAGTCCAGGGTGTTAGGAATTCACCACCAAAAGTATAAAAGAAGTTGGAACCTAAATTCTCCGTATCTGGGGCTCTTAGTCCCTAACATACCAGTAAATTTTACCAAACCTCCCAACCCAGCAGCAAGTGAATTGCTAACAATTTATTCAACTTACCCCTTCATTGTGAGATACGATGGAACTTAACACATGAGAACATGTTTTACAGAAATAAATTTCTGATTCACATTGTGAATGAACACCGGTCTTTCAAGTGAGGGTCCAGGGTATGAGCAATTCATCCTCATAAGTCATAAAAAGTAATATGTAACTTAAGAAATCCATCCCTGAGGTTTTTTCCCAGGCAGATACCTAGTACCTAACCTACCAGCGAATTGTACCCAACTTCCAGACCCAACAGAGAGTGAATATCATTCACCTTACCCATTCACCATGAGATATGATGGAAATGAACACATGGGAACATGTTCCACAGAAATAAATTTCTGACCCACATCTAGACTAAACCCTGATCTTTCAGTTGAGAATCTCTGCATGGGCAATTCTTTCACACCAGTCATAAAAGAAGTTGGAACCCAAGTACTCTGTACCTGATATTTTCCCTCGTTAGGAACCTAGCATATAACATACCAGCTATTTTACTCCATTTTCCTGACAGAGCAGTGAGCGAATTGCTAACATTTCATTCAACTTATCCCCTTCATTGTGAGATATGATGAAAATGAACACATGGGAATGTGTTTCACATAAATAAAAATCTGACTCACATTGGGACTGAACTTCATTCTTTCAAAACCTGGACTCACTTCAAAGACCAGTTTGGTCTTGGTATGAGTCAGAAATATATTTCTGTGAAACTTGTTCCTATGTGTTCATTTCCATCATAACTCACGGTGAAGTATAAGTCGAATGAAATGTTAGCAATTCACTCGCTGCTGGGTTGGGGAGTTGGGTAAAATATGCTGGTATGTTAGGAGCTAGGCACTTGCCTGGGAAAAACCTTAAGTAAAGAGTACTTAGGTTCCAGCTTTTTATGACCTATACGGATGAACTGTTAACGACTTGGATTCTCACTTGAAAATCTGGATTTTAGTCTCAGTGTGAGCCAGAAATTCATTTCTGCAAAACATTTTTCCACATATTCATTTCCATCATATCACACAGTGAAGGGTTAAGTCGAATGAAATATTAGCAATTCACTTGCTGCTGGGTCGGGAAGTTGGGTAAAAGTCACTGGTATGTTAGGCGCTAGGTGCCTGCCCAGGAAAAAGTCAGGTATGGAGTACCTATGTTACACCTTTTATGACCTTATATAAGAATTGATAATGTCCTGGACTTGAAAGACTAGGGTTCGGTCCTGATTTGAGTCAGAAATTTATATATATATATATATATATATATATATATATATATATATATATATATATATATATATATATATATATATATATATATATATATACATATATATATATAATATATGTATATATATATATATATATATATATATATATATATATATATATATATATATATATACATATATATACATATATATATATATATATATATATATATATATATATGATATATATATATATATATATATATATATATATATATATATATATATATATATATATATATATATATATATATATATAGGCAAATTGGAGTAATGGAAAGGCATTCTTTTTTTTTTTCTATTTAATAATACGCCAATGTTTCATATCTCTTGATGCATTTTCCAGGCTGAAAAAGTGATGAACTTAACCAGTAACTGTGTATAAACAGTAATAGGTTTAGCACATTATATACTTGTTAACACCATGTTGAAGGACAAATCAAAAAGGACAACCTTAAAAACACTTAAAATCTATTTAAAAAGTATTTAAGAAAAAGACCAGAACAGCAGAGGAAGGCCAGGGCCAACACGGAAAGCAAAAGACACCTACCCACATTGGTAGTGTAAAGGAAACTGACACAGACAACCAATACAAGGGGAGGGGAGAGGGGTGTTAGTATAAACAAGAAGTTACAGCAGATACGTTGAGCGATGAACAGCTGGATGGAAGTTGATTGGTGATTAATGGTAGGGACAGTTAATTTAATCATAATAGATTCAAATGTGGTTAATTCTTCAACGCACCGGGTTCTCCCCACGACAATAAAATCCTTAGCATCTATATGTGTCTTACAAATTTTGCTGTGATTTCTTACACTGGACTGCTCGGGGTTGGATAATCGATGGCCTCTTCTAAAACTAACTCCTTGATGAGAAGAGATTCGGACTTTTAGCAGCCTCCTGGTACAACCGATGTAAGTGCCAAGATCACATCTAGGACAATTATTTTATTTATAAATCACACCGGAAGTAGAGCCTCGATGGCTAAGTCGGTAAAGCAGCAGCTTCGGACTTCATAGAGGTCTGTGGCGTGGGTTCAAATCCACGGCCGACTGGTCAGAGAGGCGGACACTTTGCTATCCGTGTAGACACCCCAGGATTATGTATGTAATCAACGGATAGGTTTGTTTAAAAGCAAATGGGTGTAACAGACTAATACACAATCACAAACAAAGCCACTCCAACATCTCCTAAAAACATGACAGACAACTCACACGTCTCTGGTACTAAGACAGCCTATTGTACTCTAAGCAATGTCAGGTGGTGGCTGAACTGTCGACCTAACCACTCAACTCTCCTCGCTGCTGGGAGAAAGGGAGCTGGTGATTGGTACGATACATGTACATGCGCTACTGGTGTCCAAGCAATGTCAGGCAGGGCAGCTGATCGAGACTACGGTCTACCCCAAAAGCCAAATCAAAGTCCTTCAAAAGAAGGCATCGAGCTTACCCCGTACAAAAAATGGTAAAAAAAAAGCACCTTGACCTTCCTCGATGTGGGACCACCTTGACGTGGTGAGGGGGGCCCTTGAACCCCGAAAATTTTTTTCCGGGTTTGAGTCCAAGTGCCTCATATATGATTGTATATTTGTTTGGATTAATTTTTGTGGAATTTTCCACTCTTGCTAAAATTTATTGGACCTGTTAAATAGGAAGATATCATAGCTGGGATTGGGTTTATATCCGAAGCTAAGTAGTGGGAACTGTGGTAGGACCATCAACTGCCCGACAATATTCGGACCTGGGTGTTATCAGATAAATAGCTGAAAGGCGGAACTGTTCTTTAGGGCTGGACCACGGATTCCAGGGGGGTCTGGTTCTGGGGATAGGACTCTCGGCATTCTATCCAGTTTACCCATAACATGATTAGGGTGGGGATGCTTGTATTCAGGGGCGTCATTTCGGGGAGCCTGGGGTGGGGACAACTGCCCCCCCAAGACTCAAGTTGCCTCCCCAGCCTCAACTTGCCCCCTCACCCCAAAGCCCCAAGAAGTAACAGCAGCTGGGTTTCCATTATTCCTACCGAAATTCAAATGTGTCATCACAATAAGTTATATCTATCTGTGTTTTCTGTTAAAACATGTAAAGAACTACCTGCGAACAACAACTGGGGATGACCAGCTATCTTACTTGTTGTTGATGGCCACAGAAAAACATATGGTTAAGTCATTTGATTTGGAAGAGCTAGTGAATGATTTTGCTCGCATGAGACACCGTCTGTACCCATTGGTGTAATTCTATATAAGAATGTAATTAAAAAATCTTTTATTATTCTATTTTGATTTTGGTACTCAAATTATCAACGTTATTACTTTTATATTATTTTATTTTCATCATGGTACTGAAATTATCAACATCTTTTTTTTTTATTTCATAATCATAATATCAATTCCATTACACTAATGATGCAGTTGTTTCATAATTTTCATTAATGCCCAGCATTGAGGCGATGGCACTATAATTTGATTCATAAAGTATATTTTCATTAAAATGTAAAAAAAGTCATGTTTTCTTTGTAAATGTGCAGTCATAAATATATGAAATTTCTCGGAAATATTACGTTTCTTGACCCTTGTCTGTCTACTAGCTACCAGCGATGATGAGATAAATAAATAGTAGTGGGAGTATATAATTTCTGCAGAAATAACTTGCTCACGTGGCTTCAGAAAGCACATAAAATAGCTCAAAATAAAGAAAAAAAGACAGCTTATTAGGCTCGCTTCGCTCGCCAAACTGTCTTTGCCCCTCCCCGAAAAAAAATCTGAAATAATGCCCCTACTTGTATTTTCTTGTAATATTGTCAGTCCTAGCAAGCGGGTTTGGCTTACACTTGGGCCACTCTAATCATGTTGTGCCATCCCCTGTGGGGTAGGCTAGGGAGCGGACATTTGGGGTCGGCTCTCACTTGTGCCATTAGTGGAAGAATAAGCTCCATGAAAGACTGATGATATGTTTTTAAGGTTTTCAGATTTATTTAATTTTTTTTTTTTACTTAAATCCTTATGTCTAGTAGTTTTAAAGATTCAAGTACCACTGGTCCCTTTGATGCTAGTGACTTGGCACAGTTGACAACTGCTGAAACTCCTCTGACAACCTTTCTCTGGAAAAATAAAAGAAAAATCTTAATGTAATTACACTGGAACTCTGTGCTCCAGTACAAAGCAAACCAAAAAAAAGCAAATATCTTGACCCAACCTTGACTCACTTCGACCCCCTCTTTGGGAGCGGAAGTTGGTCAAGATTCCTGACCTTAGAAACAGAGAAGAAAATATATGCATTGAAATTAGAAAACTTCCTGTTGAATTGACATTCAACTGCTGAAATGTCATTCAGACAAATAAAAGATCAGATGTGGCTGATAGAAACTGCAACAAAAAATCAGTCAGAAAATTACTTAACTATAAAAAATATTGATAATATAAAGGCACAGATAAAAAAAAATATGCCAATATCAACAGTGTACAGGGTACCATAGTACTCCCTGATGATGATGAAGAACCAATAGAAAAGAATATATTGCTGGGTTCCCTTAAAAAAAAGGTACACCAATATACAAGATTGCGAAATGTACAACATAGCCAGTAAACGGAGTAATGGAAAAACACTGAGAATAGCAAAGATAAAATTTGAAGGTCATGAATCACCCTTAAAAATTAAAACCATAGGCCAAAGCAGAGAACTGAGACCGTATGTTCCAAAACCACTACAGTGCCAAAACTGTAGCATGTATGGACATACAAGGAAAAGTTACCATGATACATCTATATGTGCGTATTGTGGATCTGACAAACATACCACACAGTGGAGGTGTGGTGATCCGAAATGTGTGAACTGTGGACAGAATCACCATGCAAGATCTAAGGAGTGTATGTATTATATATACAATACAGAATTTAAATTACTTCAGGAAAGAACGCGAATGCCTATAAAGAGGCCAAATTAGAATTAAAAGTTAGAAAAATGGATGATCCCGCTAGGAAACGAACGTTTTCTACTATAATAAGTCAGACAATGAAACAAAATGGAAATAGGTAAGAGTAACAAAACCCTGATACATAAATCCTAAGGAAAATAACTACTTTGCAAGAAGAAACTAATACAGCAAAAAACCAAGAAACGTATACAAATATTTGTTCAAATTCATTTGAAATATTAAGAGAAATGGAAGCACAAGAAGATAATACAAGTACCACAGTAACATTAGAAGAAAGTTATGATGAATTAGAAGCTAAAGAAAAAAAGGGGCTTTTAGAGAGAACTCCACCCGAGACCAGCAAAAAACTGACTATTATTAAAGATGCACTGAAGAAAGAACATAAACCAAAAAAATGATAAGAATATATCTTTGTCTCCTAAAATAATAATAAAACCAATAGAAACAGATACCCAGAACATCAAAGACATAGTAGAGGAACAAACCATTGACAAGAATGATTATGTGATGGGAGAAGAGATTACTCTATCACCAATAATAGGTGCAGCAAGAGTGAACGAAAAAACGACACGTGAAAACACGTGTGGATGTAATGAATGTTTCACTGAACTGTGCAACGAAAACAAAAGCATAACAAAAGACAGTTTAACAAACACTATACGAAATTTTATAAGATACAGAAATAAAGAAACTACTTGTTGAGACACTCATGAAAAGGGCTATATGTGCACTGGACGCCTAAGATCTTATAAAGAAAAAGAAATAAATGTCGTAAATAAAATTTTAGAAAAAATGCAAATTGATAATCCACAAAAAGAAAATAACACTGGAACACACTAACGTAATACTTTAAATAATTATATAATACAATGGAATGTAAATGGTCTACAGACCAGATTACATTTGAGAGAAATACAACGATTACTGAGGGAATATGAACCAATGATATTATGTTTATAACATTTCAACAAAACAATATCAACAATAGGTAAATATACCCCAGTATCTACATCTAGAGAGGAAGAAGACAATTTAGGCATTGCTATATATGTACATAACAAAGTATGTTATGACATAGTACCTGTAAACTTTACTGACTTGCAAATGTCAAAATACAAAAAAAAAAAAACATAATTATGTAGTTTATAATTTATACAACCAACCTAATTAAAAATTATGACACTGACAAACTTAAAGATTTACTTAACAATACCAAGGAACCTACATTAATAGTAGGTGATTTTAATGCTCGCAATCCAATATGGGACTATAATGGTACAAACTCAAATAGAACAGGGAGTAAAACAGAAGAGTTCATGGATTCAAACAACATGTGCTTTATAAATGATGACGAAATTAGTACATATTTAAAAAAAAACACATGGAACATTTTTCTCAATCGACTTAACTCTATGTACAACAAATATAATTGATAGATTAGATTGGAATACAGTTGATGACTTGCACACCAGTGATCATTTCCCAATATTAATTTCCTTATTACAAAACATGTCCCTCACTATAAAATTTATAAAGCAGATTGTGAGCAATATGAAATGCACACTAGAAATATCCCACCATTTAAATATTTAAAAGACCATAATGAAACTAATAAATTTCTTGTTGATTTCATTAAAAATGCTGCTGATAAAACAATACCAAACTCAAAACACCATCCAACAAAACACAAAGTTCCATGGTGGTCCAACAAGCTAACAGAATTAATAAATATAAAACACTCAATATGGAAACGATTAGATGATTTGAATAGAAAGTTCAGTAAAATAAATAAAACATTACCAATATTAGAAGGAGCTTTACAAAAAATGACTGTATTGTTATTAGAAATTGATACATTAGAACCTCTATGCAACAAAATATCTGCAAAATTCAAAATGGAAGTAATTCAAGGAAGAATCATTTCATGGAGGAAATATGTATCAGATCTTTCTAATAATACTCCCATACAAAAAATATGAGAAAAATCCAGAGAAATGAATGCTACCCATGTTAAACCACCTAGACATGCCATATTAAAAGATGGAAAAAGAATTCTTGATCCAAAAGAAATAAGTAATGTATTAGGAGAAATCTTAGCAAATGTAAGTAGTGATAACAATTTAGATGAACACTTTCTAACAGAGAAAAATAATGTAGAATTATTAATAACAATAAGTTTTGCAACAACAGAAGAAATATATTATAATAGAAAATTTAAGATGGAAGAGCTGGAACATGCTCTCTTGAACAGCAATAAATCTGCTTCTGGAGGTGACAATATTTGTTTTGAGATGATCTGCCATTTAGCACCTTTGGCAAAGCCATACTTATTACAGTTTTATAATCATTTATGGCTTAGAAATTTATTTCCAGATGAATGGCGTAAAGCTATATAATTCTTATCCCCAAACCTGGAAAGGATCAGAGTAATGTAAATAATTACAGACCAACTTCTTAAACAAGCAGCTTATGCAAATTGTTAGAGAAAATGGTAAATTCTCGACTAACATGGCACATTCGAGAAAATAAAATTTTGACTCCCACTCATTTCAGGTCTTAAATAATTGTCTACATTAGATTCTGTCTCTAACTTAGAAGACCATATATGTAGAAGTTTTGAACGAAAACAAATTACTGTAGCTGTCTTTTTTGACATTGAAAAAGCATACGATACTATATAGAGGTAGGCTATATTAAAAACTTTACAAAACAACAACATCCATGGACATTTACCTAGGTATATCCAAAATTTTTGACAAATCACAGTTTTCAGAGTGAGAATTGATGATGTTGTCTAGAACATTTCCACTTGGAAATGGTGTTCCACAGGGAAACATCCTTATTGGCACATTGTTTACTTTTATTGGCATTAAAAGTAACCTGTATATGGATGATTTTGCCATATATTATTCAGAATCCCGAATGAAACATGCAGAACGAATCATTAATTAAAGCATAGTAAAAATAGATGAATGGGCCTCATCTGTAGGCTTTAAATTTTCCATAGATAAAACTCAAGCAATCATGTTTTATACGAATAAATACTGGAAAAATGGGAAGAAAGTCAAAATGTAAAAGAGCATTAAACCTAATTAGAAAACTATCAAACACTACTTAGGGAGCTGGTAGACATACCCTTACCATATTGTATAAAGCAACGGTTCTGTTTATCATTGATAATGGAAGCAAAGTATATGGCTCAGCATTGGACGCAGTGCTGAAAATGTTAGACCCTGTTCACAATAAAAGCCTTAGAATATGCTCAGGAGCCTTTAGATCATCACCAAAACATCTTTACAAGTTGAATGTGGTGAACTACCTCTGTCTCTCCATAGAGAGCTAGTAAAGAGAGCTAGTAATAATGAAAAGTGCTCTAGGAATTCAGACAAGTGATTCTCCAACAAAAGAATTATATGAATTAAGAGATGTATTTATAAATAACCATCCTCCACCTTTCCCAATTAGAGCTAGAAGATTGTTTGAGTCGCTGAATATAAATATACAAGTGCCTTTAATAGTAAAATCACCTCCTCCCTGGAAATGAATGAAATGAGAATTTATACACAACTGAAATATTTATCAAAAAGTTACTCATATACACGAGAACACCATAGACAACATACAATAGAACATGTAAGCCGAAAAGGTCCACATTATGCAATATATACAGATGGATCTAAATCAGAGCATGGAGTGGGATATGCTGCAGTATCCCAAGACAAAACTTATCAGCTGTCCCTGCCTAATAATGCTTCAACATTCACAGCAGAATTGTGTGCAATTGCATCAGCAATAAAAATAATTAAAGAGACATCATTCAATAATTTTGTGATTTTTAGTGACTCGAGAAGCGCTATAGAAGCTATTCAGAGTTACAAATCAAAAAATAATATTGTACAACAAATTAAATTATTTCTCCATAACTTTTATAATAATGGAAAAAATGTAGAAATATGTTGGATCCCTGCCCATGTAGGGATCAAAGGAAATGGAGAGGCAGACAGAGCAGCCAAAGAAACAACCCACATGGCAAGATCAAATGTGAATATCCCTGTTTCCAATTTGTAACACACACAAGGGCGGGTATCATGAATAAATGGCAATATATATGGAATGAAGAACCTGAAAATAATAAATTAAAACAAATAAACCCTAATGTTGGAAAACGGAGTTCATAATATCAGAGAGAGAGAGAGAGACGTACACAAGTAATTCACGTCTCAGAATAGCCAATACTCGTCTGACACATGGACACTTAATGAGCAGCCCACGTGGCCCGGCTCCCGAGAGCTCAAAGTGCCAGGTGATAATAACGGTCAGACATGTATTGTGTGAGTGTCCCAAGTATGACCAACAGCGACTGTCAACTTTTGGAAATAAATAAATAAATGAAATTTTGTCAGAATCTTTTGCATTTTCAGTCGTCCCGATTTTGATGCTCATGAGGAACTATGATTTAATTAATAAAATATAAAAATAAATAAATGATAAAAGCACGAAACCCCTTATACCATTTGTCTAATTAAAAAAGAAAAAAATTAAATATTACTTAACTTATTCTGAATCCCTTTTTAGTGAGTATGTAAGGGAGCATGAGTAAATGTATTTATTGTAAGTATCTTTTCCAGTATGAGAGCATGTGCCTATGTGCAGCTTTTACTTTCATTTTAATTTGTTCACCATCATACTGAAGGACCTGTCGGGTCCCAGTGCTTGGCCTGAGGCCTGGACCTGGTATTTTATTCTAAACCTTCGGGTCAGCCCTATGAGAGCTGAAAGTCAGGTCAGTGGTCTGGTTAAACTACTTTACCAATATATAATAATAATAATAATAATAATAATAATAATAATAATAATAATAATAATAATAATAATAATAATAGTCCCCTCTTGACCTTCTGTGCCTAACAGGTTCACCTAAGCCCTCTTCATTTCTTCCTATATATATATATATATATATATATATATATATATATATATATATATATATATATATATATATATATATATATATATATATACATACATACACACACACATTTATATAGAAATATTTATATATAATGTTTACTTTTAAATAGGCTCATAGGGATATGTATATAAATCTACTGTGTTATGGAGGAATAGTCTATGCAATTTTCATCTTAAAGGAATCATATCTATTTACAGAAATTCAGTAAAATATATAATGCATTGAGTTTTCCTATCCCCGCGTACAGTCAACTAGAGAAACAAAATCAAAGAAATGATCATTTTAGAGGATGTGCCTCCAGCTCAAGAGTAATCACACGTGAACGCTTCGATTCTTTACCTACGTAAGAATGAAGCCCTTCGTTCCATCTTAGGTTCCTGTTTACTCTCGCGAGATGAAGAAGCCCTTCCATCATTATTATATTATCTTCTTATGATGACCCTACGGAAGTAAGGGGAGTATATAAGATAAAAACATAGAAGGGAGTTCTCCAGAGGTTCGGCCAACCAACAGTACTGCATTCTCTCCTTTGCTCGGTGACTGAAGTAGTCCTCGGAATTTCTTCAGCATCAAAATAAGCCTAAATCAGGGTAAGTCTTTTATAAAAGCACTTGACTGACATACTGTAAATACTTTGGTGCTCATGGTTTTTATGCGTCAGTATATGCAGTCATATATCAGAATTTTCCTTACACTCCTGAAGCTAGTTTAATCTCTGAAGATTTACATATTCAGCACTGGGAATTTGTTATTCTAAATCTGTATTTCAGTACTTTTCCTTATTTTGACGTCATGCAATAACAACATGGACCGCACGGCGTTGTAAATTTTAATAAGTTAAATCTTCAAGACATATATACTTTCAGAACTATGAATAATCAATCGAGTAAACTTTACTTCCATGGTCTTTGGTCTTTTCTCTAACACATGCGCTCACACACACAAACACATACTTGCGTGAGTATACACATTCACACATGTAAACGCGCGCACACACACACACACACACACACACACACATATATATATATATATATATATATATATATATATATATATATATATGCATATATATATACGTACATATGTATAAAGTATATAAGTATTTATATGTATACATATTAGTATGTATATATGAATGTACGTACGTACGTAAATATCACTTAAAGACCTTGAAAAATAAAGTAGGTTGTCCGTCAACTATTCATTGTTTCCACAACCCGCAAACGAGTTCAAATTGCTAGCAAAATTGCAACATGAACAAAATTTCTGTTACATGTTTGCAATATTTCGTTCACTTCAGCTCTCGATAACATTGTCTAAATCATTACTTAAGATATCAGCCATGCAGTTCCGGAATAAGCTTTAATAGTACGGTTGAATACTTTCAAGTATTCGCAAACTTTATACTTATTAACAAGGTACAACATGCACCCATTGACTGTGACGCGTCAGTTCAAGTTCAAACAATTTCATCGTCGTTCATTCTCTTAATAATCATCCTATATATATATATATATATATATATATATATATATATATATATATATATATATATATATATGTGTGTGTGTGTGTGTGTGTGTGTGTGTGTGTGTGTGTGTATATCTGTGTGTGTGTGTGTGTACTAATGTACGCGTAATGTTCCAAAACAGGGTACAAATAGGCCATTTAAATCGAATTTTCGATTTTTACTAGACTAATTAGAAACTAATTGCATTGTTTCATTAATGCTTTTTATTGTTAACCTTTTTTTTTACATGATAAAGAGGTAATCATATTCCTTTTGTTTAATTGTCGAATCAAACTCCTGATTTTAGGTTTTCATTTTTCTCATAAGTTAAAATTATTGCTGCAATTACACTTATCATAGGGATGGTGATGATTAGAAAGATAATACTTCTTTATTTGGAATACTAAGATTTAAAAATTGTTTAAAATGAAATGACTAAAAATAATTTTTACTTGAGGTAGAGTGTTGTATGTAATCAAGCACGCATACAGTCAGACGTGTAAATCAGTGCATAAGTAAATGAAATATGTTTATTTAAATGTCTTACTCTTCCTTCTCAGATGTCCTTCTGGGGTGAACCAGCCAACTTGGCAAATGGAGCACTTCCCTCCACCAACCCTTATGGAAATTTCACCGTGGTTGATACGGTCCCAAAGGAGCTTCTCCATATGGTGGACCCCCATTGGTACCAGTTCCCTCCCATGAACCCCCTGTGGTATGGCCTGGTTGGTTTCTATATGGTCCTCATGGGCATAATGTCTGTTGTTGGCAATTTCGTCGTCATCTGGGTATTTATGGCTACCAAGAACCTGCGTAGCCCTGCCAACTTACTAGTTGTCAACTTGGCTCTGTCTGACTTCTTTATGATGTTCACCATGTTCCCACCAATGGTCATTTCTTGCTACTGGCAGACATGGACTCTTGGACCTTTCTTCTGTGAAGTATATGCCTTCCTTGGATCACTCTTTGGCTGCGTATCTATCTGGACTATGCTTTGGATCACCCTCGACCGTTACAACGTTATTGTTAAAGGTGTAGCTGGAACACCTCTTACAAGTAGCGGTGCCACTGCAAGAATTGTTGGTACCTGGATTACTGCTTTTGCTTGGTGTCTTCCTCCCTTCTTTGGATGGAATCGTTATGTGCCTGAGGGTAACATGACTGCCTGTGGCACTGACTACTTGACTGATGATAAGTTTTCTCACAGCTATCTTTACATCTATTCTGTCTGGGTCTACATCTTCCCCCTGTTTGCCAATATCTATCTTTACACCTTCATTGTTAAGGCTGTAGCCAACCACGAAAAGCAGATGCGCGAACAGGCCAAGAAGATGGGTGTCAAGTCTCTCAGGAGCGAAGAAAGTCAGAAGACCTCTGCTGAATGTCGTCTTGCTAAGGTTGCTCTCATGACCGTGTCCCTTTGGTTCATGGCCTGGACTCCTTACTTCGTTATTAACTACTCTGGAATGCTCAATAAGTCTTCAGTTACTCCCCTCTTCTCCATCTGGGGTTCAGTCTTTGCCAAGGCCAATGCTGTGTACAACCCAATTGTGTATGCCATCAGCCATCCCAAATATCGTGCTGCCTTGGAAAAGAAACTGCCATGCCTTGCTTGTGCTACTGAAGGGCGTGGAGATAACGTTTCTAATGACACAACTCCAGTAACTGAAAAGAATGAAAATGCTTGAAATTTTCAGGGTAAGATTCAGTAGTCTAACTAAAGTGTCTGATTAATCTAACGACAATTCCTTTAATTTGGCTTTTTCAGTAAAACAAAATAAACGGATCTCCATATTAAAATGTTTTGTTTTAATATAATAGCCTGCCTCAAAACCAGCTAACTACACACACACATAAACACACACACACAAGCATATATATATATATATATATATATATATATATATATATATATATATATATATATATATATATATATATATATATATATATATTAAGCTCAATACATCACAAAATATGATATTTAATCCACTATACGTTGGTTAAATCTTACGCCTAAGGGAAATTACAATTGAGAAGTGCACCTGCCTTTGGTTTAGATACAGTGATACTAGACTTGCCCATTCGAAAGGGGAATTATATCTGATGTATTTATTTGCCCCGACAGATTATAATAAAAAGTAATTTCCCCAGGGCATATATGTACATACACACAAACACACACACACATATATATACAGTATATATATATATATATATATATATATATATATATATATATATATATATATATATATATATAAATATATATATATATATATATATATATATATATATATATATATATATATATATATATATATATATATATATTTATATTTATATGCTTAAAAATCACAGTAGATGCACGTGACTTCAGTGTATAAGCGAATCCCACAGGAAAAAGACAGGCAGAAGTTCAGTACCAAGCGCTTTCACGTTTATTGACGCATCGTTGGGGCACAAATGAGACACAAATATAAAGAAGGTTACAAAGTAAACAAAAAGAACAAGAAATACCAGATCCAGCTGTCACAAACTGAACCTAAGACCAAACAAAATGACATACTAAAGTTTAGGCTTACAAAAATCCAAAACATGCATAACCTTGAATACAAGATGGTTAATTGCCAGGGGTTAAAAAGAAAAGGTTAATCCACGGCAAATCCGGGGTCACGCAGTCACAAACTAATCCAAATGTATACTTAACCATAAGGAAAACGGAATCTTACCCATTCAAATTGCAGTAACGTATAAAAATTAATATTAATTTTGCTTATATTTATCAACAACTTTTTTAATTATTAAAGCATCAAGTTTAAATAAACCAAGACTTAAATTTAGAACACTTTCATTATTTGACTTAATAAAACAAGATTCGATGATATTCCTTTTAACTGTGTCATTGCACGGGACTAAAGGTCTTGCTTTACTCCAGTTAATAGGATGATCTAAATCTCTCATATGTACGAATAATGCATTCGATATTTGGCCAGTTCTCACAGAATATTGATGTTGTTTGATTCGTTGTGAAAGTGGTTTTCCAGTTTGTCCATAATATATTTTATCACATTTTCTGCAAGGAATTTCATAGATGCAGCCAGAAACATCTTTAAGAGAATTTTTATCACTAAACTCTTAACATTAAAATTACTGAAAACAACATTTATGTTGAAAAGCTTTAAAATTCTAGGAATTTGTAAAAACCTTTAATCATACGGTAATTTGAGAATATTATGCTTGTTGAATTCAAGTTTGTTATTAGTTAAATAAAATGTTTTCCTGGCTCTTTTCCATGCTACATCTACAAAGGTCCTTGGGTATTTAAGTTTCAAAGCATTATCATAAATAGTTTTGATCTCAGCATCAATGAACTGCGGGCTACAAACACGTAAAGCCCTAAGAACATTCCAGAAAAAACAGAGAATTTAACATTCTGATGGTGATTGGAATAATAATGAACAAAAGATGCAATGTTAGTTGATTTTCGAAAAACTGAAAAGGTGAAATTTCTATCATGTCTATGGACAGTTACATCAAGAAAATTCAAATTACAATTTCTTTCTTCCTCTACGGTAAATTTTATAGAAGGGACTAAATTATTTAGCTTAACGAGAAATTCCTGGAGATATTCGTGAACTGGCCAGATACAAAAAATGTCATCTACATACCTAAACCATTATAACTTTAGGGGGCAAAATTCTTGGTAAGAATTTTGTCTCAAAAAATTCCATGTAAATATTGCTAAGGACGGGAGATAAGGGATTACCCATAGCCATACCAAACTTTTGTACAAAAAATTCCCTATTGAAACAAAATTTACTATCTTTGATACATAACCTTATAAGATTTGTGAGGTTTGCTACAGTATTATGATCTCGCCTCTCTAGATCGACAGGTTCTTTAAAATAAACAAGCAATTGGGCTGAAATGACTGACGAGAGGTGACAAACAAAGGAGGGAGGAGCTGAACAAAACCAAAAAGTTACCTTAAAATTAATTTATTTATAGTAAAGTTATATACTGTACATATTTACAGATGAGTCAATTGGTTCGATATATAAAATCCATATTTATAATAAAAAAAAATGAGTCATCAGCAAAAATCAAAGTAAACAATGAAAGTTTCAGGAAAAGCATCGCAAGAGCCAGTACAATAACAAAAAAACATTTGACATAAAATGGGGAACAAGAATTAGGCTTCATAAATTTAAATCAGTAAAAATAATGCGTCCAAAAATAAACATAATAAATAATGGCAGCAATAACAGGTAAAACACAAATGACCATTACAACACTTAACATAATAAATACATCAAGCATGAACAAAACGGGATCATAGACAAAATCAACACAGCAGGGTTAACATCAAGATAAAATCATGAAAAACAACATCACATGAAAAATACAGTCAGCAAAGCAATAAACAATCACATGAAATACGAAAAGCCGGAGTTACATAATCATTCACAGACGAAGCTGCAACACAGGAACACTGCAGGACAGATTGATTGATTGGTTTGTTTATTAAATCTGGTGTCATAACATCTAGGTTATTGACGCCGAAACAAATATAAATATAAAAATTAAGTTTAAAATAAATTTCATATAAAAATTTCTAAAAGTTATGTATATAAATATTTAAAAAAAAATCCATATAAAAATATCTAAAAGGTATGCATATAAATATTTGAATAAAAAGAAATAGGTTTAAAATAAATTTCATATAAAAGTATCTAAATGATACGTATATAAATAAATTTCTTCATATATTCTATATACAAGCTAAATTTTTTTCAGAAGGCCCGCCTCCAACATAAAAGTATACAATTGCTGAGTGTTATAATCCTTTCCAAGGATTGTAGCAAGATTAAAATTATCAACTTCATCTCGTCCCCAAGACAGGAACCTTTGTCTCAAATTCCTAAGTGTGGGACATTCAACCAGCAAATGTCCCACACTCAGGGGTACAGCACAGTCTTCACAAATTGGAGGATTCTCACGGGACATCAAGAACCCATGCGTGAGTCTTGTATGTCCAATCCTCAACCTGCACAGCATTGTCTCCTGTCTCCTTGGCATATGGGGATATGACCAAGGAGACACAGATGATGCAATACTACGCATTTTTCTATTTGTTAAAATATTCTCCCACTGGGACTGCCAACGCTTTTTTATTGTTTGTCCTACTACAGGATATACATCCCGATATGGCAGTAGGCATCTTGTGGGTTCTGGAGAGTTGACCGCTGATTTCGCTAGTTGGTCTGCTTTTTCGTTCCCATCCACCCCAACATGGGAAGGCACCCAACAGAACTTAACTTCTTTCTCTTCCTTTCAATAAAAACAACCATTCTAATACTTCTAAAATCAGGGGTTTAAAGGATTAAAAGATTCCAGTGCCTGAAGTACACTTTTTGAATCACTATATATAATAAAATTGTTTCCATTATGAATTAAAATCTCCTTTAAAGCTTTTAAAATTGCATTTATCTCGGCAGTAAAAATTGAGGCAACGGATGATAACCTTCCACTCCTCTCTATATCAGGGAAGGCTACACCAAAGCCGACGCCAGCATCAGACTTTGAGCCATCCGTGAAGATTGGTGTGTAGGTGCCATGTTCCATCGAATGTTCTAAAAATGTTGACCGCATGGCCCCACATGACAATTCTGACTTGGTGAAATTAAAATACTTGCAGAATTCTACCTCTGGAAATTTCCAGGGGGGAATAACAGAATACTTTACTGGTAGAATCTTCACCCCAGGCATATTTAATTCCCTGAGAATCAAGTTAACTCTAAAAGCAAACGGATGCGGTTGCTGGGGATGATTTTCATAATAATGCCAATGCCTTTCCTTCTCATACATATGCTGGTCAAAGACTTAGGTAGCCTCTGGAATCTATACCAGCTCTGAACCAGCAGACGCTTGTAATGAAGATCCAGTGGCACCTCACTAGCATCTACCAACATGCTCTCAATGGGAGATGATTTAAATGCTCCTGTACACAACCGTACCCCACCATGATGAATCGAGTTGACATTTTAAGGCTATTGGGCTTTGCAGACGTGTAAACTTCGCATCCATACGTTAATTTTGAAAAGACCAGGGCTTTATACAATCTCAACATCTGAGTTCTGTCTGCACCCCACACAGTATGAGACAGAACTTTCAGCAAATTCATCGCTTTCAAGCATTTGGTCTTTATATACTTCAGATTTGGGATCCAGGTCAGCTTACTATCGAAAATCAACCCAAGGAACCTCGTTTCACCTACACATGGAATTCTTTGCCTATGAATAAATAGATCTGGATCAGGATGAAATACTCTTATGCGACAAAAGTGCATAGTTACCGTTTTACTAGTAGAAAATTTAAAACCATTAACCTCAGCCCACTTCACTATATTGTCGATGCAGAGCTGAAGGCGACGTTCAGCCACTGCCATCCTTGAAGCTGCAAAGGAGATTGAAAGGTCGTCAACAAAAAGCGTATATGTTATATCTGAGGGAATTATTTTGGAAACCCCATTGATTGCCAAGGCAAACAATGTTACGCTTAAAACACTTCCTTGTGGTACTCCTTCTTCTTGACTGAATACTTCTGACATTTTTGCTCCAACCAGGACCTGAAATAGCCTATTTTTAATAAAAGCCTTAATGAAGAGGGGCAAATTGCCTCTCAGGTTACATTCATGAAGGATCCTCAAAATGCCATATCTCCATGTTGTATCATAAGCCTTCTCCAAATCAAAGAAGACCGTGATGTGATGTTGCTTGTTGGCAAAAGCTTCACATATTGAAGACTCCATTCAAGTAGAACATCAGTTGTGGAGTGCATGCTTTGGAAGCCACACTGTGCTGGGGACAGATATTTACCTGGTTCTAAGTACCACATCAAGCGTGTGTTTACCATTTTTTCCATGATCTTGCACGAACATGATGATAGTGCAATTGGACGATAATTTTCTACTTTAAACGAGTCTTTTCCAGGTTTCATATAACGGCAATAATTTTAACATCTCCCAGATCTTAGGGAAGATATGCTCCTGTAAATTCTGTTAATAAGGCTCAATATGAATTGTTTGGTATTTTCAGGGGTTTGCTAATCATTGAATAAGTTATATCATCCAGTCCAGGAGCTGATTCATTACATTTATTTAGGGCCGATAGAAAATTCCCTCATCGTAAACGGATCATTGTATTTCTCATGTCTCAACGTATTAAAATCTATTTCAACTTGTTCCATCTGCTGCCTTTGAGCCGAGTATGGTCGATCATCGTTTTTCTTTGCAACATTAGCAAAATGATTAGCAAACTCATTTGCAACTAAGTGGGGGTCTGCTACCTCACAAACATTGATCTTGATAACTGGAGGCTGACAGGGAATAAACTTGCCTGCTGGACAACAAAGACAGAGCCGATACGGCAACCACCTAGCCCTCAAGCACAGTCCTCCAACTCCAGGCGCCCATGACAGAGTCGATACGACAACCATCATGGCCAAAAACACTCCCAGCCGCTCTGCTGACGAGACCTGCTGACGTCCTCCTCCAATAACGATGACCAAGACAGAGCCGACACGGCAACCATCTCGTCCTCAAAAACTCTCCATTGCTCTGCTGCCGGGACCTGACTCGCAGGTAAGGATACCTGCTGCTGCTACCCCAACGGACTCTCTGCTGCCCTCAACCTGACTCGTTGCTGCTACGAACCTGACTTGTTGCTGTTACGAACCTGACTCACGAAGTCTGACGCCATCAAACAGACGTCAACTCGCCAGCAAGAAAAGCAAACAAAAACAAAGGAGGCAACAACCCACTAAGGGAACAATCGGCAAACGATTGTTCCTAATATACAGTTAAGGGAATGTCATAACTTTCTAATTCTTCCTTCTTTATATTTGTGTCTCATTTGTGCCCTGACGATGCGTCAATAAACATGAAAGCGCTTGTTACTGAACTTCTGCCTGTCTTTTTTCCTGTGGATTCGTTATATATATATATATATATATATATATATATATATATATATAATATATATATATATATATATATATATATATATATATAATAAAAAAAGCCATTTAATTTACCCCATACAAAAATGGGAAAAAGCACGTTAAAAGAAGAAGATATATATATATATATATATATATATATATATATATGTATATATATATACATATATATATATAGAGAGCTATATATATATATATATATATATATATATATATATATATATATATATATATATATTCCTAAAAGGACCTTATTCAAACTGGATGGTATCTAATGGAGTATTTATTCAGAAAACGTTACAAATTTCTCGGACAAACAGTCCACATTATCAAGTATCCGTACAGTGAGCAGATGCGTAGTCCAGCTGTATTTATATCTGTGTGCCGGGCACTTTTAATCCTATAATAGCCTGGCTCCTCCTGTGTGACCCCCACCCCCTCGTGATCTTGGCCTTTCGCTGCCCCCTTCTTCTTTCAGGCGTCCGTTTTCCGTTAGTTCTCTTGCGTTTTCCTTGCTACTATGGAGTATACAATTTTTCTAGATATGCTGTCTTCAAAGCCGTTTCCGGTGTTCCCTGCCATTGTGTTGTTGGCGCATGTTATGAAGGCGTTCTCTACAACCAGTCTGGCCGTTTTGTTGGTGCTCCTGTACAGAAAACTCACATTTTCCCAGTCTATTTTATGATCATTTTCTTTCCTATGACTGGAGAACCTATGTATGTATGAATTGGTGTTGGTCTTTTTCCTATATACCCTGAATTTTAAATTTTCCCCTTCCCTCTTAACCAGGACATCCAAGAAAGGAATTTCTCCATCCTTCTCTTCTTCTATTGTGAACTTGATGTGTTCATTTAGTTTATTTATGTTTTCTAGAAACTTGCGTAGATCTTCCCTTTCTCCCTTGTAAATAATCACGTAGGTTCTCCAGTCATAGGAAAGAAATAAAAATAGGAGTAATGACCGGGTTGGCCAACAGGGCTTATAGGATTTGCAGTCCCGAATTTTTAGATGAAGAGCTGGATTACCTGAGGAAGAGTTTTAGGAGATTAGGCTACCCTAAGTATTGGTGGGACTGTTTGTCCAAGAAAGCTTGTAACGTTTTCTGAATAAATACTCCATTAGATACCATCCAGTTTGAATGAGGTCCTTTAGGAATTTATATATATATATATATATATATATATATATATATATATATATATATATATATATATGTATATATATACATATATATATATATATATATATATATATATATATATATATATATATATATTTATATATATATATATATATATATATATATATATATATATATATATATATATATATATATATATATATATATATATATATATATATATATATATATATATAAGATACATACATACAAAAATATATATATATATATATATATACATACATACATATATATATATTTTTATAAATATTTACGCTGTTCGCCCTCCTAACATTTAGGGATAGTAGTATCATCCTTATCAAGACAGGGAAATTGCTTTGTCCCACGCTAGAAGCGTCTTCAGTTCAAACTTAACGTCCGTTGGAGAACGGATAGGTGAGTTAGGCCTTCCACCCTATAGGAAAATTTACCATATCAGCCTTAAAAATAGGTGGTCCTAAGGTCCTTTTTTCCTTTTTACCTGTCTCTCGTGGGCGGGAATGTTTTAAACAGAGCATAGACGCCCTCCTCTGGCATGACTGTAGGCCTGTTTTGACCCAGGCCGGTCAGGGAACGCCAGAGAGACTGGAGCATTCGGAGAGACCACATGTCCGACGGGGCCTCTTCTCCTTTTCTTTGTCTATTATCCTATTAGTGAAGTGAAGAAGCAATTGCGAAGACCACCCCTGGCGGTGTTGGTGCGCACAACGTTCGTCCAAGGTAAAGTTGCTTTTGTTCAAAAACTTCGCCCATTCTTTTATCTTTTTCTGTATTTCACATTTTTCTTTGTTTCTCCTTCATCCCCACTTACTGTATATGTGTTTACGAAGTCTAGATTAAGCCTCATTATTATATTGTTAGCTTCAACCCCGTTATTCCAGTAAAATACCTAGGATTTAGGGTAAGCAAAATCAGGTTAAATCTCGATGCTTTGTATGCCTCGCGTCCGAATGTTTGGAAGAACCGTTGCGTTTAAAATCAAATTCATCTCAAATATTCTTTGTTAAGGTTAATAACCCTTAACTGGCGACCTTTGGCTAATTAACGTCTGTCTTTGAGGTTAACTTTTTGGCTTCAAGTGGCAGGTTACGTGTAATCTTGGTTTGCAGGGCCGTAAAATTTACGTAAATTGAATAATACATGATCAACCAAGACCTCACACGTAACATTGGCAACCTTGCGTAGAATCTAAAGTACATTTTAGAGAAAGAATCTGGAGAAAAGAAAATTAAATTACATTAATTCCAAAAAAAAATAAAAGTCAGATATCGAACTCCATTTAATTCTTCCAAACAAGGAACGAGGCATAATAATAAGCAGTAAAGAGAACAGTTATAATAACGAGTGTAGTGAGAATTAGCTGTAGGTAAAAAGTGTGCGACTCGAGAGCAGAGCGTCATAATTTATAACGTCTAAGACAAGGACATTACCGTGTTCGGATCGTGAATCAAGTCGTTCAAGTAACGAATTCAAAGGCCGAATCGCGGAGCCCGTTTCATGTACACAAAGTAATATACTAATCGCGTCGGCAATTCCGATCGTTATTGTTTGCATATAGCGGGAATCATTCAAAACCGTGTCAGTGAAGTAGCAAACGAACTGAAATAGTAATTTTACAATAAAGGTACCGTTCAACAACGCAGGCAGGCTAGCATTTCTCTTTTCATTCTTTTGTTTAATGTCCGGGTGAGAATACGATAACAAAAGACAAAGTTGTTTAGTAATTTAGTTTTCCATCCGTAACGTAAAACACTATGCATGATTGGTATATTTAAAGTAAAATCTGGATACCTGCATTTGTTGCGTTGTTTTGAATTTGTTTGAAAAAGAAAATACCCGCCATCTTGGATTCCTCCGCCGTTCGTTGTGATTGTTTTGAAATTGTTCGAACTGTTTGTGAGAACGCCATTTTGGTGTTCCTTCACGCCAGAGGTTGTTTTGAAATTTAGGCCTAACGGGACCCTGGCCGCCATCTTGAAGACCCTTGTTATTGTCATCCGCTGTTGTGACCAGACTCTGCCCGAGCCACTCTTGGTTATATATTTTTTTTCCTTTTCAGTAGCGAACCCACCTCGCAATATCTTAGCTAGAAAAAAAAAAACAAAAGACAATTTAGGCAGGGAAAGATAGGCCTTAGTTAGGAGTACCATAACAAGTTCCTACGAATACCTGCTATAAAAATCATATAAAGAGAATTTAAAATTTTACGATAAACTTTTGTGACGTCGGCTCCCAGGAAAATTAAGATAATAAAGTAATCCTAAGGAAGCCAAGACGACGCATCTATATCATTTTATTAAGATCCATGCCATTGTGCATGTATAAAATCTTGTTTACATGTTCTCAAGCAGCAAGAAATTAGCTGATTGAAAATCTCTCTCTCTCTCTCTCTCTCTCTCTCTCTCTCTCTCTCTCTCTCTCTCTCGTCATTCAAGTAAGCATTCCTAACCTAAGTGTACGTGACCCTCTTCAAAGAAAGAACGGCCGACACTAGGCAAATTAATTCGAATACTTTAACCAAATAAAAGAAACACCTCTGTCCCACAATAGATGAGGACAAGTTAAGAGTAATTACAATACAGTGATAAACTGTCGGTCACGAGTGAGGCCTGCTATCCAGACCGAAGCAAACAGTAGTTTTCACCCTCTGAAAGAAGAAGGGGCCAGCACTGGGGCCGGTACTGGGACCAGCCACTCACGAGGATCTTTAAAAAAAAAAAAAAAAAAACCCAAATTCACTTTATTCCACAGTGCCAATAATTTGCAGCACTGTCATCACTTGAATAGCTTACTTCTCTCTCTCTCTCTCTTTCTCTTTTACCTTCCCTTTCTCTCTCATTCGATTGTTGCACTCTGCAGGGGTGTAGAGTGCCTTTCCTCCCATATAGCCTAGTTGGACTCAGTAGAGGGTCCCTAGGAACACATTGGCACCATAAGTGCCACTAAAAGAAAACAAAAGGGAACACAGAAGAGAAGGTTCTTCTGGGACCTAACCTGCACCAGTGCCTAGGGATACTGAGTGCCACCAGTGTGACCTGTACACGGCACACCCAAACTACAGTGCCACCTTTTGAAAGGGTGCCACGTCATTGAAGAGACACTTCCTCGCTGCCCAAGTACGCCCAGTCGACCTGGTTAGACGCCCTTCCCCACCAGAACCATGGCAGCAGAGCATTATAAAACCTTCCTGGGGCTGGGGACGGCGGCAGGTCTCACCGGCTCGGAACTTACCACCTGGGTTAAGGAGCAAGTGGACGACTTGGCCAAGCGGGAGAAGGAAGAAAGACTCGAGCAGAGGAAGTATGAAGCCGAGCAGAGGCAGTATGAAGAGGAAAGAGAAGAAAGAAGGAGACAGCATGAGTTAGCCTGCAAGGAAACTGAGTTAGCCCTAAAGGAGAAGGAGCTCGAGCTTGAGAGAACGAAATGGAGAATGCCGAAGCTATGGCTAGCCATCAAGCCTCCAGTCCTACACCTGCTGCATCAAACGCTCCAATTTCGAGCATCAATTCCCTAGTCCCCAAGTGGACCGAGGACGAGCCAGAAGCATGGCTGGAGGAGATCGAGGCTCTTTTCGATAACTACAGCACCACGGAGACGGAGAGAGCCTTAATACTAGCCAAGCATACGGGAGGGAAAAGCCAAGGCAGCGCTTCGCTCACTGGAGAAGAGCCAGAGAGGCAACATGGCGGAAGTTCGTAGAGTCATTACAAAGGCCTACGAGATAAACCCAGAAAAATGGAGACAACGGTTCCGAGGTCTTGCCAAGGAAGTCGGCTGGTCTTGGACGGAATGGGCATGTCACAAAACCCAGTCCGGTACGCGCTGGTTCGACTCCTTGGCCTGCACGACGTTTGAGGATCTTTCAATCGGACCATGCTAGAAGACCTCTTCCAATGTGTGCCAGGGCCCTTGTGGTATATCTTAACGATAAACAGCCCTCCACACTTATGGAAGCTTGTCGCATGGCTGATTCGTGGGAAACTTTCAATCAGTCGCATAGCACCTCTCAGAAGCGAATCATCCCTCCGCCTACCTCTCGAACTCCACTCGCACGAAGAATGGACTGCCTAGCAAGACCCTGTGCAACTATTGCAAGAAGGGGGCCACGCTGAAGCTGAGTGCCGATACAAACTCGGCACTAATAAACAGCCTAACCCTACCAGCCAGAACTCCGCTCCCGATTCATCCGCTCAGCCCTCTCCTCCAACAGTTACTGCAGGCCACCGAGCCCATCCAAAAGGCCCGTGCAAATCCTGTGGGGCTGCTAGCCACTACAATGCTGGATCTCCGGCCTGTCCACATCATGTCCCCACCACCAAATTTGTCAACCTAATCAGCACTTCATTTTCTGCTGCTGGTCCGCACCGATCCTTTACCCCGAGAGACTGGAAACCCAGTTCACCTCGGTGGCCCCTCTTCAGAGCACTAGCCTGCCCGTGACCCTTCCGGTCACAGTAGACACTGCGGCAGACATTAGCCTGATCACTAGGGCCCAAGTGCCAGCCGGTGCCATGGTTGACGAAGAAACCCGGTGGGAAATGAAGTGGATAGAGGGCCACACCATTACCGTTCCTACGGTCCAACTCCAGGTAATGACACCTTGGGGCACGATACCCCACCGCCTTGGCGTGGTAGGTGGAATTCGCCCGGTGTGGTCTTCTTGTTGGGTCGGGATCTTCTCTGGAAGCCCGTCACCAACGCCACTCCGCAGCCACGCTACCTCCCTCCACGGAGGCCCCATCTAAAACTCTCAACCATGACAAACCTCCACCTTCCGCCCACCAAAGTGGTCCGCGGAAGGGGCACAACCCAAACTATTCCAGGCCTAGCCCTCTCCAATTGCGAAGGGCTGGCCCACCAAGAGGTCTTTCCCCTCCGCGAAGAGAGATTCAGGAGGAGCAGCACCGCTGCAGGACGTGCAAGCGGGCAGACCACTCCACAAATTGGGAGGGCTGCCCAAACAAGCAACGCCCAGCGGACGCCCCGAACAAAACTCACCGAGAGGCTACGATCTCCTGCTGGGGCAGGAATCTCTGCCGCAGCCAACCACAAGTCGTCCGCGAGGTAGTGCACCTCCGGACCCCTCATCAGGCATGCCTGACCCTCAACTGCTGCCAGTGCCACTTGCGAGCACTGAGCAGTGCCAGACTCCGTCCGTCCCGGACGTTGAGCTACCAATGGAAAAGGCCCCTATGCCGGGTCTAAATCATGAGGCGAATCCTCCTCCGGGAGATTTAGGATTCCCCATGCAGTTGATCATCGCGACTGGAGAGCCTCCAGCACCCGAAACTTCTTCTTTGCAAGATTCTTCTTTGCAAAATTTGACTCCAGGGGATGAACCCCTGGAGGATCGAAAATGGTACCCTCCCTTGGAAGACCAGGAACTGGCATCCTCGGACGCAGAAGTCGAGATCGCTCTCGCTCGGTTGTCGCAGCAGCCGGAGTAGGGAGTCCTCCCCAGCTTTTGCAGTTGCCCTGACTTCGCGCCCGCTAGCCCTTCTGGCCTGTCCCCGGAGTCGGTGCTCTCATCACCTGCTAGGCCAGCTACTGATAGGCCTTGGAGGAAACCGAAGAAGAAGAAGAAGGGGGCTGAAGAGAGCCCAGTAGTTGCCGAGCTATACGCTCATCCTGGCACTAGTGCCCTCTCGGCACAGTGCCCTAACATCTAAGAGTGATCCTGGCCCCTTGCCCAGAGGAGGTAGCCAGTGTGATCTCTTC
Source organism: Macrobrachium rosenbergii (assembly GCF_040412425.1). NCBI lineage: Eukaryota > Metazoa > Arthropoda > Malacostraca > Decapoda > Palaemonidae > Macrobrachium > Macrobrachium rosenbergii. Next base: position 6,974,723 of record NC_089782.1, read on the forward strand.
CTTTCATTGTGCATAGCCTAGGCCACCTTAAAGTACGGTACATCAATTTAGTAACCTTGTTCCTTCTACTTACCACCGAGCCGCAGTAATCATGTAAGTAGCATAACTAATTTCAGTAATCTTAACTATTGTGAAACGAGCCACGATGCTCGTGACACGCATGGCCTAAGACCTCAGTGAGGCACCCATTTATCATATGAGGCAACCCTCATGAATTAACTAGTAATTATTAATTGTATTAAACATAAACCAAGTTGTGATTTAGTTAGAACATTAACTCTTATGTTGGTGCTACTGGTCGGGTTAGGATAGGTTAGGCTAGGGAATATCATAGAATGTACCACTAGGCTAGGTCTAAAACACATCATGATTGTAGGAGGTAGCCTATAATAACCGTGAGCACCTTCTAGTACTATTAGAATTAGGTTAAGTAGTGATTATAGCTCCTATCCTATCTAGGTTAGGTAGTTCTGTAGCTAGGTAGGCTAACCAGGACTAATCTGCTCAGGGAAGGAGAGTAACCTACGAGAGGCGAACAGCTTGCTTAGTATAGACCTTCACGCCCGAAAAGGGAGTGAAGGTCCTCTTAAAGGGGGGAGCTTTTATAAATATTTACGCTGTTCGCCCTCGAACATTTAGGGATAGTAGTATCATCCTTATCAAGACAGGGAAATTGCTTTGTCCCACGCTAGAAGCGTCTTCAGTTCAAACTTAACGTCCGTTGGAGAACGGGATAGGTGAGTTAGGCCTTCCACCCTATAGGAAAATTTACCATATCAGCCTTAAAAATAGGTGGTCCTAAGGTCCTTTTTCCTTTTTACCTGTCTCTCGTGGCGAATGTTTTTAACAGAGCGTAGACGCCCTTGTCAAGGCATGACTGTAGGCCTGTTTTGACCCAGGCCGGTCAGGGAACGTCAGAGAGACTGGAGCATTCGGAGAGACCACATGTCCGACGGGGCCTCTTCTCCTTTTCTTTGTCTATTATCCTATTAGTGAAGTGAAGAAGCAATTGAAGACCCCCCCCCCGGCGGTGTTGGTGCGCACAACGTTCGTCCCTAAGGTAAAGTCGCTTTTTGTTCAAAAACTTCGCCCATTCTTTTATCTTTTTCTGTATTTCGCATTTCTTTGTTTCTCCTTCATCCCCCACTTACTGTATATGTGTTTACGAAGTCTAGATTAAGCCTCATTATTATATTGTTAGCTTCAACCCCGTTATTCCAGTAAAATACCTAGGATTTAGGGTAAGCAAAATCAGGTTAAATCTCGATGCTTTGTATGCCTCGCGTCCGAATGTTTGGAAGAACCGTTGCGTTTAAAATCAAATTCATCTCAAATATTCTTTGTTAAGGTTAATAACCCTTAACTGGCGACCTTTGGCTAATTAACGTCTGTCTTTGAGGTTAACTTTTGGCTTCAAGTGGCAGGTTACGCGTAATCTTGGTTTGCAGGGCCGTAAAATTTACGTAAATTGAATAATACATGATCAACCAAGACCTCACACGTAACAATATATATATATATATATATATATACATACATACATACATACATATATATATATTCAATCAGTAAGCTACAACGTCCTTTAATATCAATTAGCTCTACTACCGAAATAATATATTTTCATATATAACCAAGAAGGGAATTTTTTTAGTTGATAATAAGTTCGTTCTGTATAAGCGTCCCAACCAGCGAAGACAAGAACTCAGGACTACAGTGGACGCATTTTAACCCACGCGCCAGCAAGTGAGGTATAAATGGATATCGTCTTCCCATATACAAATCGCCCGTCAAACTCAGGTGTTTGTATTTGGAGGCGATTTAACCACCCAATTCTGCCATGCTAACCACGTAGGCGCTTTGTCGCACGCAGCCATATTATGACTTTTTTTATCACATCACCGTGATTCATATTCAATCAGTAAGCTACAAACGTCCTTTAATATCCAATTCATAATATGGCTACGTGCAAAAAACGCACTACATGGTTTGCATGGCAGAGGTGGGTTCTAAATACAAATACCCGAGTTCGACGGTGATTTGTAGGTGAGGGTCGGTAACAACTTATACCTCACTTGTTGGCCTTGTGGGTTAAGGCGTCACTGTAGTCCTAAGTTCTTGTCCTTCGCTGGTTTGAGCCCACGGGACGACGAACTTATTATCAACTAAAAAATTCCCCTTTGGTAACATATATGAAAATATATTATTTCCGAGGTAGAGCGAATTGGATATTAAAGGACGTTTGTAGCTTAATGCTTGTATATGAATCACGGTGATGTGATAAAATTTCATTCATAATATGGCTACGTGCAACAAACGCACTATATGGTTAGCATGGCAGAGGTGGGTTGATACCGATTCTAAATACAAATACCCGAGTTCGACGGTGATTTGTAGGTGAGGGTCGGTAACAACTTATACCTCACTTGTTGGCCTTGTGGGTTAAGGCATCACTGTAGTCCTGAGTTCTTGTCCTTTGCTGGTTCGAGCCCACGGGACGACGAACTTATTATCAACTAAAGAATTCCCCTTCGGTAACATATATGAAAATATATTATTTCCGAGGTTGAGTGAATTGGTAATGGCTCCACATTTGCAATACGGATATGCATATTCATGCACGTTGGATGCGTTACGACTCCCGCCAGTTCACGGAATCAGTTTGGTAAAATGTGTGCCCACTGCATCTCTTGTGGTTTAGTCGTAATAATATATGCATAGTACTTGGATGCATCTATACAGACACACACAAACACACGCGCGTACGCGAAAACTCACACACACCCATATGTATACACACACCCACACAAACACACACACACACACACATATATATATATATATGGCGATGACTAAAAAATTCAAACCACAAATCAATACGTCGAGTCCTTCTTGAGTTATGGATGCCTGAATTTTTATTGTATGAATTAAAAAGGCGAATTTGAGGCCCCGTAGCTAAGAGGGGAATCCTGCCACTGAGATGAGGCTCCAAATGCACCCCCAGTATTTTGGTCCGTTCTAATAAAAAATTCAAACCGCACATCAATAATAAAAATGAATAAATGAAAAAAATAAATAAATAAAAATAAATAAATTGAAAATAAATGAATAAAAATAAAGAACTAAATAAAAATAAATAAAAATAAATAAATAATTAAAAATAAATAAATGGAAAATAAAAAAATATATAAATAAATAAAATAAAAAAATAAATAAAAATAAATAATTAAATAAAAATAAAAAAATAAAGAAATAAACATAAATAAAAAAAATAAAAATAAATAAATAAATAAAAATAAATAAATACAAAATAAAAATAAATAAATGAATAAAAATAAATAAATAAATAAAAATAAATGCTTGACATTGAGCATGTTTACGAATGCATCTCTCTCTCTCTCTCTCTCTCTCTCTCTCTCTCTCTCTCTCTCTCTCTCTCTCGTCTTTCCTCTCGAGTCGAGGACGATTGCTCGCAGGTGTCAGAGCAGTTGAGTCTGCAACTGAAAATGGAGGTGCTCGGTGCCATCCAGAGGTACATCCGTGCCAAATTAAATGACGTTTGTAGCTTAATGCTTGTATATGAATTACGGTGATGTGATAAAATTTCATTCATAATATGGCTACGTGCGACAAATGCACTACATGGTTAGCATGGCAGAGGTGGGTTGATACCGATTCTAAATCCAAATACCCGAGTTCGACGGTGATTTGTAGGTGAGGGTCGGTAACAACTTATACCACACTTGTTGGCCTTGTGGGTTAAGGCGTCACTGTAGTCCTGAGTTCTTGTCCTTCGCTGGTTCGAGCCCACAGGACGACGAACTTATTATCAACTAAAAATTCCTTCGGTAACATATATGAAAATATATTATTTCGATAGGTATATATATATGGATATTAAAGGACATTTGTAGTTTAATGCTTATATATATATATATATATATATATATATATATATATATATATATATATATATATATATATATATATATATATATATATATATATATATATATATATATATATATATATATATATATATATATATATATATATATATATATATATATATATATATATATATATATATATATATATATATATATATATATATATATATATATATATATATATATATATATATATATATATATATATATATATATATATATATATATATATATATATATATATATATATATATATATATATATATATATATATATATATATATATATATATATATATATATATATATATATATATATATATATATATACATATATATATATATATATATATATATATATATATATATATATATATATATATATATATATATATATATATATATATATATATATATATATGGTTACCTTCTCCACCTGAGAGAATAGGTAATGAGGGAAAATGTATGTTAGCAAGTTACATCAATGAGGGAAATACTGGGTGGCCAGTGATACCCGGTGGCTACAAAAATATATTTATTCTGAAAACTTAACAACTTAAACAAGGGCAGGGAAATGGGCCAAATAATGAGGGTCAACCAATAGCAAATATGGTATAAAATCGCAGGACTGATACTGATGACTGAGATCATCTTGGAATGTGGAAAACAACGCAGATATTCATACCTCCTGTAAGAGAAGTTATGGGAATTAATGGTTAGGCTGATATGCACACTGTTCTTGATATATTAGTAGATCAAATGATACCTCTACCCAAATGATGCAAGGGATAGCAGGGGATACAGGGACACTATGGGAGGATGGTGCCGCATGCATTACAAGATGGAGGCGCTGAGAATGCTTGGACAAACTCAAAATTTTACCAAATAAACATCAGCACTGAAAGATTTTACAATGTGACACAACACCAGTTACTCTGACAATGGGATGGCTCTCCCTTATGGACTGCTGTTACAGGGGGGTAGAAGGAAATGTGGAGACAAGGGTGTTTCAGAAGGAAGGGGTGTGCAGAGGGAGAGAAGGACTGGGAAACCGAGGGCCCTTTCACACACTGACACCAACCTGGATTATTTACTTGAGCAAGCCTTTCATTTTTGTCCGAGGGCATCCGTCGGGTATGCCCTTCCTGAGCAAGAGCTTCTAGGCTTCTTTGGTGTGTCTGTCATGTGGTCTTGTACTGTTGGCCCCAAAGAAGAGTGGTTAAGCACAGACAACTGGTACGTCTGACTGCTGGTGTGGGTCACAGAAGAAGAGGAAAAAAACGACCTCTCTTAGCTGTACGTGGATGCCCGACGACCTGGGGAGGGTGTGGAGCTAGGATGTGGTGTCGCCAAATCGTCGGCCTCATCTGAAATGTGGAAGAGATTCACTGAGGGGCAGGTTACACTGGGATATAGGATATGATAAGATGTGGAATGAGGCTCAAGGAAGGGATGTGGCAACGTGTCCTCCTGCATCTAAGGAATGTGGGAACTTTAAGACCCTCGCTAGAAAATCCTGGCATTGGTAAAAAAATCTGAGTTATGCTTGGATTTTTCCCAAACAAAATTCGTGGAAGATCTCCAATTATACATACATACATACATACATATATATATATATATATATATATATATATATATATATATATATATATATATATATATACTAGCTGACCAACCTGGCGCTGCATGAGAAATTGGATGACAACTGATAAACTCTCTCTATCTCTCTCTCTCTCTCTCTCTCTCTCTCTCTCTCTCTCTCTCTCTCTCTCTCTCTCTCTCTCTCTCTCACTTTTTCCTTTTAATTAAGACAGTTGCTTCAGTTACATTGCCCAGCACTTTTGACATTTTATATTTCACCTATCCTCACCCCATATTCCTATTGGGCTGAACTTGGACTCAAAAGACATCTGGGGTGTCACTATTCATCTCAGGAACCTTGAAAACTAAGGATTAGACACTAATATCTGTCATTTTTGACATTTTATTTTTCACCCATTCTCACCCCCAACCCCCCTTCCTATCAGGGCTGAACTTGGACTCAGCGGGTATTGGGAGTGTTGCTATTCATCTCAGTGACCTCAAAGCTATGGATTAGACACTAATATCTGCCCTTTTCGTTTATTTTTACATGTCACCCCCTTCCCACCCCTCCTCACCCCCTTTCCTATTGGGGCTGAAATTGGATTTAAAGGGCATGGGGAGTGCCACTATTCATCTCAGTAACTTCGAAAACTTTGGATTAGACACTAATATCTGTCGTTTTCTGTTATTTTTACATGTCACCTCCTTCCCACACCTCCCCTTTGGTGCCAGTGATATCTTACCTCGACAGCATTCTTTTCCAGATAGTAAGTCATATGTATATCAAGTTTGGTTAAAATTGCTCAATGCATGTCAGAGTTATTCTGGCACATACACACATACATCGATTTATATATATATATATATATATATATATATATATATATATATATATATATATATATATATATATATATATATATATATATATATTCTTATTTCAGGGAGGCTAAACCAAACAGTCTTATAGTCGGATGTATGGATAGGAAGAACAGTCAATCATCATTGACAAATTTATTAATAGCTGCGCTTCAGGGATCACCCATATCCCATCTTTTCTGGCTAAAAAGATACAAAAACACTAATTAAAACTTAAAACAGAGTTTACAAAATTAAAATGCTTTAAAGACTGAAAATACAATGACAAAATAAAGAATAGAAAAAAGTCAGAGGATGAAAGTTTGATGAGGAGTAAACAAAGTTAGGAAGTAAACAGGAATAGGGAGGGTACTAGGCTATGTATAAGGGGTTGAAGTTAAATGATTATTGAGCGATGGAACAATTTTCTTGATAACCAAGGAGAAAATATTAAGGAGGTGTTCCTCTTGTTGTGGTCACTATTTCAAAGTTTTTATAATTTATTAGGTTTTACAAATTAATGAGTGATTCCTAATGTTGGACATTTCAGGTTTTACTAGCCTAAGACCAGTACGATAAGTTAATCCACTGTGGCAATCTGCCCTCACTTTGAGCAACCGGCGCGTACTTCCGACATAAATCTGTTGCGGACTGCAACATTTAAGTATTGCTGTACACCACGCCCGACTGCATCAATGGAGGGAGTCGCTCACTTATGTGTCTAAAAAGGCTACCAAGACTTTTATTCTTCAAAATTATGTTGACAAACAGCTGGAAGTGTTTGGTTATAATCTGCTTCAGATGTCGTAAAAAATCACCACCATGTACAAAGGAAAGGAAAAGTAGTATTCTAATTTGGGAACATCGAAAGAAGGAGAGGGAGGCTAAAATAGTTATTTAAAATGTAATTTTATGTTGGAATAAAGTCAAGGAAAACAATTTTTGTTGAAAATATTTTTGTAAAAGGAAATTTCGTTATGGAAGGAGGACCAATCAGAAGAAAAGTGAAAGGGCTCTATGGATAAGGGTGGTTAAGGAATTTAGTTTGAAATTGAATGCACAGAGCTATAAAAATTAAGGCCTGACCTGTAAAAGTAAGTTTTCTATAAATACTAGAGAAACCTTCAGGAGATCAGGAAACTTCAGTGTCTAGAAAGGAGTTTACTATTGTTTTCTTTTCTAGGCAAAATGGTTTCACACAACAATATCAACTTTGCCCTAGAAAAGAAAATAATAGTAAACTCCTTTCTAGACACTGAAGTTTCCCTGATCTCCTGAAGGTTTCAAAGTTAGTATTTATAGAAAACTTACTTTTACAGGTCAGGGCCTTAATTTTTATAGCTCCTGTGCATTCAATTTCAAACTAAATTCCTTAACCACCCTTATCCATAGAGCCCTTTCACTTTGATTCTGATTGGTCCTCCTTCCATAACGAAATTTCCTTTTTACAAAAATATTTTCAACAAAATTGTTTTCCTTGACTTTATTCCAACATAAAATAAAGCACATTTTAAATAACTATTTTAGCCCTCCTCTCCTTCTTTTTCGATGTTCCCAAATTAGAATACTACTTTTCCTTTATCCTTGTACATGGTGGTGATTTTTACGACATCTGAAGCAGATTATAACCAAACACTTCCCAGCTGTCAAGGTCAACATAATTTTGAAGAACCCAAAAGTCTTGGTAGCCTTTTAGACACAGGAGCGACTCTCCATTGATGCAGTCGGGGCGTGGTGTACAGATACTTAACTGCTGCAGTCCGCAACAGATTTATGTCGGAAGTACGCGCTGGTTGCTCAAAGTGAGGCAGATTGCCACAGTGGATTGCTTATCGTACTGGTCTTAGGCTAGCAAAACCTGAAATGTCCAACATTAGGAATCACTCATTAATTTGTAAAACCCAATAAATTATAAAAACTTTGAAATAGTGACCACAACGCAGAAGGAACACCTCCTTAATATTTTGGAATCCTTGGTTATCAAGAAAATTGTTCCATCGCTCAATAATCATTTAACTTCAACCCCTTTATACATAGCCTAGTACCCTCCCCTATTCCTGTTTACTTCCTAACTTTGTTTACTCATCAAACTTTCATCCTCTGGTGACTTTACTACAGAAGGTATTCTATTCCTTATTTTGTCATTGTCATTTTCAGTCTTTAAAGCATTTTAATTTTGTAAACTCTGTTTTAAGTTTTAATTAGTGTTTTTGTATCTTTTAGCCAGAAAAGATGGGATATGGGTGATCCTGAAGGCAGCTATTAATAAATTTGTCAATGATGAGCTGACTGTTCTTCCTATCCATACATCCGACTATATATATATATATATATATATATATATATATTTATATATAAATATATATATATATATATATATATATATATATATATATATATATATATATATATATATATATATATATTTGTGTGTGTGTGTGCACGCATACTTGTCACCTATATAAGCTTGACTTCTTTATGGTCATTAATATTCAGCCAGAAGTATTTTTATATCCAAATCACGATTCCTTGGAAATAGCATACATCCAAAGGGAATTATAAATGGTGATAAGAGCATTGTTCCCTGCAGGATTTGATCTCTTACTGGTTTACAAACGACAGTAAGCAGCACCTTTGACCACAGTTATCTCCTGCCTGTGATGAAGAAGTTATTAATTATGATTTCCCATATATATGTTATTCTCACGTAAAATGGTGTAGTAAAATGGATATATATATATATATATATATATATATATATATATATATATATATATATATATGTATATTTCAGGGATGGAACCTCTTTCCAAGCCACCTCACCCGTTTTTACATCTGTAACGTACCTTAGAAAGAAATAAAATTCATTTCAGTTGTTTTAATTATTAGAACTGTGGGTTTCCACTCCCCCCTTTGTAAACTCTCTCCTTCATTCCCCAAAATGGATAAGCTTAACCCTTTTCTCTGTTAAAATGACTGCCTAAGGCCTTGTTTCCGGGCAAAGGCAAAGGAGGAGCCCCTTAAAAAAGAGAGAGTTGGCGCCACCCACTATGTTAAACCCTCCACGAGGTTTAACTGAGGCCGTGTAGTCTATGTAGAAAATGTGACGGAGATTGACCTTTTGTGCCATCTACCCATATGCCAAGGTGTAATCACTGAGGTTATTAATAGACGATGCAAAGGCAATTGAGAGAGAGAAGCTCGCAGAAGGCCACTGCAGACAGATGTTCTTAACCCTCGAACCTTCCACTTGTTCGGCTCCGAGATTCTAACCAGTATACTTTTGTAGTGGCATTTCCCTTAATTCCCCCCATCCATCGTCAGCACCCTATCACACAGGGGCACCATCATCTTGGCGAAGGTAATGTACCGGAATAAGGTTTCTTAGTCAGTCACGATTCCTGTTATTTCTCTGTCTGATTTTAATTTCTTTTCGATTGTGCGATCACCTTCAGTAATTTATGTTGGAGCAATCAGTGTTAATGTAATTATGCATTTAGTGTTGAACTGAGTTATTTGGCACCATCTATGCACTTCCTCAGTTCCTTTTGAGCATCTTATTATTCTTGCAAGTAACTGTCTTGCATATATTGCAGATAGGCCTCGACTGTGGAATCACTCAGCCCTATCCCATGTGCTGTACCCCTTCTACCCCCTCTGCGATGTTTTCTGTTGTCAAGACATCTTTAGCATAGAATATTTATCCTGTGTAGGATTCATTCATATGGTAGGCCCTTATTATTACCTGCCCAGTAATTCATCATTCCTTCTGATCTGTGTTTATTATGTAAATATAATTAATCAAGAGAACCTTTCAGTTTACATAATCTTCCCTCACATGAAAAAGGCCCTAAGCCACAGTTTTCCCTTGCTTTGTTGCCAACAAAATTGCCCTAATATTGAGTCAGATGTGTAATAAATACAGTAGGTTTCTTGGTAATGTAAAGAACTCCCTGCATTCATCTGTTGCCGCCCGGAATCAAGTAAGTATCCTCGGGACATTCGTAGGAACTGGCATACCTTGCCGAGTATGCAATTGCTTTGTAATTATCAGCAGAATAGCAACCGCTAAGCTGGTCTGCATAACTAGAGACAACCCTGGTATCATACCGCCTCCACTTTAAGCACATGAGAAGAGCCAGTTCCACAGTGTAAGTATGTGTCGACATATTTTGTTTAGGTTTATGTTATGTGCGAAAAGTGACTGCAATCACTGTTAGGTAACTGATAGACCACGTGCATGCCAAATTAGTTCATGAGAAGAGGGAGCATATTAACAGTTCCATGAGATTTTTTGTGCTATCGCATGTTAGCTGCAAGTTTTAAGAATAGATAGCTAGGGAGCAACTTAATGGAAGAGTAAATATAAAGGATTAGAGCCCCTATTCCTTTGTCCACGTGATAAGGACTATTTGAAAGTCCCAAATTCTCAGATAGGCACACTGTAGGGGACCACCAAGGCTTTGACTACAGCTATTTTTGCATCGCTGGATCTCTCTGTCTGTCTGTCTGTCTGTCTCTCTTGATTGATTGATTGATAGAAAAAGCTTGGAAGTATTTAGGAATCTAAATTTCCGTTCTCAAGACAGGAGAATGGTGATTCTAACACAGAATCTTCAATTCCAGGCCATGTGGGCCCATCCCTAACCATCCGCAATCTTTGATTTGTGAGTTCCATTAGAAATTCCATTGTTGTAAAAACTACATGCACAGAGCTGATATATAAATCCCTTTCTTTCGCTCACTAATTTTTATCCATATGTCCGTGCACCTCGCCGCATTTTTGAAAGTAATAAACTTTTAATTCCTTAACTGAGTTGGATATTCCTAGGCGAGCCCATAGTATTCATGTAAATTTATTTATTGATGGATGTATTGGTGAGAATTTCCTCTTTCATTCATTACTGCGGGAGCCTCCGAGCGTGGGAAAAAGGGTAGGCCCAGGCAAACACCAGACACGCAGTCAAGAGACTCCCCCCCCCGCCACCGCCACCCGCCTGACTCATTCATTGACAACAGACGCCACAAAGGCAGAAGTAAACATTAGAGTACCATTATTAGTGACGTGCGAGCTAAGGTTTGTTCTGATAACGGATAACAATTTCTTTCCTTCGCCACGCATAACCTTTTGGCAGTCTGGACTACCCCGTGCATGTGATAAGATTAAGCATTTTGTCTTACCCTCGTGCATTGGAGATTTTAATATTCGATAGGATCGATGTACTGTTTTCATTATGCCACATTTAAAATTATTTGACAGCACAGTTTCTTTACACACCATAAGTGTATAACCCCGGAAGCTTTTTTTTTTTATTTATTCTGCAGCATCTCTCCGCAAAATAAAATATACGTAAAGGCTTACGTTAGCTGGGGCTAAATTTCCGTTCATTAAGAACCCCTGAGTCTTTTCAGACACCCTGAAATGTGAGCCTTATTTAAACATACTAATTTTCGCTCATTATGAACCATTGAGTCTTTCAGACACCCTGAAATTTGTCTTATTTAGACATACTAATTTCGTTCATTCCGAACAAATGAGTCTTTCAGACACACTGAATTTTGTCTTATTCAGACATACTAATTTTCCTTCATTATGAACGACTGAGTCTTTTCAGACACCCTGAAATTTAAGTCTTTTCAGACAACTGCGTCTTTTTGGACAACTTGAGTCTATTCAGACCCCCTGAATCTGTTCATTTCAAACAATATTGAGTCTCGTCAGGAATATTGAACCTTTTCACTCAAACAACCCTGAGTCTTCTTAGACATATTGATTTTCTAACAGGTCACGCCCACATAAGCGTTATCTCAAGATGTCTACGACATCCAGAGCCCAGCAAAATGAAGACTTCACGTTCTACATGTCCGCTAGAAAGGACATGGGATTGTCAGGACAAGCCCTGAGGCATTGGGTCCAAGAGAGAGTAGACATTGCCAAGGTAGAAAGAAAGAAAGAAAGACAGGAGAAGGAGAAAGAAAAAATAGCCCAGGAGAAACGAGAAGATGCAGAAAGACAGGAAGAGAAAGAAAGAATAGCCCAGGAGAAATGAGAAGAGGCAGAAAGACAAGAGAAGGAGAAAGAAAGACAGGAGAGAGAGAAAGAAAGAGCTCATCAGCTTGCGATGGCAGCTCACGACATGCGCAAAACACCAACACCCTCTCCTCATTCAGCCCTCAGCAGTGTGGGCTCCCTCATAAGAAAATGGGACGAAGCCAAGCCTGAAGCCTGGCTTGACCATATTGAAGAGGTCCTGACGACCTATCACCCCTCTATGGGAGAAGTGTCTCTGATCCTGGGAAAGCACCTTGAAGGGAAGGGTGCCATTGCATTCAATGCTCTCCCCTCCGAGGATCAAGGAAATCTTACCCTTGTCCGCCAAGCCATTATAAATGCTTTTGAACAGTGCCGCTTGAAGGCTGAGAATCAGCCAGAGGACCTCTCTACATCCTCAAGCGGGACAACACCCCAACGAGCCACACCTGGGTCGTGGACGAAGGGTAAAGGGCCTGCTCCCTCCAATGAGACAGTGCCAGGTAAAGATTATAGTCGTACTTGTTGCCCCGCTTGCAAAGTCTATAGGCACTCCGCCCAATGGGCAAAATACCCTAATAATAATAAGTCAAGTATGTCCGCCCTTGTCATGGCAGTCACGCCCAACATCCTTAGGTCCTCCAGCCTAGGGCCCCATTTATGTGGCACTTCCCCAAGGTAGGTGCCCCACCAGCCAGGTCAAGGCATTTGATGAATCTGGTGCACAGATGTACCTCATAAGGGAAGTCAAAGTTCCCTGTGGAGCTACCATTAACAGACATAACTCGTCATGATTGAGGGCATCAATCACTTTAAGATGATACTTCCTACTATCAAGTTGAGGATTACGAGACCTCATAGATCTGAAATCTGCGACCTCGCAGTCACCAGAAACATTCCTGGAGGTTATGACCTCCTCCTGGGGCAGGACTTCCAGTCCCCATCTAAGTTACAGCAATCCAGGGGCCCAAATACCCCAAATCATTCATTAGGCATGAATAAGCCTCAAATGCCTGCATTTGTTCCACTGCCAGTGCCACCTGAGTGCAATGTGCAGTGGCCCCCTCCATCAAGATTGATTCCCGATCCCATTTCGGTGCTTGTGCCAGGGCCCCAAATAGATCCCCCTCCAGGAGATCCCACACTTGATTCACAATTTCTGCCAATGTCACTTGGGTGCGCTGAGCAGTGCCACGCTCCGTCCGTCCTGAACAACGAGCAAATTCCAAAGCGGATATTAGTGCCTGACCCCACCTTAGTGCCAGCACCAGAGCATGCCCCCGATCTCCATTCCAGAGATCCCAGTCCAGGCCCTCCCTCTTCTCCCGGCTTGGCTCCACTACCAATGCCGGTAAGAGAGACAGATCCTCCCGACCACAGCCAAAGCTCACCCAAAGATGCGGCCTCGCAACTTGCACCTGAGCTGGTCATTCTTACCTGCGAGTCTCTCATGTCCCCTATGACCGCTTCCTCTCTGTCTCAGTCCACCACAGACACAACAGTGAGTAAGGATTCTGCCATGTCTCAAATGGCCAGTGAATTCAATGAACTGTGACGGATCATGGTAGAACTTGTAAAGAAGGTCCCTGCATCAGCAATCATAGAAGCCGACACAGGTAGCACTCAAATGCCCTCCCCAGGTTCGGTTCCACCAATTCCCCAACCAAGACAAACCATCAAGATGAGAGAGGTCTGTGGAGGGAATACCACGGGTGTGGATAATTCCAGGTAGCTTAAGGAGAGCCCCCGAGCTCTCGTGGCACCCCTGTCAAACTGGCACAGTGCCATCCCTTTTCCCTACGAAGATGGCACCTCTATCCAGGAGAGGATATCAGGGTCCTTCACCTATTTATTTTCCTTATAACTCTATCCCTTATTCTTTTCCTTCAACATTTCCATTCCTTACTTTTGATTATTACTCACATTCATTTTATGGCTTACCAAGGCCCCATTTTACTTTAATCCCCTCTGCCAATGCAGAGTGCCATTGACAGATAATGCCAACTGTATAGGTCATATGACTTCCCTTTCATGCCTATCACAGCATGATACATTTAAAATACGATATGCCATCACGATTAGTTATTATTAAATGAGAGCCAACTTAGCACAGTGCCATCGTTGCAGATGTTGGCAAATAATCTTGCTGGAGGAGTCGCGCCCTCTGGCTATCTTTGTGGCTTTCTTGGGCTAAGAATGAACCTAGCTCTTTTCCATAGGCTAAGGAATGTAATTTCGGCATATTTAATCATCATCTTTTATTAACAATCATTGATTACTCTGAATCTGTCACCTATTCATTTTGTGAATCTCTGTAATAAATCTCGAGTCTCAGACTCGTGACCTTGTGTTTATAGTGCCCGAATGGCACTGAGCCATTGCTCAAGTATTGTGGAGACACCTGACCAAGCCCACGTTTACCTTACTGTAATGCCTCTTCAAGGCAGATTAACTGCTTGTGCGTAAAATTCGAAATTGATTATTATTAAGAGTGCATGAAGTATTTCTAGAATTAACCTAATATTAATTCATTGCTTTAACTATACCATTACGTTGTGAAAATATTCTGATTAACACTGCCTTAATATTTAGGAATTTAATAATAAGAATATGTCATTTCTAGCAGCAAGCATTTATTCTGCATTAATGTAAATGTCACAGTGTTGTCTTGCCTCTTGAAATTAATTGCTATGCAGAAGTTTAAGTTAAATTATAAGGCACCAAAGGGAAAATGAGAGATAAGTAAAGTCTATAAGTGAGTTTGCTTGCTGGTAATCATTCTCACCCAATCTAGGGTGTGAATGCTAACTTGGTTGGGGAGGTGCAACGGATGGAACTCTTTCCAAGCCACCTCACCCATTTTTACATCCGTAACGTAACTGAGAAAGAAATAAAATTCATTTCAATTGTTTTAATCACTAGAACTGTGATTTTCTACTCGCCCCTTCATAAACTTTGTCCTTCATTCCCCGATTTGGTTAAGCCTAACCCTTCTCTCTGTTAAAATGACTGCCTTAGGCCTTGTTTCCAGGTGACCTTCGTACCTTCTTGGCAGCCAGACAACGGGTAAAGGAGGAGCCAAAAAAAAAAGAGAAAGTTGGTGCTGTCCACCATGTTAAACCCTCCACGAGGTTTAACTGAGGCCATGTGGTCTATATAGAAAACGTGACGAAGATTGACCTTTTGTGCCATCTACCCAGACACTGAAGCATAATCACTGAGGTTATTAATAGAAGAAGCAATGGCAATCGAGAGAGAGAAGCTCACAGAACGCCACAGTGGACAGATGTCCTTACCCTTGCCTGACCCTCGAACCTTCCACATGTTCAACCCAGAGGTTCAAACCAGTATACTTTTGTAGTGGCATTTCCCCTAATTCCCTCCTTCATCACCAGCGCCCTATCGAACGAGGACACTGACACCTTGACGAAGGTAATGTACCAGAATAAGGTTTCTTAGTCAGTCATGACTCCTATTATTTCTCTGTCTTATTTTAATTTCTTTTCCATTGTCTAACCACTTTCAGTAATTTGTGTTGGAGCATTCAGTGTTAAAGTAATTATGCATTTAGTGTTGAACTGAGTTATTTGGTACCATCTGTGCACTCCCTCAGTTCCCTTTGAGCGTCTTATTATTCTTGCAAGTAACTGCCTTGCATATATTGCAGATAGGCCTTGACTGTGGAATGACTTGGCTCTACCCCACGTGCTGTACCCCTTCCACCCCCTCTGCGATGTTTCCTGTTATGCTTCGGTGTAGAATATTTATCCTGTGTAGAATTCATTCATTTAACAGGCCCTTATTATTAACAGCACAATAATTCGTTATTCCTTCAGATCTGTGTTTATCATGTAAATATAATTAATTAAGAGAACCCTTGAGTTTACATATTCTTCCCTCACATGAAGAAGGCCCTAAGCCACAGTTTTCCCTTGCTTTGTTGCCTACGAAATTGCCCTAATATTGAGTCAGATGTGTAATAAATACAGTGGATTTCTTGATAATGTAAAGAACTCATGCGTTTATCTGTTGCCACCCAGAATCAAGTAAGTATCCTCAGGACATTCGTAGCAATACACACACACATATATATATATATATATATATATATATATATATATATATATATATATATATATATATATATATATATATATATATAATCATAAAGCTACAAACGTCCTTTTAATATCCAATTCACTCTACCTCGATAATATATTTTCATATATATATTACCGAAGGGGAATTTTAGTTGATAATAAGTCCACCGTCCCGTGGGCAGTGTGTCACTGTAGTCCTGATTCCCTGTCCGTCGCTGGTTCGATCCCACGGGACGGTGGACTTATTATCAACTAAAATTCCCCTTCGGTAACATATATGAAAATATATTACTTCCGAGGTAGAGTGAATTGATATTAAAGAACGTTTGTAGCTTTGATTGTATATGAATCACGGTGATGTGATAAATAGTCATATATATATATATATATATATATATATATATATATATATATATATATATATATATATATATATATATATATATATATATATATATATATATATATATGTCATAAACTGGTCGTCTTGGTTGGGAGAGAATTTAACAAATTTAGAACTTATGACTGCAAAGGAACCAAGTGCACCCAGAGGAAAAAATTATTTGAAACTTACCTTAGATTTTCCCTGGTTTTACAATTGAATGAGTAAGGTCCCCATTTGGAATTAGAATGCTTTTATAATTTAAAGGGGTTTATTTATAGAGATTTAGCAATTAAACAAGGAGACAAACAATGCAAAATGGTACCCAAGGGGCAGGCTCATTAAACATATACAGAGAGTAATACTGCAGTGATTGGCAACAAGCATGCTAATTATAAAGGGGCCAATGCACAGTACAATTATACCCGTTATAAGAATAATAACCTGGGT
>NC_089782.1:6994579-7039579 GCF_040412425.1 Macrobrachium rosenbergii
CGAAAAGTCTTCACTCGCACTTTACCTTAGGGAAAGCTGGTCCCTGACGAAGGACGAGGGTCACCGACGATACAGGCTGTCCCTCAAGGATGACTGGGGTCTGGAGTTGCATAGGGGAAATGAATGGTCTCTCAGCAAACTGCATCACCCACCCACATGCATGGCTGTCCCTTACGACTCCTCACAAGACTAACTGCTTACTGCCTTCGGTCTCTTCCTTTTAAGGCACGCAGCCAGGGGTATGAGTCGTGTGCAAATGATGAATCACTGCCCAGGTGTTCAGCGATTCGGGGGCCTCTTGGCAGGTTCCCTGTGGAGGTAAGACAATTCAGGCAGCTTAATTTGCCTTTAGGAAGGCTGTCTTAAGAGGCTTAGTTGGGCTAAGCTTATTAAGGGAGTGGCATGAAGGCTCTTCCTGGCCACTTTTATCTGTGTCATCTCAATATCTGTTCCAGGTAAAAAAGGACAGATCGGAATGTTGATAACCCGGCTCTGATTTCTAGGTCAAGTACGATCGGCCATGCGGTTCTCAATAAACAAAGGGTGAACTAGGTGCGGGGGAGGCGTTGTGCACAACTTCTGGTTGCTTATAATAATAATAATAATAATATATATATATATATATATATATATATATATATATATATATATATATATATATATATATATATATATATATATATATATATATATATATATATATATATATATATATATATATATATATATATATATATATATATATAATTTAATTTAATATCCAGTTTACACTACCATGAAAAAAACATATGTATACGGGGAGTCATAACTAATAAGGTATTCATCACAAGCATGGGGTAACTATGTGGTCAAAGTTGCTGCCTATCGTTGTCTCTAAACCAGCAAGGTTGTATGTTATTTCCAAGGTATAGTTTATCTTGCTTTACTCCAGTTAATAGGATGAGAGATTTAGATCATCCTGTTAACTGGAGTAAAGCAAGACCTTTAGTCCCGTGCGATGACACAGTTAAAAGGAATATCATCGAATCTTGTTTTATTAAGTCAAATAATGAAAGTGTTCTAAATTTAAGTCTTGGTTTGTTTTAACTTGATGCCTTCATAATTAAAAAAGTTCTTGATTAATATATGCAAAATTAATATTCATTTTTATACATGTTTCTGCAATGTGAATGGGTAAGATTCCGTTTGCCTTATGGTTAAGTATATATTTGGATTAGTTTGTGACTGTGTGATCCCGGATTTGCTGTGGAGTAACCTTTTGTTTTTACCCCCTGGCAATTAACCATCTGGTTCTCAAGGTTATACATTTTTGGATTTTGTAAGCCTAAACCTTAGTATTTCTTTTTGTTTGGTCTTGGGTTCAGTTTGTGACAGCTCGATCCCAGATTATCCTGGATTATCTTTCTGTTTATTACCCCTTGGCAACTGACCATCTGGTATTCTTGTTCTTCTTGTTTACTTTGTAACCTCCTTTATATCTGTACCTCATTCATTGCCCTGACGATGCATTAATATAAACGTGAAAGCTATTGGTACTGAACTTCTGCCTGTCATTTTCCTGTGGGATTCGCTTATACACTGAAATCACGTGCATCTACTGTGATTTTTAAGCATATATATATATATATATATATATATATATATATATATATATATATATATATATATATATATATATATATATATATATATATATATATATATATATATATATATATGTGTGTGTGTGTGTGTGTGTGTGTGTGTGTGTGTGCAGACACATATGTAGTGCTAATAGCCAGAATGCCCTCTTAACTTCTCGAATTCTTTCTCTTTTTGGATATGCTTGTAATTACAAAGCCGTAAGATCCAAAGCGAGAAATTGAAGAGACTGTGATGGCGACCGCAGGAAACAAACCATCATCATAATCACAAAGGAGGTCACGTTGTCGACCTGACCTTCTCGTGGTCAGGTCGGCAACGTGACCTCCTTGTGATTATGGTGACTCGTGTTCACACTTTTTACGACCGGCCATCACAGTCTCTTCAATTTCTCGTGTTTGATCTTACGGCTTTGTAGTTACAAGCATATCCAAAAAGTGTAATCGTGAGACATTAAGAAGGGCATGGTGGCTATTAGAATTACACATATATATTGTAAAGATTAGTGCCAAAATACGCTATGAAACTGTTCTCCTTTCCTGCTTTGGGTTGGTTTGAACCTTTGAAGGTTGGGGGTATAGGGGCTCAGAAATATAATTGTTGGGGACCAGTAATCTGCTTTGCACCGTTTTCTTTGGTACAGAAAGATGCAAATACCATTTTCTATGAAATAGCAGTGTGCCCTGGGTCAGGACATCGCCCCCCCCTTACCCCTGGCCAGAAGAAATAAAAGGTCAGGGCCAGGACAGCCCTCTCTCACACGCGGTCGCTAGTCACGTCTCGGCAGTCTTGCCCTCTGCCCTCCATTCAGCTCGCCGCCACGTGGAGCCCATCGCCGCCCTTTGTGCTTCGTGTTCCGATCCACGTGGCCTTAGAAGACTGGAAGGGGGATTGCAAGTCTCCAAACGCGAGCTGATACTCAACGGCGACCTTTCCATCATCCCACGGGCGCCCGTTTTCCGCCCCAATCTACGATTTGAAGAAATACCTTGGAGAGGGAGGCTACCTTTGTCCACGCTCCCACACGTGGTCCCCGGCAGAAGACGTCGCCAGCCGTATGCCCCTGCAAATGTGGTAATGTACCCAAAACGAGTTGCTAGTCACGATTACTTAGCCCTTTTACATTTATTAATTTCTTGGCCGATAACTTTGTGTTCCCTGATATTTCTTGGTTCAAGCCAGGCCCAGGTGTTCCCAGCTCCTTTCCTCTGAGTCACAAGTAACGCCTCGGGGAGTCCTTTGGCGCCTTCAGTGCACCCCCGAGTAATTCAATCCCCAAATTCCAGCATTAGATGTGTAATGTGGGTCCTAATATCGTTTCAGAAAGACGCCTGTAGCAGAATTATCCTTGGTCCGTGTTCCTGGCATTCCCAAGCTCCCCCCCCCTTCAGGAGGACTTCTGCGGCAGTAATTTACCGTGTTCTCAGTTAATTTTCCCTTTGATCTTGTGTGCTATCAAATATAACTATTTTTATATCCACGTGTTTCACTTGCACTCCTTGAGAAGGAGCCCCCGCTCCATGTACTTCTTTTTTGTTTGTGTTTTTTATGTCCTGGGTATCTTACAAGGCCATTTTCCGAGTAAAGTAATAAATGTGGAGTCATACGAACCACCTGCACCAGGAAACATATAAAATAAATATATATATATATATATATATATATATATATATATATATATATATATATATATATATATATATATATATATATATATATATATATACATATGTATATATATATATATATATATATATATATATATATATATATATATATATATATATATATATATATATATATATATATATATATATATATATACATATATATATATATATATATATATATATATATATATATATATATATATATATATATATATATATATATATATATATATACTGTATATATCACAAAGAGAGCAGGGAGTTACAACAACCATGGCATGAAGTATTACAATTTATTCTGACGCATTTTGCATTCAATTGGATGCATCCTCAGGGTTCTTTACATTAAATAAAGACCAATATAGATTATTTGAATATGCAAGTTGTCTAAAAAATCGTTTATCCACTAATTAAAATGAAAACCAAAACTTCACACATACATAAAAGTACACTAAAGACTGAAAAAATTACAAAATGAATTATTGATCCTCGATAGTTTCTTCATCAAACAACTTGTTCTGCAGTTGAACACCCAGTCCCCCTCGATGTGGGACCTCTTTGACGTGGTGAGGGGGCTCTTGAACCCCAAGAATTTGTTCCAAGAATTTGAGTCCAAGAGTCCCTATATCATTATACATTTGTTTGGATTAATTTTTGTGGAATTTTTAACTTTTGATAATTTATAAGACCTGGTAAATAGGAAAAGATATCATAGCTGGGATTGGGTTTATGTCCGAAGTTAAATAGTGGGAACTGTGGTAGGACCATCACCTACCTGATAATGTTCAGACCTAAGAGTTGTCAGATTGATAGCTCAAAGGCGGAACTATTCTTTAGGGCTGGACCACGGATTCTACGGGACTCTGGTTCTGGGGATAGGACTCTCAGCATTCTATCCGGTTTGCCCATAACATGATTAGGGTGGGGATGATTGTATTCTTGTAATACTCTCAGTCCTAGCAAGTGGGTTTGGCTTTCACTTGGGTCACTCTAATCATGTTGTGCCATCCCCTATGGGGTAGGGTAGGGAGTGGACATTTGGGAGTTTGCTTTCACTTGTGCCATTGGTGGAAGAATAAAACTCCATGAAATGCTGATGATATCTTTTTAAGGTTTTCAGGTTAACTTTTTTTTCTCCCTCAAAGCTTTATGATAAGTGAAAATAAAGATTCGAGTACCCCTGGGCCCTTTGATGGTAGTGACTCGGCACAGTTGACAACTGCTGGAACCTCCTCTAACAACCTTTCTTTAGAAAAATTAGAAAACAACCCAAATGTAACCACACTGGAACCTTATGCTCCAGTACAAAACAAATCCAAAAAAAGTAAATACCGTGTTGACCCAACCTTGACTCATTTCGACTCCCTCTTTGGGAGTGGAAATTGGTCAAGGGTTCTAACCATGAAAACAGAACAACAAATTTCAGTCCTAAAGTTGGAAAACTTCTTATTAAAAAGACACCCAACGACAGAAATGTCGTTCAGACAAATAAAAATGAAGACGTGACTTATAGAAGCCACAACAAAAAACCAGTCTGAAGACTATTTATCCATGAAAAGTAAAGAAGCATGGTACTGTGAACTGCATTCAGGGTACTATTGTACTTCCTGAAAATAATGACAAACCAGTTGATAAGAATATGCTGTTGGACTCTCTTAAAATGAGATATACCAAAGTCCAAGATTGTGAGGTATATAAAATACCAAGTAAAGTAAATAATAAAGTATTAAGAATTGCAAAAATACAATTTGAGGGTCAAGATCTACCTCAAAAAATAAAAATTTTGGGCCAAAATAGAGAACTGAGAACGAAGAAAAACTGTCGAAATGAACCTATATGAGCTTATTGTGGATCTGACGAACATGCCACACAATGGAAATGTAGTGAGCCAAAATGTGTAAACTATGGACAAGATCATCATGCAATGTCCAAAGAATGCATGTCCTATATATACAATACAGAATTGAAAATGTTACAAGAACGAACAGGGATATCTATAAAAGAGGCTAAGTTGGAATTAAAAGTGAGAGGAATTCAAGACCCATGTAAGAAACATATATATTTTTCAATAACAGGAACAATAATGAAACAAAAATGCATAGAAATAGAAGTAACGGAGCACAGAAAAGTAAATCGCAAGAAGAAATTAATGCTCAGGGAAAAAAGTAAAATGGTAAAGAATAAAGAAACAGGTACAAATGAGATGGATAACATTTTATCAAATTCATTTAAAATATTAATGCAAATAGGAACACAAGAGGACGCTACTACGGAAGTAACAGAGGAGGGTCGTGATAGACTGGAAATTAAAGATAAAAAAGGGCCCTTGGAAAGAACACTATCCAAAACAAAGAAACCAACAATTATTAGAGAAACATCGGTCAAATCAAAGACAAAAGATATGAAGATAGAACAAAAACAAAAACAAGCTAAGAATATACAATTATCTCCTAAAATAATAGTAAAACATATGGATACAGATATCCAAAATACCGGAGAAGTGGAAGACAACCGTACCATAGACAACAATGACAATGTCAAGGGCGAAGAGATTACTCCATCACCAATAATTGATACAATAAAATATATAAAGAAAGAAATATACATGGTAACACCTGTGGATGTAATGATTGTTTCATTGCATTGTGCAATAATAAAAACATAACAAAAGAGGGTTTAACAGACATTATAAGAAATTTTCTGAAATATAGAAAAAAAGAAACCACGGATTTGAGTACCCATGAAAAAAGTTGCATGTGCATTTAGCACTTAGTATATTATAAAGAAAAACAAATGAATGTCGTAAGTAAATTATTAGAAAAAATCCAAGTTCATGATACAAAAAAAGAGAGTCAAACTCGACCGCTGTAATAAAATATTTTCAATAGTTATATTATACAATGGAACGTAAATGGTCTGCAGACCAGATTGCACCTAGGAGAAATACAACGATTACTAAATGAATGTGAACCAATGATATTATGTTTACAACATGTCAACAAAACCATATCAACAATAGGTAAATATATCTTAGCATCTACATCTAGAGAGAAAGAAGGAAATTTAGGCATTGCTATATATGTACATAACAAAGTATGTTATGACAAAGTACCTGTAAATGTTACTGATCTGCAAATATCGAGTATTAAAATGCGAATAAAAAACGATAATTATGTAATTTATAATTTATACAACCAACCTAATAAAAATTATGACTTTGACAAACTTAAAGATTTGCTTCATAATGCCAAGGAACCTACATTAATAGTAGGTGATTTTAATGCTCACAACCTGATGTGGGATTGTAATTGTACAGACTCAAATAGAGCAGGAAGTTAAATAGAGGAACTCATAGATTCATATGACATGTGCTGTACAAATGATAACGAAATCAGCACATTTTTCTAAAACACATAGAACATTTTCCTCAATCGACTTAACTCTATGTACAACAAGCATAGTTGACAGATTGGATTGGAAGACAGTTGACGACTTTCATACAAGTGATCATTTCCCAATATTAATTTCATTATTACAAAATAACCCCACCAAGCATGTCCCTCAATATAACATTTATAAAGCAGATTGGGAGCAACATGAATTCCACACTAGGAATATCCCACCATTTGAATATTTAAAAGACCATAATGAAACTAATACATTTCTTGTTGATTTAATAAAAAATATGCTGCTGATTAAGTAATACCAGAATCCAAATCTCATCCAACAAAACACAAAGTCCCATGCTGGTCTGAAAAACTAACAGAATAAATAAAAATAAAACACCAAATTTGAAGACAATTAGATATTCTGAATAGAAAGTTCTGTGAAATATAATAAAAATTACCGGTATTAGAAGGAAATTTACAAAAACTGACTATATTATTATTAGAAATTGATACATTAAAACCTCTATATAACAAAATATCTGCAAATTTCAAAATGGAAGTAATTCAAGGAAGAATCATTTCATGGAGGAAATATGTATCAGATCTCCCTATTAATACTCCCATACAAAAAATATGGGAAAATCCCAGAAAAATAAATGGTACCCATATTAAACCACCTAGACATGCCATAATAAAAGATGGGAAATGAATACTTGATCCTAAAGAAATAAGAAATGTAATAGGAGAAAATTTAGCAAAAGTGAGTAGTTACAAAAATTTAGATGAGCATTTCTGCACAAATAAAAATAATGTAGAATTGATAACAATAAATTTTGAAACAATAGAAGATATATATTATGACAGAAAATTTAATGCTAAAGAGTTGAAATTTGCTCTGTTGAGCAGCAATAAATCTGCCCCTTGAGGTGACAGTATTTGTTTTGAAATGATCTGCTATTTAGCACCTTTGTCAAAGACATACTTATTAAAATTTTATAACCACTTATGGCTTCGTAATTTAGTTCCTGATGAACGGTGTAATTATTCCTGTCCCCAAACCTGGAAAAGACCCCAGTAGTGTAAACAATTACAGACCAATTTCTTTAACAAATTGTTTATGCAAATTACTAGAGCAAATGGTAAATGCTCAACTAACATGGCACATTCGAGAAAATAAAATTTTGACTCCAACTCAATTTGGGTCACAGTGTAACAGATCTACACTGGATTCTCTGTCGAACTTGGAAGATCACATACGAAGAAGGCTTGAACGAAAACAAATTACTATAGCTGTTTTTTTGACATTGCAAAGGCATATGATACTACATGGAGATATGCAATATTAAAAATGTTACATAAAAACAGCATCTGAGGACATTTACCTAGGTTTATCCAAAACTTTCTGACAAATTGCACTTTTCAAGTGAGAATTGATGATGTATTGTCAAGTACATTTCCACTTGAAAATGGTGTTCTACAAGGAAGCGTCCATAGTGGCACACTGTTTACTTTTGCAATAAATGATATCAGCAATAATCTACCTATCGGAATTAAAAGTAACTTGTATATGGATGATTTTGTCATATGTTATCCAGCTTCTCGCATAAAACATGCAGAGCAAATCATTAATAAAACTATAATAAAATAGATGAATGGGTCTCATCTGTAGGCTTTAAATTTTCTACACAAAAGACTCAAGCAGTAATGTTTTATAAAAATAAAAAGTATAAAAAAGGCGAAGATATAGATTTAAAAATCAGAAATCATTCCATACCAATTTTTGGGATTAGTATTTGATACTCACTTGAACTGGAAAGCCCACACAACATACATGAAATCAAAATGTAAAAGAGCATTAAACCTATTTAAAAAACTATCGAACACTACTTGGGGAGCCGATAGACATACCCTTACTGTACTGTATAAAGCAGCAGTGCTGTGTATCATTGATTATGGAAGGAAATATATGGCTCGCATCAGACGCAACGCTGAAAACGTTAGACCCAGTTCATAATGAAGGCCTTAGAACAATATGTTCAGAAGCTTTTTGATCATCACTAACGTCTTCTTTACAAGGTGAATGTAGTGAACTACCTCTTTCCCTCCATAGAGAGCTAGTAACAATGAGGAGTGCTCTGAGAATTCAGACAAATTATTCTCCAACCAAAAAATTACTTGGATTAAGTGATGTATTTAAAACAATCATCCACCTCTTTTCCCAATTAGAGCTAGAAGATTGTTTGAGTCACTAAATATAAATATACAATTGCCTTTAATATAAAAATTACCCCCTTCTTAGACAATGAATAAAATGAGAATTTGTACACACTTAAAATATTTATCAAAAAGTTATTCATATACCTCAGAACACCATAGACAGCATACAGTAGCACATATAATCCGGAAAGGTTCACATTACGCAATTTACACCGGCGGACCTAAATCACAGTACGGAGTGGAATACGCTACAGTACCCCAAGATAAAACGTATCAGTTCTCGCTACCAGATAATGTCTCAGCGTTTACAGCTGTTATGTGCAATAGCATCAGCCATAAAAATAATTAAAGAAACCTCATTTAATAATTTTGTGATTTATAGCGACTCCAGAAGCGCTGTAGAAGCCATTCAAAGCTATAATAAAAAAAAATAATATTGTACAACAAAAGGGATTTTGACAAAGGAAAAATCTATTTCTGAGGAAGGTCCCGTGTCACCCGGTGAAATTCCATTACAGCACGAATTTCTAGGTATAAAATGCTAGATATACCAGAGAAAAAGAGCTTTCAGGAAAGCTGGGGTTACTACCCCCAGTCGAGCGTCTTCTAGGAAGATGTCGGTATAAGGAAGGGTGAGTGAAATACCACTACCACGGAAACATACTCGAAAGATCTCTCCTTATCAAAACCCCCGGAACAGAGCGGTGAGCCGTTACAGCCCCTACACTCAACACCCGCCAGGACGGCGACACCAGCGCCACCTACCTCATTCCATGCTAGCACTAACCCCAGACTTGGCATGTGCAAGTAGGGGGGGAGCAATAGGTGAGTCAGGGAGGGTCACCGGGTGACACGGGACCTTCCTCAGAAATAGATTTTTCCTTTGTCAAAATCCCTTTTCTGAGTCCAGTCCCGTGTCAGCCGGTGAAATAGTGATAGAGAATCATGCCAAGGCTGCAACTACGAGGAAAAGAGGGTAATCTGAAGAAAAAAACATAAATTACGAAAATAGTTTTAATCAGGGAATCTCTTACATGTAGCAAGAACACTAAACCTAAGGCACATCAAAGACTTAATATTATGAAAAAAAACAAGGAAGTCCCAGCACGACGGGGAAGAGGCCCCAAAAATACTTAACACTACTAAAGCATATTGACATATGAAATTTGCATAAGATAAATGCACATACAATCTTAAAGCTACACACGTAAACTTAGGCTAAACACGTAAGAGACAAAATCAATGGAAAATAAAATATACAGTACATATACATATATCTGGGGTACATGGAGCAAAATAAAAACCGCCCAGTACCCCACAAGAAAAACAATCATAACATGTCAGATTACAGTTTCCACTCAACAGAGACAAGACACATCAATATGAGGAGCCAGGCAGTGAGGCATGATCAACCAGGAGGATAAGCAGAGAAGTAAATGAGGCAGGCGGGCGGGGGGGAAAGGATAGGATAAGGATATGATTAGTTAAGGTGGGGAGATGACACTTCCCACAGCTATGGTAGAAAATTTCAGGGCTTCGAGCGATTTTAAATAGTGGCGTTTAAACACTAGAGGTGATTTCCAACCCGTATATTTAGATAGTTCTGAGAAGTCCATATTATGAAAGTAATTAATGGAAGTAGCAACTGCTCGAATATCATGAACCTTAGGAACTGAATCTGGGTTGGCCTGTTTAATAAAATACAGAATTTGTTGTCTTATAGCATTCAGTGAAAGAGTACCACCTTTCTCCCTGATAAAAAGAGGACCCGACTTACTCTGTGGAGTTCTTAAAAGGTAAGATTTAAGTGTATAAACTGGACATAAAGACTGGTCTTGTGGAAGGGGCACCACCTTCCAAGGAGACCACCTGTCTTGTGGGTCTTCGTTTTTGGCTAAGAATCTAGGGTCAGGGGAAAGGAGGACCTCTCCGGACGGGAGGAAGTTCACAAAATTATCACCTCTAGTGAGAGCCGATAGCTCTGAGATTCTAGCACCTGAAGCCAAGCTAATCAGAAATAAAGTCTTCCTTAACAGATCCTGATAAGAGCATTGAAAGTTGTCCATCTCTGATGCTAACTTAAGGACGTCATTGAGAAACCACGTAACAGAATGTGGGCGTGATACGGGTCTCAGACGAGCGCATGCTCTGGGGATAGATGAAAAATAGGAATCTGTAAGGTCGATTTTAAAGCCGTATAGAAATACTTTCTTCAGGGCTGACTTGACTGTGGTAATAGTGGCCGGAGCAAGGCCTTTCTCAAACAGTGATCTAAAAGAAAGAAACTCCTAAATTAGTCGTCATGATTTTGGCTTCAGATGCTTTCAGGAAGGAGGCTAACTTTTTGACTGCTGAGTCATACTGTCTAAGAGTAGAATCTCTTTTATCTGATTCTAAAAACAGAGTGTTGACAGGGTCAATGTTTGCTCCTTTTTGGGCTGCAGAATTTTATAAAGTCCATAAAACTAGGGCATTCTGAATTCTTGAGGAAGCTGACACAGTCTTGGTTTGTACTGTTTGGGTCAGTATGGGCTTGGGAATCCGAAGACTCCGCAATCCCAGTTCCTGAAGAAGAGGGAACCAATTGCTCTTCGGCCAATAGGGGGCTACTAGGGCTGGTTGACCTTTGAATGTCCTGAGTTTGTGTAATACTTTCAGCAGTAAATTTATTGGAGGAACAGATAAATTTTCTCCCAATTGTTCCAATCTACTGTCATTGCGTCTGTGGCGTACGCCTGAGGGTCCAGGTTCGGGGCCACGTAACAGGGGAGCTTGAAGTTGCTCTCCGTCGCGAACAGATCCACTTGGAGACCCGGAACCCGGCGGCAAATCCATTTGAAAGACTCCCCGTCCAGGGACCACTCCGTCTCCAACGGAGTAGCTCTGGACAGGGAATCCGCCACCACGTTCCGTACCCCCGCTAGGTGGGTGGCTGACAGGTGCCAGCCGTGCTTGTTCGCCAGGGAGAAGATAGCAACCATTACTTGGTTTACTCGACCTGATTTGGAGCCGCCCTGTTGATGCAATGAACTACCACTGCGCTGTCCAATACCAGCCTGATATGAATCCGGTTGGGGGCGGATTTTCTTTAGAGTTAGAAAGACCGCCATAGCTTCCAGGGTGTTTATATGGAACTGCTGAAACATTGTGGACCACGTTCCTTGTACTTTTGTTTTGGTGAATATCCCCCAGCCGCTTAGGGAAGCGTCTGTGTGAACAACTAATGCCGGAGGGGAAATTGAAGCGGAACTGATTTGGACAGGCCTCTGACTGTGGTCCAAGGCCGCAGTCTTGTTTTTAAGATTCGAGGAATAGAGGAGACCTTGTCTCTGAGCTTGACATTGGCTCGACTCCGCCACACTCTGTTTATGTCTTTTAGTTTCGCTTTTAAGAGCAGGTCCGTCACTGAGGCAAATTGAAGAGACCCAAGGACTCTTTCTTGGGATCGGGGGATGCCGATTGATTTTTGAGAAATTTCCTGGTGAGAGATGCTATCTCTTTCCTCTTGGGAGGCGGGAGAGATAACGTGTGAGAGGACAGATCCCACTGGAGACCCAGCCACTGAAACCGGGACTCGGAGTCAGGCGGGACTTCTCTCTGTTCAGTTGAAAACCCAACGACTCCAGGAAGTTGATGACTATGGACGTAGCCTTCTGACACTCCAGAACTGTTGGTGCCCAAATTATCCAATCGTCTAGGTACGCTGCTAGGGATATCCTCGGGACCGGAGTTGTTGCACTACCGTGTCCGCCAGCTTGGTGAATACCCTGGGCGCAATGTTTAGGCCGAAGGGCATGACCCTGAAGGAGTAGGCTTGATTCCCGAGTCTGAAACCGAGGAACTGAGAGAAGTTCCGCGCAATCGGGACGTGATAATAAGCGCCTGAAAGATCGATAGAGGTGGTGACGGCTCCACGCGAAGTAGAGTCCGTACCTGAGCTACCGTAAGCATGCGAAATTTGTCGCATTTTATGTAGAGATTTAGACGCGACAGATCCAGGATCACTCTTTGCTGATCGGAGTCTTTTTGGGAACAGTGAATAACCTGCCTTGATTTTAGGTGCCTTACTTTCTTTATTGCTTGTTTGTTGAGCAATTCTGCCACGTAATCCTGTAGGATTGATGAGGGTGGCTGGTAAAACCTGGTTAGAGGAGGAGGGTCCTTGATCCAGCTCCATCCTAGTCCTTTGGACACAATGCTGTGTGCCCAAGGGCTGAAGGTCCATTGGTCCCTGAACCAATACAGGCGACCACCTACCTGTGTGCTCTCAGTGGGAGGGAGCGGGTTTGTTCCCTCTACCACGTCCAGGCCTTCCTCTTGGGGTGGTGTTGGGTTTTCCTCTATGAGGGGCCTGCCTCTTCCCCCTTTGCGATCCTATTAAGGCCGTGAAAGTATCCACGGCCCTCATAGGTGGGGTTGTATGCTGGCGAAGCAACATACGAGGGCACAGCAGGGAATGAGCTGGTTGGACCAGCACATATTGTTGGGGGTGAGCCTTGGAGGTGGAGGGCTGTGCCACTGCCGAGACCGGGACGGCTTGAACTACCGCCTGATGGTGGGGCCTCTTATGTCTCCTGAAACGTTTGCCTCCTCTCGTCTGGGGCTGCCAGATTCTGGGGTCTTGGCGCTTGTAGGCAGAAATGCCCCAGCGAGAGCGCAGACTCTGGTTGGCCCTTGTAGCCTCAGCCATAACATTCGTAACCTCTTCTTCTGGGAAGAGGTTAGGCCCCCAGATCGAGCTCTTAACAAGCTTGTTAGGCTCGTGACGGATAGTGGCATCAGCAAAAATGAATTTTCTGCATTCCAGTCTGGCCATGATGAACTCGAAAAGGTCAGACTGAAAGCCAGCTAGCAGGGACTTAGCCAAGACTTGAAAAAATGGCTCGTCCGCGCAGGAGACGGCAGTGGCTTCCGTAAGGCAGACGGAGTTCAAGGACCGGGCTAACTTAGTCCGGGCATCAAACTCCGCCTTTAGCAAAGATTCCAGCAGCTTGGGGAGCTGTTCACTGAACTGTGAGGAAGCACAGAAGGGGTCCAGTTTCCCAACAGTGAAAGTGGACGGAGCATCCACCCAGAACTCGTCACTTCCTGGGAATACCAGGGAAGTGGGGTCTGTTTCCCTCAGCTGCGGTAACGGATTACCTTCAAAGCACGCTCGGGCCGTAGCCAGAGCGACTTTGTTCAAGCAAGGGGTGGGCAAGTTGTCTCCCAGGGCAAACATTGTGAAGTTGCCCTTGAAAGGAGTCAACTTTGTATTTTCTGCCTGCCACTCCGTCAGAGTGCGCAGGAGAGCCGACTGAGCTTGGTCCCTAGGGACGATGACAGTCTCCCTAGGAACCTTATCCGACCGAACCCATGCTTCCTCCGTTAATCTTACGAAGCCTGGGTAGGGGGGCAAGAGATCGGCGGGGAAGAATTCCAATTCCTCCAACCGTCTCGTGCCAAGACCTTCAACCGTAAGTTTGCCATCATGTTGGATGGCCCGGAGGGCGAAACGCCAAGGGTTACTGACATCGAAACGGCGGGAGGTCCGCTGTGTCGGGGATGACATACTGGGGTTCGGCTGGGGTGGGGCGAGCCATTCCCGCCAGTATATTATCATGACTGGCCAACTTTTCAGAGATCTTGGTGAATCTCGTGTCAAAATCCTCCGTGAACATTTTAAAAGTTGGTTCAGCAAGGCCTCTGCGTCAAAGGCAGGCTGGCGAGGAGGGCTTGGTTTTGCAGCCCTCTTACTCGCGCTTTGCCGGAGGAACCAGACTTGCTCCCGGAGGCTACAGGTGCTGAGACCTTAGCCTTCGACGGGGAAAGGCGATGCCTTCTTGGAGGACGAGGACTTATAGCCCTTCGCCTTCCATGAAGTCTTCAACTTCAACTTGGGGATAGCAGATGGAGCTCTATCACCCAAGGAGGAAGACTTCACAAAACCTGCAAAGGAAGAAATGGATGAAGCTGGGGAGTCAAATAAAGGCCCGCCCCAACAACCTCACCTACCTCACCACTTACCACCTGGTCCTGTTCAGTATTCATAGGTTCCAGGTCTAAGTTTAAGGCGGAGACGTCCTCCGAAACCTCAGCGTAGAGGATATCCACTTGGGGTGGCTGGGTCGCATCCCGGATCTGCTGGATGATGGGGGTGGCAAGATCTTCTGGCACTGCGGCGCCACCCGTGCGCCGGGTAGAGCAGGTCCCTCAACTTGGCATCGAGGACGTAGGGCTTCCCGGCGGAACATTCCTGCCAAACCCAGCCACCCAGGCCCGGAGGGGATTCCAAGGCAGACTTCTTGGAGGACTCCTCCGCCTGTAAGAAAACCAGCAATTAGCCAAGAACGAAAAAACAGTCCGGGAACCACGTAAACAATATACAATATGAGGAGCGTAAAACGGAGAAGACTGTCACTTACCGACTCATCCTGGACGGTTGCGCACAGAGCGAAGCAAACCTCACAACCATCAGGGTGCCAAACTACCAGGTCGTCGAGCTGGACCGCACAACCAGTGTGGGTCCGGCACACTATGTGACCGTAGGGTTGTTGGAGGAAGGCGGTACACCTCGGCTCCTCACAGCGAACAGTCTGTAAGTAGAAAAGTACATGAACCCACCACTCTAAGCAATCTAAAGCCGGCAAGGCCGGGAAATTCAACTACAACCGGAATACTCCGGCGGAGAAGAAATCCCTTATCATAAACTAGGCCAATAAGCTCTAAAATACACAGAGTGGAAGGTAAAATTTCAGACCCCGGAATACTCCGGGAATGAAAGGAATGAGACAACAAGAACTCACCGCAAGGGCTGCCAGTAAAATAACGGCGGAGCCCTCGGATGTAGAACCGGACTCACGTATATGTAAATGAGGAGAGTACTCTGTTAGATAAACACACTTATCTAAATATGTATATTCATAAACAATAACATTAAACAAGTGACGGTACAAGGGTAAATACTCCGGAGACCGGAGGGATCCGCTCCCCTTACTTCCCCGCCGGAGAAACAAGGTGGGCAAGATGCTCGTATATTCATAACATAAGCCGGAGCAAATATATAATACCCTAGCCAAGTAACCCGACGGGGAGAAAAGAAGTGTGGGATAGAGTGTCGAACACGTTCGAGCTACGAGTAAACGAACCACCAACACCAACACAGCGATGCTAGGGACTGTATGGGAGGGAGCGAATCCCTCTACCAAATGGAGGAGTCCCTGAACTCGGAGAAAACGCCATCTAGCGTCACCCGCACGAGTAGAGCAAGGCTGGAGGGGTGGTGAGGGGGGGGGAGGGGGTGGAGTAGGGGAGAGAGGTAGGCTACGAAGAAAGGGAACAGGAGACAGGGGGAAAAATATCACCCGCTCAACTGCACACATACACCACTCCAAGAATAATGAAACTTGGGAGGGTGGCCTACTACTAAGGGAAGCTACCCAGCCCGATGCCCGACTCCTTCCTAGGCGAAGCCTAATAGGGACCTAACCTGGTATAGGCTAGGAAAATGGAAGGAGTGCGGAGGGGAGGAGGAAGCAACAGGGAGAGAAATTTTGTGCCGAGAACCAACCGGGATCGAGAAGAGGGGGCAAGAAGGCGACTAGCCTAGAGGAAACACATCCAAAGAACTCTATTCCCCCAAAGGAAGGAAGAGAACTAAGGGGCTCACTCTGCCCACCAAAAACGACCCTGGAGGAAACAGCAACCAAAACTCCTCAACCTGATGATCTCCACGCCAAGGGCAAGGGGATGGAAGCAAAACAAGCCTACTCAACTAAATAACCATCACACATAAAAATGGGAACAAAAATGTGCTCAATAGGTGCGTAGCCTACCTCGGGGAAGCGGTTAGATCTGAGGCTGCCGCCACCACGAGGAGGTAAACAATGAATAAAATAAAATAAAAAGAGAGCACCATCTCCAAGAATAAAATAATTAGCCTAATACAGACTAAAAATAATAAGGAACCCAACCTGGGGGGTACCTGGACGGGGCATCACCCTCACAAAGGCCGACAGGCCAATGATACGTAAATTCGAGAAAAAGGGGGGGCCACCGCAGGGAACCCACCAGGATGAGAACCATGGGGCAAAAATACATCTATAACGACAAGGAGACAACCCCAACAGAAAAGAACTGATGGGGTCGCCTCGCGGTCGACATGGCTGGCGGAGGACGCCGTGGCGTCATAATAAGATCTCAATATTTATGAAAAGACGAGACCATAACAGCCAAAATATAGAACAAAACCCCACAAGAAGATGGTACTTAACTTGGAGATGGTAAAGCTGCTCGATGACATGGCGAAAGATGAAAATAAATCCAAAAAAGGGCACGAGCACACAAAAGGAAAAGGTAGCAATCACGTGCTAGAAAATGGAATGAGGTAGGTGGCGCTGGTGTCGCCGTCCTGGCGGGTGTTGAGTGTAGGGGCTGTAACGGCTCACCGCTCTGTTCCGGGGGTTTTGATAAGGAGAGATCTTTCGAGTATGTTTCCGTGGTAGTGGTATTTCACTCACCCTTCCTTATACCGACGTCTTCCTAGAAGACGCTGACTGGGGTAGTAACCCCAGCTTTCCTGAAAGCTCTTTTTCTGGTATATCTAGCATTTTATACCTAGAAATTCGTGCTGTAATGGAATTTCACCGGCTGACACGGGACTGGACTCAGAAATTAAGTTTTCACCCCATAAATTGTATAATAACGGAAAAAATATTGAAACATGTTGGATCCCTGCCCATGTAGGGATTAAAGGAAATGAAGAGGCTGATAAAGCAGCTAAAGAAGCAGTCCACATGACAAGAGCAAATATAAACATCCCTATTAGTGACTATATAAGATATATAAAAACAATCATTGTAAGTAAATGGCAAAATATATGGAATGAAGAGCCTGAAGATAATAAATTAAAACAGATAAAATCCAGTGTTGGAAAATGGAGTTCATCATAGCAGAGACAGACACACATAAGTAATTCTGACGCGTCTTTGAATAGGCTATACTCGTTTAACACATTGACACTTAATGAACAGTCCATGTAGCCCTCCTCCCAAATGCCCATTTTGCAAAGTGTTGATAACGGTTAAGCATGTTCTGTGTGAATGTCCTAAATATAACCTGCAGCGATTATCAAATTTTGGAAATAGACCAATTGAAGAAATTTTGTTGGAATCTTCAACATTTTCAGTAATGCCCATTTTAATGTTCATGAGGAGCTGTGATTTAGTTGATAAAATATAAAAAGTAAATAATAGAAATACGAATACCCTTAGACGTCTAATGAATTTTAAAACGACTGAATTTTAAAACTTTACTGAATTTATTTTGAATTTCAATATACCTCTTTAGTGAGTATATATGGAAACATAAGTATAAATGTATTTATTGTATGAGTGTGTTCCAGTATGAGAGCAAATGCCTTTCTGCAGCTTTTAATTTCATTTTCATTCATTCATCACTACCGAGTGACCTATTTGGTCCCAGTGCTAGGCTTCTAGCCTAGACCTTTCATTTCATCCTAATCCTTCGGGCCAGCCCTATGAGAGCTGATAGTCAGCTCAGTGGTTGGGTTAAACTATTTTTAATAATCAAAGTAATGAACACCCAGTCCACCTCCATGCCCTTGTACCTTTCTTAACCTGTGTTTTTGTGTACATTCTTTTAGTTTTTTTTTATCTCTTGCCATGGTAGGTCGACCCCCAGTGCTCCTCAAATGTGTCTTAACTTAATTTCTTGTGTAATTTTGTCAATCTTTAGTGTACATTTATGTATGTGTGAAGTTTTGTTTTCATTTTAATTAGTGTATAAACGATTTTTTAGACAACTTGCAAATTCATATAACCTAGATTGGTCATTATTTATTGTACAGAACCCTGAGGATGCATTCAGCATAATGCGAAGCGCGTCGGAATAAATTGTAATACTTCTCCATGTTTGTTCCTCCTCCAGCTTCCTGTGTGCTTTATCACTTGGGCTGATTTGCCCGCCCCCTCCGTTCTCTCTCTCTCTCACACACACACACAAATACATACATATATGTATGCCATTTTTGGAAACAGTCGTTCTGTTATGTAATTTGTATTGAAATCCAAATCATGCGTGGCATCAATGTCTTTGAGACAACACCTTTCCATTTCCCAATAACTCTTCTTGTCTTCACTGGATAAGAGGATGAAAATCACTACAACGTTGCTATATTTTTTTAATGTCAACAGTTGTTTCTGCAACTATCGTATGGGCTTACTTCAGGGCTACACTAGTTTTTCAGTGGAAATACACTCCAGGGTGTTGGCATGTAGTCATAAAATTTAAGATTCAGTCAGGAACCTGAAAACTAATGTTAACTACGAAAATAACAGATGGCGATGATTTCTGGTGAAGTTACGGGAGGCAGTCCTTTCCCGCTGAATAGAGTGCCAATAAACAGCCTTAAACATTATTTTCCTCTGCTTAAGGGAAGAACACTGAGGTTGTGTCCTTGAATAGTGATTGTAAACCTTACATAGCTTATATTAAATGGCCTATACATCCCCTCTGAACATTAAATTTGTAAAACACACCGATTTTGATTCCGTAGATCCCCAGTGCAGTTTCACATCACAAGGGCAGCTACCAGTTTGGGCCAGTTGTAAACAATAAGCAATTCTCCCTAATGTGGGCAGTTGGGCATTGGGAATTACCCCATTAATGGTGATCATCTGAAAGGCATCTACCTCCTGTCTGTAGACTATTACAAAGTCAGTTTTGTAGGAAATTGTTATTATTTTCATCTTGCTTTGTATAATGTTCACCGCTTGTAGGAAACTTCCACTTTTTCCTTACCATTTCCTCTGTTGTATCACAGATATGTCCATCTTCCTCACACATTGCAGTTCTTTAGTTATAACAGTGAGAGAAGGCCCTTCTAATGTTTGCACCAAAGACAGACCTTTTGTATGGCTTGGTCATTCTCCCATGTCATTAAGGCAGATGCTTACATCTGTAGCTTTTATGTAACTGATATAACATACTGGGTTGGTTTATTGTAGTCAAAGATGTCAAGAAAAGGAAGGGTCTTCCTTTTCCTGCTCTCTTACTGTCAAGTGAGGGTATCTGATAGCTTTTTTTTTTTTTTTGCTTCCTTTGCTCCTTTGCTGTGGATGAAAATATCATCCACATACTGAATTCATAGGTGTCAAAGATGCTCTGGTCTTAAAAGTGTACTCCAATTTTGACTAGTAAAATTTTCAAAAATAAACATAAAAATAACAAAAAATAAACATAAAAATAAGATGGTACCACTTTCATAAGTAGAAAGCTATGTTTTTAACTGGTGCACTGCACACATTCGACTATCGCAGTGCATGAAATATGGTTTGGGCTAGTACAGCATACAGATAATTGTATTTTTTCCAATACATCCATTTGAAAAATACTCTGATGTTATTTTGAAGTTCATTGAATTTGGTACTGAATAAGCTTTTCTGAAGCTTATGTACTGAAAAACCCGAACATACTATCAAGTAATGTATATGGCTTAAAATGGCCAACAGTGTCTCAGAACATGCAATATTTTGATTTGGATGATATAAACACCACAACAAATAATATGTGGTGCTTTGTGGTGCATCCCCAATTGTACAAAATATAGATTAAAATCGACACGATACAGATATTAAAAATAAGTGAACGGACATTAATCTCCAAACTGAAAATATTTTGCACATTTTTACCTTTGAATTTTGTAAAATGCCTCACAAACATGCTTGATTACGATATTCATGCTATAGTGAGATTTATCTGTAAACTCTTTAACATACTACAATTTTACTTTTGTCAGCTAAGAATGTTTGAAATCGGAGTCATTTTAGAAGAGTAAAAATAGTGGTAATATTTATTTACAACATTCAAGTTACTACTCGTCTATGGTAATCTGCTGGTGCAGAAATGAATCTGTGTGAAAACTTATTTTTCAACTTAAACATGCAAATAAACATTGATATACATAATCAAAGAATTGGAGCAAACAAACTTGAATGAGAAATGGTATGCAATAAGACATGGGGATGCATTTTACTGAAAATGTTAATGTATACATGGTTTATTGAACATTCCCATTAGAAGTATATGCATTTGTCAGTGAATGCTTTAATTATATATGTATTCAGTTTATAGGCTGGCTGTAGTAGTGGGTCCAATCTTCCATCAAAACTGGGAGAGGTTGATAAGATGGGGAGGGGCATCATTGCCTCTCAGGTAGACTAGTTTAAGCTTGTAGTTAGACACCTAGTCCTCATGGCCATAAAGCAGTATTTTGTGTGCTTTTTCATTATGCTCAATGACTGGGTAAGCTCTCCTGTAGGGAGGGGAGGGGATGGTTAGGGGAAGCTTTTGGGAATTGGTGTCAGCTGGGAAGAATCACCTGGTATATACACAGATAGTTTTGCCAAACTCTATTTTGGTGGGATGTGAGTTAGTTTCTTCTATTGGGGTAGTGTGTAAGTCAAGGAGGACTCAGGATAGTTGCACATTTTAAGCTGGGGCATTACACCTGGCAATGAACATTGCCTTGGGTTGGCAGCAGGGATATATTCTATTTGTTGGTACCCAGGACTCTGTTGTAGCTGGTGTAGTTCTGTAGGTCCTACCAGTGAGAAAGTTGGCTGCTTGAGGCGCATGGAAAAGGAGGTTGTTTGGAAGGAGAACAGCAGTGAGCAACTTCCACCAGCAAGAAAGTCAGTGCTGAGTAGGGGTTTCTGGGTATCAGAGACAATGAATTCCCACCTGTATTCATTTCCCAATGGGTGGAGGATGAGATTTTGATGGTCGTATCATGCTACAGGACCACCGTTGGTGGCCACAGGTGCAACTGGGTGCCTGGTGCATGGTGGTGGTCATCCTTCATTGCAGGTAGCATTGATTTAAACATGCCAGTTTCCACCAGAAACCTCCTGCCAAAGGTGCGATCAGTGATGATGTATGTGTGGCAGGCAGCTGTCAGGGCTTTAGTGGCTATTATTATTTTCTTTTGGTCCTCGAGCTGCATCTGGAGGTGCAGTTCTTGGCCATCTTCCTGAATTTATAATGGTAGAAGTGCGGCCTATGTACCTGGTGCCCCTGCCTGCCATGGTTTGTGTGGCCAACTGTGCACAGTGTTGGTTCATCTGTCATTGTTGTGGCCATCCTTGGCCTTGCAAGCCGTGTTGCAGGTTTACTGTGAGGCCTCGGAGGTTTCCAGCAACTCATCTGCCTTCTGTGGTAGGACCACCATGAGCTTGCCTTTGGAAAAGGAAATGGAGACATTAGTATGAAGTTGGCGCCGCCAAATCTCCCTGGTGATGTTGGCCTGTGGCTTCCCATTGGTGTCAAGCTCTGGCAGTGTAAGGAAGGACTCGAGCTTTTCTCTGGATGACCTTGAAGATGTTTTTACCTGCTGGGTGTCGAGAAGATCAAGGGCTCATCTGCCACAGGCTGCCAGTTGTCAGGAGCTGGTGGAATTCACTAACACCCTCGTTACAAATGACATTACCCAAATATATACGATCTGCTTCTTCAGAAAATTACACTTAGCTAATTTTATCTTCAAACCCACTAACCTAAGCCTCCTAAAAACTTCCCTAAGAACCTCTAAATGTTCCTCTACAGAATCAGTGGCAACAATTGTATCATCCATATGGATAAATATGGATTTCCCTAAGAAGCCATGCAAAACTGTATTCATTAGCCTAGTATATGTCATAGGACTACCTGATAATCCAAACAGCATCTGCGTGAACTCATAATGCCCCTTCAGCAAAGAGAAAGCCATGTACTTTCGACTCTCCTCACTAAGAGGTATTTGCAAGTACCCTTGCATCAGACCAATTGAAGGATAAATATTCTTGCCCCCAATCTCAACTAATAAATATGGCAAACACTCCACAGGGTAACAATCAGGAATGGTTTTCTTGTTCAGTCTCCTAAAGTCCACACAAACTCGGACTGAACCATCCTTCTTAGGCACTGCTAACGATGGAAAATTAAAAGGTGAGGAAATGGGCCTAACAATGCCTTCATCCTCCCACTTACTAACCTCTTGCTCTACCTGTTCTCTAATCTTAAAAGGAATCCTATGTGAAGGGACAAAAATAGGCTTAGTCTTATCCGCTAAATGAACCTTGTGTTCAAACACATTTGTTAACTCTAACTTATCCCCTTTAAGTGCGACTATGTCCGCAAACTCAGCCAGAACATCTTCCATACCCTCAACATATTCTTTAAAATCAGCATTGGCTAAATGATACTTCTTAAAAACCTGCCTTCTAGCCTGTAAATCTGCTTCTGAAAATCCACACATTTCCCCAACAATAGCAACTGTTTCCGACTTTTTTAACGACAGGTTGTTGATATATAGGGGGTTTGTTAAAGGATATTGTGTGGAACTTCTGGGAAAAAATTTTGTTCAGTGACCTTAGGTTTTGTGACGCCAGAGCATTTTTTCGGCCAAAATGGCCATTTTCAAAATGCATCTCCTCCTTTGCTTTTTGGTTTTAAGGGATGAGATTTGAACTGTCGTATAAAACACATATGGACCTTCGATACAAAGCTGGGGATTTTTGATTTTTCAATTATTTTTCGAGATATGAATTTTTTTTTAATGAAATTTTCCTACCCAAAAATTACAGAAAAAAATTGCAAAAATCAGAAACTCAAAATATTAAAATCCCCGGCTTTGTTTTAATCTACCATGTTTCCCATGTTATATTTAAAATTTCATTTAGATTGGTCCAATACTAAGGGAGGAGATGCATTTTGTAAAGGCGAAAAACTTATGTTTTGAGAAACGGGCCTTCAAAGTTTTAGTTACATAAAAAAAAAAAACCCTTCAAAGACTGTGTTACAATTAATTCTATGGTTTTAATTTTTATTTTTGGGTATTAATTAATGCAAAATGATTATAAATAAGAATATTAATTGATTATTTATGTGCCTAAGACACATTCTTATAAATTTTAGGTTCCTGGTCCCCTGTCTGATCTTGCTGCAAGGTATTACTCTAGGGTATCATAGTTGCCTACACTTTTTATTAGTGTCTCTTCCCATCCCTTGCCAAATGGATCCTGGGAATTACTTTACATTCACAATTAGGGCTTCGTGATTCAAAAATTCATCAAGTCTTGCTTCACTTATTATGATCATTTTATTTTCAGGATCGTCTATAATATCAGCCTCCGAGCTACTGCATTCTTTTTCTAAAATATCTTTGCCCTTTGGTAGTGACGAACAAATAAAAAAGGCGTTTAGGGGTGGATGTGGTTGGTCTCTGGTCAAAGATCGCTGCCTGCGCCGTTTGATGGGCGACAGCTCTCTCTCTCTCCGTCGCTCCATTCCCCTATGGCACTAATTTCTTGAACTCTTTCTTCTACTTCTCGGTTGGACTTTTCCACTTGGCTTTTCCGCATTCTAGAAGCATGAAGTGAACTCTTGGACCTTTTAGGCACGGTGAAAACAAAAACACCGCAGAAAATACAGAGTTCAGTCAAGGCTGTAGAGCATGAAAAACGTGTCCTTCTAGCTTGGAAGTTTATAGGCAACTCTCGGCCACAGTCGGCGTCATGGTATGATGTTGCGTTGTCATGGCTAGGAATAACTAAAAAGGTGCCGAGTAGGATATTATTGACATTATACATTTCATTTCAAAGGAATTTTTCATAATATATATCGCAAAACTATACCAGACTAAATCATTTATGCAACTGGTGTTTTATGGGTATATAGTTATTGTTACATTTTAGGCCATAACTAGAGAAATACGGCAAATTTTAGCATAATATTTCGTGGACACATTCTTGAACCCTATAACTGCCATAGAATTATTTTCAGCAAATCGAATTTTTAAAGATTATTGGGTTTTTTTAGGTCATCCCATCCTACACTTAACCCAGTCAACAAAATCAATTGCATAAGTGCCCTTCTGATAATCTAAACTGAATCATTATAGTTTAGCATTTCCACCCAAGTATCCCCATGAACTTAATATATTGCTTATAGAATCCATTCGACACTCCCCCTTCAGCTTTTCGACACTCATCCACACACAACTGCTGGAATGCACATAACACTTGAACTTTCACCATAGAAACCATACCATGAGCCTGAACCACATAATCTGACAAAACCCATTCCCTTGTAAGTCACAAAAACACCAGTAACAATGTATTCCCCAAAGCAGCCTCTTGTATAACCAAAAATGGTTCTGTAAAAGTTCTACTCCCAAGAGATAAATACACATCTACGTAACTCAAAACCCGTAACCTATTTGCATGAGCATCGAATACTGTCTCTTTAGCAGGCCTCAAAAATGGACGGAAAACTCATAATTCATCATATTAATAGAGGTACCTGTATCTATAAAAATATTCACAACAACCCCATACACAGACCCTTTTACCACTGGCTTCGCCTCTGAGGGTTCCCCCAGAAGTCCTACATCACAAGAAGCAACCCCTTTTATCTCTTCCCTTTTTGCTGCTCGGTCCACCAAAAATTTTGTCTGCCCCTAGAGGCTCCTGAAAAAACCCCTCAAGGAGTTCTCCTACCTGCCAGACTAGCGTTCTGAAGAATGCTACTAGACTCATTCTGTTTAAGAAGTGGGCAGAGCTGCCAACCATGATATGCAGACTTGCAAGCTCCACAATATTTCACCCTACAAAACTTCTTAGTATGGCCCAGTCTATTACAATTATAATAACGCCCTTGGGATCTTGAACTTGCAGAAGTCTTATCATCCTCTGTCTTGGCACATAACCTCATAACTGTGGGGTCAGAATTAGTCTGTGTATGATGCTTCAGAATAGCCTTGGAAGATTTCGGCATCCCATCCAAAAAGGAGCTGTCTACTGTAGAGCATTTTGACATGGGTGTTTCTTGGGATATAGGACTTCTGGGGGAACCCTCGGGGTCAAAGCCAGTTGTAAATGGGTCTGTGCATGGAATAAATGTGAGGGTTTTTATTGATACAGGTGTCTCTATTAATTTGATGAATTATGAGTTATTCCGATTGATGTTTTTTGATCGTCCTTTGAGACCCGCTAAAGAGACAGTATGCGATGTTCTGGTTATGCAATGGGCTGCTTTGGGGAATACTTTGTTACTGGGTCATCCAGCATGTCTGAGATGGAAAATCTTGGTTCATACAGGAGTATGTGGTATAACTATGGGAGTACCTGGTGTGTTTGTTCCTTTTGAGGGGATGGATGTGAGTGAGGTGGATGATGATGGATCGGGAGTACATGAAGATCTGGGGGTGGATGCTGAACAGGTGTTGGTGAGTGAGAAGTGTTATAAAGGGTTTTGTCAACGGTGTGGTGCTTGGTCCTGGTATGGTTGCTATGGTGAAAGTTCGAGTGAAAGGAGTGCATAGATCCAGACAGGTGTGTGTGGATAAGTCAAAGTCGAAAACTGAAGGGGGTAGTGTGTACATCTGTAAACAATGTATTGAGTTCAGGGAGACTTGGGTGGAATTGCTAAACTGTAAACATTCAGTTCATAATTACAAAGGGTACTTATGCAATCGACTTTGTTGACTGGGTTGATGAAGATAACATAAGAGGCTATTGTCGGGGAAAAGTAGTAGCTTTTCAGTAGCAGATTTACAGGCTAGGAGGCAGATTTACAGGCTAGGAGGCAGATTTTTAGGGAGCGTTTAGCTAATGCTGATTATAAAGAATATGCTGGTGGTGTAGAAGATGTTTTGGCCGAGTTTGCGGACATGGTCGCACTCAAAGGGGATAAGATAGGATTAACAAATGTGTTAGAACACAAGGTTCAGTTGGAGGACAAGACTAAGCCTATTTTTGTCCCTTCGTATAGAAAACCTTTTAAGATTAGAGAACAGGTAGAGCAAAGGTTAATAAGTGGGAGGAGGAAGGCATTGTTAGGGCCCAGTTCATTTCACCTTAATTTCCGTTGTTGGCAATGCCTAAGAAGGATGGTTCAACCGAGTTTGTGCGGACCTTAGGAAGTTGAACGAGAAACCATACCTCAACGCTACCCTGTAAAGGTTTTTGCCAGATTTATTTGTTGAGATTGAAAGAATGTATATTTCTCAACTGATCTGATGCAAAGGTATTTGCAAATACTTGCGAGGAGAGTCAAGAGTACACGGCTTTCTCTTTGTCGAAGGAGCATTATGAGTTTACTCAGAGGCCGTTTGGTCTATCAGGCAGTCTGATGACATTTACTAGGGTAATGAATACTGTTTTGCATGGCTTCTTAGGGAAGTCCATTTATTTGTATATGGACGATATTTTAGTTGCCACTGATTCAGTAGAAGAACATTTAGAGGCTCTTAGGGAAGTTTTTAGGAGGATTAGATTAGCGGGTTTGAAGATAAAGTTAGCTAAGTGTAATTTTCTTAAGAGGCAG
The DNA here is from genome assembly GCF_040412425.1 of Macrobrachium rosenbergii. Classification (NCBI taxonomy): domain Eukaryota; kingdom Metazoa; phylum Arthropoda; class Malacostraca; order Decapoda; family Palaemonidae; genus Macrobrachium; species Macrobrachium rosenbergii. The sequence continues at coordinate 7,021,860 of NC_089782.1, forward strand.
ATAGTATATTTAGGTCATGTCATTTCTAAAGAAGGTGTTAGAGTGAATGATGATAAAGTTAGGGCCATTGTAGATTTTGCTACTCCCAAGAATAAGAAGCAGTTTCAGTCATTCTTAGGCATGCTTGGATTTTTCCATAGATTTGTGAAGGGTTTTTCTGTTCTGGCATCTCCCTTGACAGTTTGTATGGGGAGATGGACAGCAAGTAGCTTTTCAGAAGATTAAGGATGCCTTAGTGAATCCTCCGGTGTTGAAGTTTCTTGATTTGGAACGTCCTTTCACATTGGTAACGGATGCTAGTTATGATGGTTTAGGGGCATGCCTTATGCAGAAGTTCAATGGAAGATTCCATCCGATTGCATTTTTACAGTAGGAAGTTTAAAGACACGGGTAGTAATGAACGGTTATGGTTTGTAGTGGACAAAGAGGCCTTTACCGTAATCTAGCTTAATAAATTTTAAGATGCTATGAAGTCATAATCAAGTAGAGGTTTTGATGGATCATAAGCCATTGTTGGATCTTTTAATAAAAGCTGGATCTTTCCCCAAAAAGAGCTTGTGGTATCTGACAATCAGGGATTTTGATGCTAAGCTTAATTACATAGAAGTTAGACATCATGTTGTAAGGTGCCCTTAGTATAAGTTTTTCTGATGCAGATAGTGCTCATGTATGTTATGTATCTGGAGATTGAGTAGATTGGGATATTAGCTTAGTAGAAGTCAAGCAAGAGGAAGATGAGATTCTGGGAGACTCAAAAGCATTTCTTAGAGGGGAATTAGTTAGGAAGGGGTATAAGCTGCCTTTTGCAGAGCTTGAATTAAAGGGTAATTTGTTAGTTAGGAAAATTAGATACAGACCTGAGGAATAGTGAGGATAAGGGTAATATAACACAAATAGTTATTCCTAGGAGTTTAGTACTTACGGTTTTGGATATTGTTCACTGTAGGTCTGGCAGTCTGCATTTGGGGATTGAGAAAAAATGTCAGAATATATTGGGACAATTCTTTTGGAAGAATATGCCCACATCAGTGGAAGACTGTGAGAAGTTGTTCAGTTTGTAATGCGTGTTTTTTCACAGATCGTTTCTTGTAAATTGGGCTCATTTCCTATTCTGAATAGGTCACTCTCAAGGCTCATATGGACCCTCTGAGCAATTTCTGTGAATCTAGTTATGGCCATAGGCACCTGTTTAAAGTTGTTGACGAATTAACTAGGTTCATAGAGATTTTTCGTTTGAAGCATAAAACAACTGGAAGAGGTGGCACTTTGGCATCTTTAATGGGTATATTTGTCGTTAAAGGGTTCCTGAGGCTCTGATTACAGATAATGGAAGGGAATTTGTGAACAAGACGTTAGAGTGTTTTGCTCCGTAATGGGCAAATCGGAAGGTCACTATTATTCCCTATAGACCAGAAGCTAATGGGCTGTGTGAACGAGCAAATAAAGGTCATGGACAGGCTATTTGAATGACTGTTGGGGGAAGTGATGTAATTATCGATATATTTACAGGTGCAAGATAGTATAAATACAGTGGTTAGTAATACCATTGGAATGTCTCCCAATGAGGCGCTTTATTTAACACCCAGCTCAGTGCATTCAATTTTTCTGCCTATTCCATCCCAAAAGATTTGAAACGATCAAGGGCACTTCCTTCCATGGCTAAAGAAAGATATGCGATTCTTGCTAGGAATCTTGAAATGAAAACGCGAGACATGGTAGATAGGAATCATCAAAATCAGGATAGAGTTAAAGTTGCTGTATGAGATAGGGCATTTGTGAAAATAAATGTCAGGAATCAGTTGAACTATAAGCTAGGCCCTAAATTTGAACGTCCTTTTCGTGTTGTAGAAGTAAAGGAGGGTAATAGATTTGTTCTAGATGAGAACACGGGTGTGTCTCTGTTGACACACATTTCTTAAATTAATTAGACAGGGTAATGGGAATCGTATGGGTTAATTCCTGGGTTGTACTGTGGTTATGATATTTTTTTTTCTCTCTCTTTTTTTTAATGGGTTTTAAATGGGTGTAACTTGTAGTTCTTTTCATACTCATCAGGACGTTGGTCCGTAGATTTTATACAAATCTTAAATTGTCCGAGTTCAGTTTTTGCTCTTACGTGTTGCAATACTTGGTTGAAATTAAGTGCAGAATACCATACGGTTTTATAGATATATGAGTTTCTTTTTTGTTTGTTTTTTCCTTTCCCGTTTCGAGATCGGGTATCTTAGAGATTCTTTCTTTTGTTTTTATGCTGAAGTCTCGTATTCATATGACTTTTGGAAGTCTTGGCATGGGCTAATTTCGTAGTGAGGTTAGGCCCGTGTGTTATTATGTAAGAATATGATGATGTGTAGTTATGATCATAGGAGCAATTGCTAGTATATCAATTGCTATTTTGCTGAGAATTGAGCAAGTTCGACAGTATTTGCTAACCAGGGTAAAACTTTGATGACTTTACGAGATATTTTACCGCTCGGATGTTTAGAATTTCCTTTGATGAATTCATTATATTGGTAGGGTTCTCAGGTAGTTTTTACTAGGAAGAATTTGTATGGGTAGTATTGTAAAGTTAGTGTACCTGATAGAGGGTTGATTGTGGAAATTCCAGATAGCAACTTGGTGTTGTTTCACAGTGTTATCATATGACCTTTTCCCTAGTCGGTTTAATATTTCAGTAATAGTATGGCATAGTGAGTAGACTAGGTACCTTTTTGGGTTGGCTGTCAACATGACCAACTTACGTTATATGCCACTTCCTCACAGCAGTGCCTTATGAATGACTTCTATGAGCCTCAACTGATACAAGTTAGACATGGGGGCCGCTAACATTATGCCTGCTCCTTCATGAGAGGATCCAGGGTTTGTTGGAGATGATCTCTCAGAAAGGACGTCTGCAAAAGGCCGTCGTTGCTTTGGCTCAAAAAGTTTCATGGGCGCTGCATTCAACATGGGCTTACAGTCGCAAGCCGTTTAACATAGTTGGATATTTACTTTTTAGATGAATCGCCTCAGGATACCTTGTTAGTGGACACATTAATGTCAACAGCTATTCATGTCCTTTCTTCATTTTCAGAAGCGGTCCAACCACATCTACTATCACCTTGCAAAAGGATTCTCCTCTAACTTCTATGGGTTGTCTTGTAATTTTGAATAGTTTCATTCCGTTTTCCAGCTATCTGGCATGTATGAGACTGCAAAATCTGCCAACATTCTTGTGAAGTCCAGGCCAGAAAAAAATATTTCATATCTTCTCAGCTGTCTTCCTGATTCCCATATGTCCAGACTAGTGTGCTACTGCTACTACTTGTTTTCTCAACGGATATGGAATAATAATTTGATGATATTCCCCCCATTCAGCATTTCCTGGAATATCTGCAGGTCGATGCTTCCTCATTAGCAATCCTTCTTTTAGGTAATAACAGATAGGAGTTTGTTGCATTTCTTCTTGATCAAGAACTCTGAAAAACAAATCCGCCAACGTTGTATCCTTCTTCTGCTGTTCTATTAGCTTCTCTCTAGTCACTTGACCAACTTCAAGGGTTTAACTCTCAATATCTACCAACTCTGCTACTGTAGTTTCTCTACTATCTTCAGGAACACTTTGACTAAGCTGAGTTTCTTCAATAACAACAGGATCCTCTTCTTGGATACTTGCTTCATTAATAACACTAGGGAACTTTTCATTTTCCTGGAACAGCCCTTCTAAGCTCAAAGATCCTTCACTTGATCCTTCTGGTACAAGCAACTCCTCAGTTTCTTCACTTCCATACGTAGTTCTCTTCATACTCCTGGTAGTTACACAACTTGGAAACAGGTGGGGTTTTTCTTCTCTATCTCTACCATAGGACTAATCCTCAACGGTTTGTCTGTCACTATAGGACAAGGAACGAAGGGTATGCCACCAACTTCATTACCCAGTAAAACATGCTCACCTTCAACGGCTAGTGAGTCCTTTTCAGCAAAATCAATATTTCCTGTCACCAATTCACAGGACGAGTGTAAACAGCATGTAGAAGTTACTTCCTTTCCTCCTATACCCTTTAAAATAACTGAATCTCCAGTGAGATTCTTCTCCAACTGTGGGTGAGCACTACGAACTACCACACTATGGTTACTTCCTGTATCATGTAATATCTTGACTGGTACTTGCACACTCGAGGAGGGAGTTGTCAGCATACCTTCATAAATATATGGCTTAAAAGTCTCCACACTGTTCAGCCACTCACTGCTTGAAGTTGCATTTCCACTGATTGCTAAACACTACTTGTCTAATTTCATTGTTTCCCACACTATTCCTTGTAGTTGGTTTTACCTGGTTACCCTTTACCACTTGTCCAACTGGTTTGGTCTGCTGTTGCACTTTATAACAATCTCGACTATAGTGTCCTACTCTTCCACACTTGTAGCAAACAACATTAGTCTTCTGCGTCTGTCTTGAGAAACTGGAAGGTGAGGGTTTACCATTCAGTTGCTGAGGGGTATATCCTGGCTTTGTACTGGCATAGCTACTAGAATGATTTCTCACATCAATGTTCTTAAAGTTCGACTGAGACCTATAACCTGTGTGTTGTTGGTCCTGGTACTTGACTTGATAATTCGTTCTGCTACTGATGATATTATAATTCTCACTCAGTGTAGCAGCTTTGTCAAGTTTCTTCACCTCTCTCTCTCTTAAATAAGCTCTTATGTGTTCAGGAATTCCTCTCAGATATTGCTCTAAGACTACTAACTCCTCAAGTTTGTCCATAGAATTAACTTTAGCGGCCTCAACCATCGTCTGAAACATCTTCTTACTTTATAGGCATAATCCAAGAAAGTCATCTTGTTATCCTTCCTGAATCTTCAAATTCAGGGTCATCTGGTAAAATTTTTCAATGTGTACTCTTCACGCTAATCAGCTGATAAGGCTAAATAGGCATCTTCCTTTACCAATGAGAGCACTGTAACAAGACTGACCATTTATCCTCTGGCCATCCTATACCTGTGGCCATGTTTTTCAAAGTGCTCAAAAAACTCATCTGGAGCTTCTTCTGTAAACTTTGGAATTAACTTCTGCACTCTTACTACATCAAACACAGGGTCTGCATTACCTTGGATACAGTTATACAGGTTTACAGGTAATTTGGATTGAGCTGTGACTAACTCCAACTCCCTTTCATGTCTTGCTCTTTCTCTGTCTTTTTTTTCTTTTTACTTATCAGGCTGCAGAGAAAGTAACTTTTCTTCTGATTCTAGCACCTTCATTCCATACAAATTTTCTTGTTTCTAAACATCTAAGCTCTGTCTCTGCATCACTGTTCTCATTCTCTTGCCCTTGCTTATAATAAATTCCATCTCAGCTGCATTCAACAATTCATATGCCACATTTAACTCTCTATCTACTATACCAGGGTTTATCAATGTTTGAGTTGCAATACATTTAATTTGTGCCTCAATCATACCACTGGTTACATTATTGTCATTACAGCCCACTGTGCCTGTTACTCAGATAACTTTCTGATGGATGGAGCTTAAAAATCCCTCTTTCAAACAGAGCCATTTTCTCTAATTTACTCAACTAAATATTGTACAGTGCAATTCAAAACAAATATGTGGTCACTCTCCTATCAAAATATACCCATAACACCACCAGTATAAACCATAAATCAGAATGATATTTTGTTTTGTTCTCCCAGGTCTGGGCACCAAATATATTGTCATGAAGTGATGAAGTACCTGGTTATTACACAACTATTAAATCCAAAAATTTACCTTACTTCAGCCAGATACCTGAAACCTCATAACAATAATATTATGACTGAACACTCTAAAGGTAACAGTGATCCCTTAAAACTTGCTTATCACTTGAAAAAATCAATCTAAGTTTATCAAGTTATGAGTGAGGTAATAACTATTAAGCAATAAATATACTAGAGGGGAAAGGGCATCACTCCATCAAACAACTATGATTGTTTCCCTGGTCCTAATTCACTTCAAAAACATGAAGGAGAACAGAACATGTTTATCACTTACCTTGTGCATACACAAATAACCATATTCACTGGTGGTCAAAATGAAACACTGTGCTTTTAAAACTTTAAATACAAAAATTTATTTCTAAGTTCAAAAAATTTACTATTACTTGAAAACAACGTAAGATTTAATTAATTCTTAAACAAGATTAATTCACAAAACTTTATATTTATCAATAATTTACGTTAACTAAGCAAAATTCAAACTATTAAGATTTACTCCAAATTTTAAAAAGAAATCTTAAGAAATGAAATCAAAACAAGTATTCAATGTTAAAGTATCAGCACATATAAAGTGCTAACTAAATCAATGTTAAATCACCAACACAAAATCTTGGGTAACACTGTGAAATTATAAACACAAGAACACATAAAAAAATGTAAAGACAAGAACATGTAAAAATGCACAAAAAGTTTATTAAATAATTTCACTAAGGCAAAATCTGTTTAAAAATTCTATCTATTTAAAAGGATTACATCTACCTTTTAAAAGATCACATTCACCATTTTTTTTTTGCCATGGTAAAAAATAAGTAAATACCACTTTACCTTATACAGATCTCTGCACACCATTACACAACTCCTTTTTCCTCAGTAAAAACACTTGTACCTCAGGCCTCTTACAATATATTTTCTTTTATATCAGATTCTACCAATGGAGCATTAAATATTATTAACAGTTCACAAAACTTATATGTTTGGGAGATCTACAAATTTACACTCTTCTATATGAAGAGGGGATGAGAGAGAGAGAGAGAGAGAGAGAGAGAGAGAGAGAGAGAGAGAGAGAGAGAGAGAGAGAGAGAGAGAGAGAGAGAGAGAAACCACCCTATTTCTACCAGGTCTCTATCTGAACTAACTTTATTTTACCAATACCTCCTATGAGGTTAAACCTGGGTTGCCAGTTAGGCATTTGTAGAAAGTATTTACCCTGTAAGGAACAGGCATAAACTGAGCTTCTTACCTGAGGAAAGAAAGGAAAAAACAGATTCTTCCTCTGAAGAGGAAAAAAGACAGGGAAATTATTCCCGGGCTCAGAGAATTACATAGGCCTGCCTCTTATCTGAATGACTGACAACTTCCTGCTTCAACACTTAAGTAAACAAACAGGCCTCTGAACTGGCCATGGATATCAAACCTGTCAACCCATCTCCTTTTAACTGATAACATAAGTGGCTTCTAGGATCTCTCTCGCATACCCACATCCCACCTGAATAAACACACAAGAGGCAATCACTGAGATCAGCATCCCCACAAACAGTATTTCAGCTGTTATAGTCCACATATGACAAACACAAAAGAAAAAATATATAAGCTTGCATCACACACACTAAAAACCAACCCTTTGTAAGACTTGACTCTTAGCATCTCCCATAAAATTACAGTTATTACAGTCCACATATCATAACATATCAATAACACAAATATAAAAAATATATATATATATATTGCATAAAAATATATATATATATATATAAAATATACCTATATTATATTTCACAATGCATATAAATATAGAAAATAACATATCAAAAATACAGGAAACATATTAATTTTATAGAAGACACATATCATAAAACATATCATTATAATATATATATATATATATATATATATATATATATATATATATATATATATATATATATATATATGTGTTGAGTGCAAAACTCACTAAATATGTATATTTTTATTACCTCCTAAGTTTCTTCTTTAAAATCCCTGATCTCTTCCTTAAAATTACCTTGTTTTCCTCCCTCTTCCTTAAAGAGGAATCGTCTTATCCACTCAATTTTGTCAGTGATCATATTATTATTATTATTCGTGTATTTGCATATTGGTGTTATTCATTATTTATTATTATTTTAATAGTGTCAAGTTGTAAGAAGTTTATTCATATAATTATTTTTCTTATTTTGGTGTTGGGAAAATTATAATCATAAAAATCGTTCAATGTTTCTATAACCGGCATATGACTCTTCAGTGCTTATTTTATTTGAACAGTGGAGCAGTAATGATGTTGGTAAGTATAAATAAAGGGCAAAACTTATATTTTTTGGTGACATTTTTTTATATTGTACGTTGTTACTGCAGGTCACCATTTCTTAATGGTTTTTACCCTCCTTTTCTTTCCCAACCGGGACTTAGACAGTTCAATATATCTTATTAAGTGACTTTTTGGGAGTCATTCCTGGGTCCATAGAGGAGTACCATATGTTCATTTTGTCCATGGGGTGGACTTGGTGGATGGAACTATGTATGTAAAGTCCTAATGGGTTAAGTTGTTTTGTTAGCTGAGCGACCCTGGGTTTTTTGACTTCATTTCTCCAGGAGTGAAATACTCCTCCTTTTTCATTCAGTTTTCAAATATTTAAGATGTTTGTGTAAGATTTTATCTCTAATGTTCTTTGTTGTATGTTTGATTGGGATTTTAGGACCTTGGTTTCTTTCGGGTGTTGTTCAAATCTCTCCTGTGCTATCTTCTTTTGTATTTATTTTTTTAAGTATTGATATCTTCAGAAGGGGTATAGAGACGAGATCCTTCACTCTAATTAGTTTGTATTATAAAGGATCAGTACAAATTTAACAAGTTACAATGATAGAAAACGAATCACTCTTGACTCAGTCTCTATTCCACTGTAGGGGAGATGTAATCCCTGAAGGACACAGTTCTGAACTCCTCTCTCCTCTAGCTCGTTGAACCCTAGAAAACTTGTTATCTGCAATCTCCACCTCCTTCTAGCCTTATTGGAAGGATTAATCAGCAAGGCCTCCCTTCAAGTAGCTGATTGGAAGGACTGTAGTGGGTGTGATTCAAATCTCTCCTTAGAGGACTTGATTGGAGGTGATCTTAGGAGGGTGTGTTTCCCAAACATAATTGATTGGAGGATGAAGAAGTACATCACTTGGGCCAACCCCAAATTCCTGAACTTCTACGAAAATGCCTCCCTGAGAAGGCGGGGCTATAGAACCAGCTGCTTGAGTTGACTCATGACTTGGTTAGCTTAATCACGAGGCCATTATTTCTCATATTCTGCACTTCATGTAAACATCCCGCGTATTGATGACAAAACAACAACAGCTTTTGGGCATTATCATTGTTCTTTGCTCTCTTTATTCTTATTTCTCTCTCCTTCTCTCTCTAACTTTTCTCTTTTCTATCTCTCTCTCTCTCTCTTTTCTATCTAATTTCCTATCTCTATTCCACACCACACCACAACATCACTGCACGCTATCCTCACACTGCCCTCAGTGTGACAAAAAATACAGTTCAATGGATGATTGCAAAATCACACAAGTAAAATAAAGTATTTATATGAATGCCCATCAAATAAATTCTAAAAAAAAATATTTAAATTGCACAAACTGTGTCAATGCACTAATGCAAAAAAAAAAAAAAATCAACTAAGAATATATGGTAGAAAATTCACACATTATACAAGAATCAAAAGAAATACATATACATACATATACAATGAATTATTATTATACTGTAAAAATGGTTAATTATTTTAACATATAATGCAAATAATAATACATAAAGAAAATTCAGTAGTAAATTATGTCTATAAGATCATTATTCTTCTTCATTGGCCCTTTTATTTCTTTATAATCTTCTCAATATTTGAAATTACCACACATTTGACTAAAATTGCAAACACTATTATTACAATAATGTTTATGACTAAATTGAAAAGAGACAAAATTGGTGAAACATTTTCTTTGTAATAGAAAAAATTCATCAACCAAATCCAACTCATTTATTTGTTTTAACTCTAACTGAGACAGTTTAAATTCTTTGATATTCTTAGAATAGTTCATGTATGGGGACCTTTTTGTGGATTGTTATTTCTGTAAAAGACATGAGGTTCATAATATAATTTATTTGGAAATAACTAACTTGCAAGTCTTATCAAAAGCATGGACATTATTGAAATTAATCTCTGTACTTAGATTATGGCAATTGATTAGTTGCTGTTACTGTATCTGGTGAAAATACAAAACTGACTGTTCTACTAGGATGGAAACAAAACTGTTTTGGATAATTGTGTACATAGTACTTTTCTTGATTTTTGTTTTCAATTGTTTCTTGAACACAAGGATAGGCATTAGTAGTTTCATACAGGTTATCAAGGTTGCAAATGTATTCCTTATCTTTCAAAAGTATACAATCTTTTAATTGAGCATCAGTAATAAATGGCATCATTAACCCATGTTCTTCTAATGCAAAATTGATGTGGTTGACATTTGAAATAATTACATTTTCCTTTATCAACATGAGGAAATGGATGTATGGACATCAGTACATCTGCATCTTTTTTATTAAAAGGTAACATTAAAATAATCTTATTTTTAACTACCTTGGTGGTTATCAAATTATAATAGACCATTAAATCCTTTACCATAGGAGTATAATGTCCTTCTATCAAAAAATCACTAATTATATCTTCTAACTCTTTTGGATTAATTAATGTTGGACTTAATATTCCTTTATAAGCTAACAAAATGGCATTTAACATGATCTTTATGGTCTTGCAATATTAATTCAACATTGTTCATAATAAAATTAATTAAAAAATGTTGATTTTTATAACATATTTAGTTCATTTGTAATATTTTTATTCACATTAATAATAAAATCTTTTATTTTTCTATCTCAATTCCTCACTTTTAAGTTTTGAGAGCTTATAATCTTTATTTAACACAATGCCTCTTGTTGCTGCCCATTTTCCAGTTTGTCAATACGGGCACTTTCTTTTTCTACATTAGATTCAGTTGTGACTCCAAATCGTTGATTAAGTGCTGTTCCTATAAAAGGTAAGAGGGATTTTTTGGATCTTGTATTTAACACATTTCCTATGTCATTATCTAGTTTTTCAACAATGGTAAAACACTGTTATTTTCTCACTTTTCTAATTAATGATTTTAATTCTTTTTGAACATCTTTCAATGTCATTTCATTGATAAGCACTGATGTAATGTCAATACTCACAATTCCTAAATCTTTATTAATTTCACAGATCCCTTTTTTCTCTAGTAGTGCACCCTTTCAGATGACACCACTTCGGATGACACATAAAGCAGTGTTATGATAACAAGAAGAACCGCATGTTTGTATCTGTAAGAATAAGCCTTATCAGATATTCTGTATACATGAGGTATTTTAATTTCTACAAATACATTTTTAATATCTAACAGTTCAACACTTTACATAAATTTATCTTTTCTTAACTGTATTTTTTATTTATCTGGTTCTTCCTTATCTTCTTTCAATAATTCAATTATTCTTTATTGGACCAAGAGTCTGTTTTTATTACCTTTACATGATTGGTATGAACAATTCTTTCTTTTAGATCATTCTCATTATGATCTTTAGCTTATTTAACTTTTAACACTTCTAATACTCCATAAGGACCATTAAACTTAGAAGATACTTTTATATTAGGACCTTCTGGAACATAATTCTGAACATATACCTGAGCACCTACTATAATGTTTGGTTTAGCTGTATTTTTGTCATAGTACTTTGCTTGGAACTTTATTGAGCTTCCTTAAGTCTAGTCCTCGTCTGTTTGATCGTTTCATAAGTACGTCTAGTTTTCCAGGCAATATAGTCATCATAATTATAAGTATGTCGGGGTGGTGTTGCATCATCTAGTAACGTATTAGGTAATCTTTTCTCGTATCCGTATAATAAGTAGTGTGGTGATTCTCCTGTTGTTTTATTTACAGTATTGTTTATAGTAAACTGTACGTCTTCCAAAGCTAAATCCTAGTCTTCTGTATTAGGTTTAACTAAAGTTTTCAGGATATCCTTTATTTTACGATTTGTTCTTTCTACTGCTCCATTTGAACTTGGTTTATATGCTGTTATTTGACATTTATTTATCTCATAAAATTCACATAATTTTCTTAAAAGTTCACTAGTAAATTCAGCTGCGTTATCAGAAAGAAGAACTTGTGGACATGAATGTCTCGTAATAATTCTAGATTTAAGAGCTTCTGCTACTGTAATTGCATCTCTATTTCTTACTGGTACAATCTCTACATATCTTGTTAGATAGTCTAAAAAGACTAATATTTGTTTATTCCCTCTAACAGTGGTAGGAAATGGACCTAAAAAGTCCATACTCACGAACTGAAATGGTTGGAGTTCCGATGGATATTTTTCAAGTGGAGCCTTTGGATTTACGTTACCCTTATTTCTATTACAAACTACACAATTTTGTACAAAGTTCTTGGCATCTTCACTACAATGTGGCCAAAAATAATTTCTGGTTATGATTCTACTTGTCTTTTTGATTCCTGGATGTCCTGCTAACTTGTATGAGTGGGTTAGTTCTAAAACTTCTCTGATTAGTGTTTTTGGGATGTATAGACAAGAATAACCATTCTTCTCTGTTGGTCTTTTATACAATAATCCATTGATTAAAACAAAATCAGGTTTTTTTCTAGATTCATCTGTCATTAACTGTCCTATTATATGTCTGATTTCTGTATCCATTCTCTTGTTGTATTTGTACTCTTTCTAAATCTAAGTCTACTACTTGACAGCTAAAACTAAAAGTATTAGTGGTAATGCATTTCTCTGTTTCTTCTTGGGATCTGTAAATGCATCTGCTAGTGTATTAAATTTTCCTGAGATATATCTGAATTCTGGTGCAAATTCTAACACACTAATGAACCATCTATTGAACTTCATGTTATTTGTAAAAGTTTTCTTCTTAAACAAATCACAAATAAGTTTGTGATCAGTAAGTACATTGACTTTGTGCCTAAAATTATGTGATAAATCATCACTTAATTTTGTATAATGCTAAACATTCCCTTTCTGTTGTGCTATAATTTCTCTCTGCAGCATTTAAAACTCTACTGGCATAATATACTGCTTCTCATTCTATTTTGTCCTTTTGAATAGAAAATACAGCTCCTAGCCCTGTACTTGAGGCATCACAGGCTAAATAAAGTCTTTGGAGAAATCTGGGTAGACTAGTACAGGATTCCTTGTCATTTTACTCTTTAGTGTTTGGAAAACTGTCTCTTGTTCTTTATTCCATTCATATTTGACATCCTTCTTTGTTAATTCTGTTAATGGTTTAGCTATTGTAGCAAAGCCCTTAATGAAAGGTCTATAGTAACCTACCATTCCTAGAAATCGTCTCAATGCTTTCAAATTTGTAGATGCTGGATATTCAACTATTGCCTTTATCTTGCCTGCTTGCAAATGTTGCATCATGACGCAGTCCATCTTCACTAATTACATGACCTAAATATTCCAAAGATTTCATTAAGAATTGACATTTCTTTAATTTGATTTTTAATCCTGCTGAATTAATTTTCCATAACTATTTCTAAAAACATGTTTTGAGGTGACTTTCTAAATCTTTATAAAAATGATAACTCATCTAAGTAAACTGCAACATTTTCTATATCCCTAATATTTGCAACATTAATCTAACAAAAGTTATAAGGAGCCAAGTGAGTCCAAATGGCATGACTTCAAATTGCAAGTGTTCTTTGTGTGTGGATGAAGGCTGTGAATGGTTTCGACTCTTTACGTCTAAAGGTACTTTATCCACTCAGCCACTAAAGATGAAAAATATTTTTGCAAATCTAAAAGCTAACATATCTTGAATCACTGGCATTGGCATTCTATCTGGGATGGTGTTGGTATTTAACTTTCTATAATCTATCACAAGTCTCCAATTTCCATCTTTCTTTGGAAAATAGTAGTAATGGAGAATTATAAAAAATTTAAGGAATGAAAATCTTTCTTCATTTCTTATCAAATCAACTATGGGTCTTTGGCAAAATGGTAATCTGTAAAAATAAAAAATGGTTTTGTTCCATCATCTAAACACAATTTTATGTCTTAGGACATTTGTTCTACCTAATTTATCTCCTTCCTTGCTAATACATCTCTGTTTTTTCAACACTCATCCATTTGCTTCTTGGAAAATCTGTTGTTCTTTTAGTTTATTCAACTCTCAGTTACAGCAAAAAAGGTCTCTTCTTCTAATGTTAGTAATTGATTGTTGTGGTCTTTACAAAATCTGCCTGCAATAGTGTTAGTTTGTTAAAGTTCTGGACATAAACTCTCAACAATGGAAGAGATCCATGTTCTGGTAACTCTTCATTTAAAAAAGAATTCTTTAAAAAATCTACTCATATGATCATTTGATGCAAATATATACTTGTAAAACCAGAATATTTACAAACATACTGTGTGTGTCTCTGTAAGTAACAAATTTTAATTACAATGTCCTCAGTACGGCAACTGCTGGCCATATCATTTAAATCAAACAATTTTGTTTAACAACAGTACCTCATTCACAGGTTTCTTTAGCAACTGTTCCTAGACATTGCTATAATGTTCTGTAAAAAATGGTCTGCATAAAACAGCTGGTCTGTTAACGTCAGATTGTGAACATTTCCATCACTTTGTTTTTAACTCATTCAAAATTGCCATTTAAATTTCAGGAACACTGCATTTTAAACCTCTAGTCTGTAATTACTTTAACGGAAATTGCTTTCCAGTACCATTCAATTTACTTTATTGTTCTGATTTAGATTTTCTGTATGGTCTGCATTTTGAATTTTTGAATGATTTGCTGAAAGCCTTTTTCTAGTGTGTATATGTTTATGATTTTTGTTTCACCAATTAATGTTTAGCCTTACTGTAGCCTGTAGTATGTAAATGTTTTTGTTTCATTATTTATCATGAGAAAACCTTACAATCGGTCTTGTACTATTCTTTCAATGTTTTTGTTTCAACATTTATTTCTAACAGTTCACTTTAAACTTTTAATCTGTTTATGCTGTTTTTATTTTCTTTGACCATTTCGCTAACAAAAAAAGGTGAAAGTGCGTCAGATTTATAAACGGTTATTGCGTTTCCACTGGGTGAGCAACCACAGCCAGATGAACGATGTGTTTCAGTCATAATGATCATAACATGACAGATCAAGAGTTAATGTTGAAATTTTATTGCTTATACTGAACAATGACATATTATTTACATTTAGTCGTCTTTCCATATATCCATGATGATTACTCAACAGTATTTGAAACAAACTTCTAGAGTATGTTTATTTAATCTGGTGGGGATAATTTCAGGGAAAACTATGTTCATTCAGTGCTTAATTACTAACCCTTTCATCTAATTATCATTCCTAGGAGTTCCTGTTCTGTAAGATCCAACTTCCCGAGAAGGTGGACATTCAGTCTTCTTAGAACATTTTAAACACCATTATGTAGTGGTTCAGTAAGAAAATCAAAGCATGAACTTTGGTATGAGTGTTGCCTCTTGTTTCACCAAATTTTGTTGTCTCCCAGGGCAAACATGAAAAATTCCAATAAGACAGCCAATTTTATTTTTGCCACTCCGTCCAGAACAATGTCGAGTTACTAGGGATGATGACAATCAGTGTATGGGAAAACAAGTATAAATCATAAAAATTCAACCTTAATTACATTTCTAAATCATTTTCAAAATTAATTTTCCTTTAAAACATGTTGATTCTGCAGATGTTGGTGGCCCAGAAAACGGCATGTCCAAAATCGATGCCTGAAAAAGAAGTTCTGTACTCAATGAAATTTATCAGCCAAGATAATGCAATTAATCTAGATGTTGTCAAAACTGATAATTGACCTGGACAAATTAGCTAAGCCAAATCTTTTCATTTCTAAAACTATTTCTCATATTCTCAGGTTTTGAAACATCTTTTATGCAACTCAGGTTCAATATTCAAATAGGCTTGTTTTGCTTAATAAGCCCCTTGAAATGGTAGACAGCTTCAGCTAAGCTGACAGGTTGTGAGACCTTAGTGCAAGAGGAAAGCCAATGCTTTAGGATAACAGGGTCTTTCAACGTTATGAAGTCTTCAACTTCAACTTGGGATAGCTGACTGGATGTCAATCAAATCAAAAACCTGAAAATGATCAGATGCAGAATCAAAATGAGAAACACTAGAGTAAATGCAAACTCTGTAAGAGGACAAAAACAATTAACTTCTGAAGTATAATGTCACCATCCTAGTTAATTTGGTGGCAAGATCTTCTGCTTTCACGGCCGCCACTATGCTGATTACAGTAACTTCAGCAAAAAAAATATTCCACTGTTCCAGGCCATTAGATTCATAAGCCAATAATACTTCATCCAGCAAAGCCAGATCAAAGAAAAAACAGTGAAACCAGTAAAAAAATTCAATAGAGAATGTGCACTGAAGGAAATCCACATTTCTGCCTTCAAAGCTGAATCAAACCTGAGGTCATTTTGTCATTCATCAGTCAGACATTCAGGATTTTACCAGTTTCCTTCCATTTGACATTCAGGTTTTAAGTGAAAAATTATCTAGACTACAACCCCAATTCCTAAAAGCTCTTTCTTTGGAACTGGAAGTAACAATGGATTTTCATATCAAGTCAGTACTGTCATGGAAAAAACCTTACAAATTAAAACCATCTCAATATATCTCAGTGTGTCAATGCTTCAACTACTGGGGAATGAAAGGCATCTTGGTGAATCTATAATATAGTAATTTCAGAAAATGGTTTTGCTAGCACTCATCTCAGAATCTAATACAAAACAAATATATACTAACACATATATTTATGTTTAAATAACTTGCTCTTGAATATCACCATTTAAAATTACTATTGGATCTGTATTTTATAAATAACCACTTATTAACTATTAGGCTTTGTTGGGCAAATCTGTTTTACATGAATAAACTGATTAATTCAGACAGCCCGAATATTGTAGAGACTGCTTTTTCTTCCAGTGTTGAGTAGAAACCTACTTGCATTTCATTTTGGGCTGTAGCCAATGCCTAAAAATACAGGGTTTGTTATCTGAGTAGTTTTGGTACCATAGTC
The DNA here is from genome assembly GCF_040412425.1 of Macrobrachium rosenbergii. Lineage (NCBI taxonomy): Eukaryota > Metazoa > Arthropoda > Malacostraca > Decapoda > Palaemonidae > Macrobrachium > Macrobrachium rosenbergii. Next base: position 7,038,749 of record NC_089782.1, read on the forward strand.
TACACCAAATTTAACATCAGTGACAATTATTAAATGATGATCATTTTGACATTTTTTAATAAGAAAATCTTGGACATTGGGTTGATAATCAAAATGAACTGTCTTTGGGAACATTTGGGACCTAGCTTTTTCCGCCTCGATTAAAATATGCCTAAATTCATGTGCAAAAACATCCTACATGTTTTCAGAATGCAATCAATTTTGTGCAACATTTTCTTCAAAGTTTAATAATGGCTGCCTTGTATGTAAAGATGAAGGTGGTCTTAAGAACTAAATTTCATAATAAAGATAATGTAAAATATGGTCTTAAGCAATAAATTTCATAATAAAGATAATGTAAACTATCTATGTAGATTATTCATCTGGAATTAAGGTCAATCAAAAATCTTGATAAATCTCTGCTTTGCAAAATAAACTTTGGCTGGAAAGGTCAGTTAGAATCTACTGGTTGGTCACAATTCTACCCCCAAGGTTAAGTGAGATGAAGGAACGAATGCTGAGTGAAATATAATTGACCAATACAGACTTGAATTAACCTAACCTAACCTGGACTGTGCATTACCTCAAGGGGAGTTCTGACCCTCCTTCCCAAGTAAATTTGAACCCTCCACTTTCTACAAGAAGAATTAAAATATTTCATTTACTTTCCAGGCACCTTGATTTTCAGGTTAGAATGAGGGCATGGCTCGTTGGGGGGAATCAGACAAATTGAATCAGATCTGGCAATATTAGGTTAATGAGATGAAAACAGCACATGTATTATCACTCCATAAGATGGTATCTTCTTGATCAGGTTAGTAAAGTTGCTCATGATCCTAGTTCCTGCATCAC